>NW_028117052.1:532500-957000 GCF_964273445.1 Streptopelia decaocto
TGGAAATCCCGCTGAAACTTTGGACATTCTCGCGAAGGGTTCCCAATCCCCGACAAGATTGGTACCCTTTCACGTCCAAATCTCTCAAAGTCCGGGAGAGATTCTCAAAACCAAGGTTGACATGTTTCGAGTTCCTTTCAACATTTTGGAAATCCCGCTGAAACTTTGGACATTCTCGCGAAGGGTTCCCAATCCCCGACAAGACTGGTACCCTTTCACGTCCAAATCTCTCAAACTCCGGGAGAGATTCTCAAAACCAAGGTTGACATGTTTCGAGTTCCTTTTAACATTTTGGAAATCCCGCTGAAACTTTGGACATTCTCGCGAAGGGTTCCCGATCCCCGACAAGACTGGTACCCTTTCACGTCCAAATCTCTCAAACTCCGGGAGAGATTCTCAAAACCAAGGTTGACATGTTTCGAGTTCCTTTCAACATTTTGGAAATCCCGCTGAAACTTTGGACATTCTCACGAAGGGTTCCCAATCCCCGACAAGATTGGTACCCTTTCACGTCCAAATCTCTCAAACTCCGGAAGAGATTCTCAAAACCAAGGTTGACATGTTTCGAGTTCCTTTCAACATTTTAAAAATCCCGCTGAAACTTTGGACATTCTCGCGAAGAGTTCCCAATACCTGACAAGATTGGTACCCTTTCACGTCCAAATCTCTCAAACTCCGCCTAAGATTCCCAAAACCAAGGTTGACATGTTTCGAGTTCCTTTCAACATTTTGGAAATCCCGCTGAAACTTTGGACATTCTCGCGAAGGGTTCCCAATCCGCGACAAGACTGGTACCCTTTCACGTCCAAATCTCTCAAACTCCGGGAGAGATTCTCAAAACCAAGGTTGACATGTTTTGAGTTCCTTTCAACATTTTGGAAATCCCGCTGAAACTTTGGACATTCTGGCGAAGGGTTCCCAATCCCCGACAAGATTGCTACCCTTTCACGTCCAAATCTCTCAAACTCTGGGAGAGATTCTCAAAACCAAGGTTGACATGTTTCGAGTTCCTTTCAACATTTTGGAAATCCCGCTGAAACTTTGGACATTGTCGCGAAGGGTTCTCAATCCCCGACAAGATTGGTACCCTTTCACGTCCAAATCTCTCAATGTCCGGGAGAGATTCTCAAAGCCAAGGCTGACATGTTTCGAGTTCCTTTCAACATTTTGGAAATCCCGCTGAAACTTTGGACATTCTCGCGAAGGGTTCCCAATCCCCGACAAGATTGGTACCCTTTCACGTCCAAATCTCTCAAACTCCGGGAGAGATTCTCAAAACCAAGGTTGACACGTTTCGTGTTCCTTTCAACATTTTGGAAATCCCGCTGAAACTTTGGACATTCTCGCGAAGGGTTCCCAATCCCCGACAAGATTGGTACCCTTTCACGTCCAAATCTCTCAGACTCCGGGAGAGATTCTCAAAACCAAGGTTGACATGGTTCGAGTTCCTTTCAACACTTTGGAAATCCCGCTGAAACTTTGGACATTTTCGTGAAGGTTTCCCAATCCCCGACAAGATTGGTACCCTTTCACGTCCGAATGTCTCAAACTCTGGGAGAGATTCTCAAAACCAAGGTTGACATGTTTCGAGTTCCTTTCAACATTTTGGAAATCCCGCTGAAACTTTGGACATTCTCGCGAAGAGTTCCCAGTTTCCGACAAGATTGGTACCCTTTCACGTCCAAATCTCTCAAAGTCCGGGAGAGATTCTCAAAACCAAGGTTGACATGTTTCGAGTTCCTTTCAACATTTTGGAAATCCCGCTGAAACTTTGGACATTCTGGCGAAGGGTTCCCAATCCCCGACAAGATTGGTACCCTTTCACGTCCAAATCTCTCAAACTCCGGGAGAGATTCTCAAAACCAAGGTTGACATGTTTCGAGTTCCTCTCAACATTTTGGAAATCCCGCTGAAACTTTGGACATTCTCGCGAAGGGTTCCCAGTCCCCGACAAGATTGGTACCCTTTCACGTCCAAATCTCTCAAACTCCGGGAGAGATTCTCAAAACCAAGGTTGACATGTTTCGAGTTCCTTTCAACATTTTGGAAATCCCGCTGAAACTTTGGACATTCTCGCGAAGGGTTCCCAATCCCCGACAAGATTGGTACCCTTTCACGTCCAAATCTCTCAAACTCGGGAGAGATTCTCAAAACCAAGGTTGACATGTTTCGAGTTCCTTTCAACATTTTGGAAATCCCGCTGAAACTTTGGACATTCTGGCGGAGGGTTCTAGATCCCCGACAAGATTGGTACCCTTTCACGTCCAAATCTCTCGAACTCCGGGAGAGATTCTCAAAACCAAGGTTGACATGTTTCGAGTTCCTTTCAACATTTTGGAAATCCCGCTGAAACTTTGGACATTCTCGCGAAGGGTTCCCAATCCCCGACAAGATTGGTACCCTTTCACGTCCAAATCTCTCAAACTCCGGGAGAGATTCTCAAAACCAAGGTTGACATGTTTCGAGTTCCTTTCAACATTTTGGAAATCCCGCTGAAACTTTGGACATTCTGGCGGAGGGTTCCCAATCCCCGACAAGATTGGTACCCTTTCACGTCCAAATCTCTCAAACTCCGGGAGAGATTCTCAAAACCAAGGTTGACATGTTTCGAGTTCCTTTCAACATTTTGGAAATCCCGCTGAAACTTTGGACATTCTCGCGAAGGGTTCCCAATCCCCGACAAGATTGGTACCCTTTCACGTCCAAATCTCTCAAACTCCGGGAGAGATTCTCAAAACCAAGGTTGACATGGTTCGAGTTCCTTTCAACATTTTGGAAATCCCGCTGAAACTTTGGACATTCTGGCGGAGTGTTCTAGATCCCCGACAAGATTGGTACCCTTTCACGTCCAAATCTCTCGAACTCCGGGAGAGATTCTCAAAACCAAGGTTGACATGGTTCGAGTTCCTTTCAACATTTTGGAAATCCCGCTGAAACTTTGGACATTCTCGCGAAGGGTTCCCAATCCCCGACAAGACTGGTACCCTTTCACGTCCAAATCTCTCAAAGTCCGGGAGAGATTCTCAAAACCAAGGTTGACATGTTTCGAGTTCCTTTCAACATTTTGGAAATCCCGCTGAAACTTTGGACATTCTCGCGAAGGGTTCCCAATCCCCGACAAGATTGGTACCCTTTCACGTCCAAATCTCTCAAACTCCGGGAGAGATTCTCAAAACCAAGGTTGACATGTTTCGAGTTCCTTTCAACATTTTGGAAATCCCGCTGAAACTTTGGACATTCTCGCGAAGGGTTCCCAATCCCCGACAAGATTGGTACCCTTTCACGTCCAAATCTCTCAAACTCCGGGAGAGATTCTCAAAACCAAGGTTGACATGTTTCGAGTTCCTTTCAACATTTTGGAAATCCCGCTGAAACTTTGGACATTCTCGCGAAGGGTTCCCAATCCCCGACAAGACTGGTACCCTTTCACGTCCAAATCTCTCAAACTCCGGGAGTGATTCTCAAAACCAAGGTTGACATGTTTCGAGTTCCTCTCAACATTTTGGAAATCCCGGTGAAACTTTGGAAATTCTCGCGAAGGGTTCCCAAACCCGACAAGACTGGTACCCTTTCACGTCCAAATCTCTCAAACTCCGGGAGAGATTCTCAAAACCGAGGTTGACATGTTTCGAGTTCCTTTCAACATTTTGGAAATCCCGCTGAAACTTTGGACATTCTCGCGAAGGGTTCCCAATCCCCGACAAGACTGGTACCCTTTCACGTCCAAATCTCTCAAACTCCGGGAGAGATTCTCAAAACCAAGGTTGACATGGTTCGAGTTCCTCTCAACATTTTGGAAATCCCGCTGAAACTTTGGACATTCTCGCGAAGGGTTCCCAATCCCCGACAAGACTGGTACCTTTTCACGTCCAAATCTCTCAAACTCCGGGATAGATTCTCAAAACCAAGGTTGACATGTTTCGAGTTCCTCTCAACATTTTGGAAATCCCGCTGAAACTTTGGACATTCTGGCGAAGGGTTCCCAATCCCCGACAAGACTGGTACCCTTTCACGTCCAAATCTCTCAAACTCCGGGAGAGATTCTCAAAACCAAGGTTGACATGTTTCGAGTTCCTCTCAACATTTTGGAAATCCCGCTGAAACTTTGGACATTCTCGCGAAGGGTTCCCAATCCCCGACAAGACTGGTACCCTTTCACGTCCAAATCTCTCAAACTCCGGGAGAGATTCTCAAAGCCAAGGTTGACATGTTTCGAGTTCCTTTCAACATTTTGGAAATCCCGGTGAAACTTTGGACATTCTCGCGAAGGGTTCCCAATCCGCGACAAGACTGGTACCCTTTCACGTCCAAATCTCTCAAACTCCGGGAGAGATTCTCAAAACCAAGGTTGACATGTTTCGAGTTCCTTTCAACATTTTGGAAATCCCGCTGAAACTTTGGACATTCTCGCGAAGGGTTCCCAATCCCCGACAAGATTGGTACCCTTTCACGTCCAAATCTCTCAAACTCCGGGAGAGATTCTCAAAACCAAGGTTGACATGTTTCGAGTTCCTTTCAACATTTTGGAAATCCCGCTGAAACTTTGGACATTCTCGCGAAGGGTTCCCAATCCCCGACAAGATTGGTACCCTTTCACGTCCAAATCTCTCAAACTCCGGGAGAGATTCTCAAAACCAAGGTTGACATGTTTCGAGTTCCTTTCAACATTTTGGAAATCCCGCTGAAACTTTGGACATTCTCGCGAAGGGTTCCCAATCCCCGACAAGATTGGTACCCTTTCACGTCCAAATCTCTCAAAGTCCGGGAGAGATTCTCAAAACCAAGGTTGACATGTTTCGAGTTCCTTTCAACATTTTGGAAATCCCGCTGAAACTTTGGACATTCTCGCGAAGGGTTCCCAATCCCCGACAAGACTGGTACCCTTTCACGTGCAAATCTCTCAAGCTTCGGGAGAGATTCTCAAAACCAAGGTTCACATGTTTCGAGTTCCTCTCAAGATTTTGGAAATCCCGCTGAAACTTTGGACATTCTCGCGAAGGGTTCCCAATCCCCGACAAGACTGGTACCCTTTCACGTCCAAATCTCTCAAACTCCGGGAGAGATTCTCAAAACCAAGGTTGACATGTTTCGAGTTCCTCTCAACATTTTGGAAATCCCGCTGAAACTTTGGACATTCTCGCGAAGGGTTCCCAATCCCCCACAAGACTGGTACCCTTTCACGTCCAAATCTCTCGAACTCCGGGAGAGATTCTCAAAACCCAGGTTCACATGTTTCAAGTTCCTTTCAACATTTTGGAAATTCCGCTGAAACTTTGGACATTCTGGCGAAGGGTTCCCAATCCGCGACAAGACTGGTACCCTTTCACGTCCAAATCTCTCAAACTCCGGGAGAGATTCTCAAAACCAAGGTTGACATGTTTCGAGTTCCTCTCAACATTTTGGAAATCCCGCTGAAACTTTGGACATTCTCGCGAAGGGTTCCCAATCCCTGACAAGACTGGTACCCTTTCACGTCCAAATCTCTCAAACTCCGGGGAGAGATTCTCAAACCCAAGGTTGACATGGTTCGAGTTCCTTTCAACATTTTGGAAATCCCGCTGAAACTTTGGACATTCTCGCGAAGGGTTCCCAATCCCCGACAAGACTGGTACCCTTTCACGTCCAAATCTCTCAAACTCCGGGAGAGATTCTCAAAACCAAGGTTGACATGTTTCGAGTTCCTCTCAACATTTTGGAAATCCCGCTGAAACTTTGGACATTCTCGCGAAGGGTTCCCAATCCCCGACAAGACTGGTACCCTTTCACGTCCAAATCTCTCAAACTCCGGGAGAGATTCTCAAAGCCAAGGTTGACATGTTTCGAGTTCCTTTCAACATTTTGGAAATCCCGCTGAAACTTTGGACATTCTCGCGAAGGGTTCCCAATCCGCGACAAGACTGGTACCCTTTCACGTCCAAATCTCTCAAACTCCGGGAGAGATTCTCAAAACCAAGGTTGACATGTTTCGAGTTCCTTTCAACATTTTGGAAATCCCGCTGAAACTTTGGACATTGTCGCGAAGGGTTCCCAATCCCCGACAAGATTGGTACCCTTTCACGTCCAAATCTCTCAAACTCCGGGAGAGATTCTCAAAACCAAGGTTGACATGTTTCGAGTTCCTTTCAACATTTTGGAAATCCCGCTGAAACTTTGGACATTGTTGCGAAGGGTTCCCAATCCCCGACAAGATTGGTACCCTTTCACGTCCAAATCTCTCAAAGTCCGGGAGAGATTCTCAACACCAAGGTTGACATGTTTCGAGTTCCTTTCAACATTTTGGAAATCCCGCTGAAACTTTGGACATTCTCGTGAAGGGTTCCCAATCCCCGACAAGACTGGTACCCTTTCACGTCCAAATCTCTCAAACTCCGGGAGAGATTCTCAAAACCAAGGTTGACATGTTTCGAGTTCCTTTTAACATTTTGGAAATCCCGCTGAAACTTTGGACATTCTCGCGAAGGGTTCCCAATCCCCGACAAGACTGGTACCCTTTCACGTCCAAATCTCTCAAACTCCGGGAGAGATTCTCAAAACCATGGTTGACATGTTTCGAGTTCCTTTCAACATTTTGGAAATCCCGCTGAAACTTTGGACATTCTCGCGAAGGGTTCCCAATCCGCGACAAGACTGGTACCCTTTCACGTCCAAATCTCTCAAACTCCGGGAGAGATTCTCAAAACCAAGACTGACATGTTTCGAGTTCCTCTCAACATTTTGGAAATCCCGCTGAAACTTTGGACATTCTCGTGAAGGGTTCCCAATCCCCGACAAGATTGGTACCCTTTCACGTCCAAATCTCTCAAACTCCGGGAGAGATTCTCAAAACCAAGGTTGACATGTTTCGAGTTCCTTTCAACATTTTGGAAATCCCGCTGAAACTTTGGACATTGTCGCGAAGGGTTCAAAATCCCCGACAAGATTGGTACCCTTTCACGTCCAAATCTCTCAAACTCCGGGAGAGATTCTCAAAACCAAGGTTGACATGTTTCGAGTTCCTTTCAACATTTTGGAAATCCCGCTGAAACTTTGGACATTCTCGCGAAGGGTTCCCAATCCCCGACAAGATTGGTACCCTTTCACGTCCAAATCTCTCAAAGTCCAGGAGAGATTCTCAACACCAAGGTTGACATGTTTCGAGTTCCTTTCAACATTTTGGAAATCCCGCTGAAACTTTGGACATTCTCGCGAAGGGTTCCCAATCCCCGACAAGATTGGTACCCTTTCACGTCCAAATCTCTCAAACTCCGGGAGAGATTCTCAAAACCAAGGTTGACATGTTTCGAGTTCCTTTCAACATTTTGGAAATCCCGCTGAAACTTTGGACATTCTCGCGAAGGGTTCCTAATCCCCGACAAGACTGGTACCTTTTCACGTCCAAATCTCTCAAACTCCGGGATAGATTCTCAAAACCAAGGTTGACATGTTTCGAGTTCCTCTCAACATTTTGGAAATCCCGTTGAAACTTTGGACATTGTGGCGAAGGGTTCCCAATCCCCGACAAGACTGGTACCCTTTCACGTGCAAATCTCTCAAGCTTCGGGAGAGATTCTCAAAACCAAGGTTCACATGTTTCGAGTTCCTCTCAACATTTTGGAAATCCCGCTGAAACTTTGGACATTCTCGCGAAGGGTTCCCAATCCCCGACAAGATTGGTACCCTTTCACGTCCAAATCTCTCAAACTCCGGGAGAGATTCTCAAAACCAAGGTTGACATGTTTCGAGTTCCTCTCAACATTTTGGAAATCCCGCTGAAACTTTGGACATTCTCGCGAAGGGTTCCCAATCCCCGACATGACTGGTACCCTTTCACGTCCAAATCTCTCGAACTCTGGGAGAGATTCTCAAAACCCAGGTTCACATGTTTCGAGTTCCTTTCAACATTTTGGAAATCCCGCTGAAACTTTGGACATTCTCGCGAAGGCTTCCCAATCCGCGACAAGACTGGTACCCTTTCACGTCCAAATCTCTCAAACTCCGGGAGAGATTCTCAAAACCAAGGTTGACATGTTTCGAGTTCCTCTCAACATTTTGGAAATCCCGCTGAAACTTTGGACATTCTCGCGAAGGGTTCCCAATCCCCGACAAGACTGGTACCCTTTCACGTCCAAATATCTCAAACTCCGGGGAGAGATTCTCAAACCCAAGGTTGACATGGTTCGAGTTCCTTTCAACATTTTGGAAATCCCGCTGAAACTTTGGACATTCTCGCGAAGGGTTCCCAATCCCCGACAAGACTGGTACCCTTTCACGTCCAAATCTCTCAAACTCCGGGAGAGATTCTCAAAACCAAGGTTGACATGTTTCGAGTTCCTTTCAACATTTTGGAAATCCCGCTGAAACTTTGGACATTCTGGCGAAGGGTTCCCAATCCCCGACAATACTGGTACCCTTTCACGTCCAAATCTCTCAAACTCCGGGAGAGATTCTCAAAACCAAGGTTGACATGTTTCGAGTTCCTCTCAACATTTTGGAAATCCCGCTGAAACTTTGGACATTCTCGCGAAGGGTTCCCAATCCCCGACAAGACTGGTACCCTTTCACGTCCAAATCTCTCAAACTCCGGGAGAGATTCTCAAAGCCAAGGTTGACATGTTTCGAGTTCCTTTCAACATTTTGGAAATCCCGCTGAAACTTTGGACATTCTCGCGAAGGGTTCCCAATCCGCGACAAGACTGGTACCCTTTCACGTCCAAATCTCTCAAACTCCGGGAGAGATTCTCAAAACCAAGGTTGACATGTTTCGAGTTCCTTTCAACATTTTGGAAATCCCGCTGAAACTTTGGACATTCTCGCGAAGGGTTCCCAATCCCCGACAAGATTGGTACCCTTTCACGTCCAAATCTCTCAAACTCCGGGAGAGATTCTCAAAACCAAGGTTGACATGTTTCGAGTTCCTTTCAACATTTTAAAAATCCCGCTGAAACTTTGGACATTCTCGCGAAGGGTTCCCAATCCCCGACAAGATTGGTACCCTTTCACGTCCAAATCTCTCAAACTCCGGCTAAGATTCCCAAAACCAAGGTTGACATGGTTCGAGTTCCTTTCAACATTTTGGAAATCCCGCTGAAACTTTGGACATTGTTGCGAAGGGTTCCCAATCCCCGACAAGATTGGTACCCTTTCACGTCCAAATCTCTCAAAGTCCGGGAGAGATTCTCAACACCAAGGTTGACATGTTTCGAGTTCCTTTCAACATTTTGGAAATCCCGCTGAAACTTTGGACATTCTCGTGAAGGGTTCCCAATCCCCGACAAGACTGGTACCCTTTCACGTCCAAATCTCTCAAACTCCGGGAGAGATTCTCAAAACCAAGGTTGACATGTTTCGAGTTCCTTTTAACATTTTAAAAATCCCGCTGAAACTTTGGACATTCTCGCGAAGGGTTCCCAATCCCCGACAAGATTGGTACCCTTTCACGTCCAAATCTCTCAAACTCTGGGAGAGATTCTCAAAACCAAGGTTGACATGTTTCGAGTTCCTTTCAACATTTTGGAAATCCCGCTGAAACTTTGGACATTGTCGCGAAGGGTTCCCAATCCCCGACAAGATTGGTACCCTTTCACGTCCAAATCTCTCAAACTCCGGGAGAGATTCTCAAAACCAAGGTTGACATGTTTCGAGTTCCTTTCAACATTTTGGAAATCCCGCTGAAACTTTGGACATTCTCGCGAAGGGTTCCCAATCCCCGACAAGATTGGTACCCTTTCACGTCCAAATCTCTCAAAGTCCGGGAGAGATTCTCAAAACCAAGGTTGACATGTTTCGAGTTCCTTTCAACATTTTGGAAATCCCGCTGAAACTTTGGACATTCTCGCGAAGGGTTCCCAATCCCCGACAAGACTGGTACCCTTTCACGTCCAAATCTCTCAAACTCCGGGAGAGATTCTCAAAACCAAGGTTGACATGTTTCGAGTTCCTTTTAACATTTTGGAAATCCCGCTGAAACTTTGGACATTCTCGCGAATGGTTCCCGATCCCCGACAAGACTGGTACCCTTTCACGTCCAAATCTCTCAAACTCCGGGAGAGATTCTCAAAACCAAGGTTGACATGTTTCGAGTTCCTTTCAACATTTTGGAAATCCCGCTGAAACTTTGGACATTCTCACGAAGGGTTCCCAATCCCCGACAAGATTGGTACCCTTTCACGTCCAAATCTCTCAAACTCCGGAAGAGATTCTCAAAACCAAGGTTGACATGTTTCGAGTTCCTTTCAACATTTTAAAAATCCCGCTGAAACTTTGGACATTCTCGCGAAGAGTTCCCAATACCTGACAAGATTGGTACCCTTTCACGTCCAAATCTCTCAAACTCCGCCTAAGATTCCCAAAACCAAGGTTGACATGTTTCGAGTTCCTTTCAACATTTTGGAAATCCCGCTGAAACTTTGGACATTCTCGCGAAGGGTTCCCAATCCGCGACAAGACTGGTACCCTTTCACGTCCAAATCTCTCAAACTCCGGGAGAGATTCTCAAAACCAAGGTTGACATGTTTTGAGTTCCTTTCAACATTTTGGAAATCCCGCTGAAACTTTGGACATTCTGGCGAAGGGTTCCCAATCCCCGACAAGATTGCTACCCTTTCACGTCCAAATCTCTCAAACTCTGGGAGAGATTCTCAAAACCAAGGTTGACATGTTTCGAGTTCCTTTCAACATTTTGGAAATCCCGCTGAAACTTTGGACATTGTCGCGAAGGGTTCTCAATCCCCGACAAGATTGGTACCCTTTCACGTCCAAATCTCTCAATGTCCGGGAGAGATTCTCAAAGCCAAGGCTGACATGTTTCGAGTTCCTTTCAACATTTTGGAAATCCCGCTGAAACTTTGGACATTCTCGCGAAGGGTTCCCAATCCCCGACAAGATTGGTACCCTTTCACGTCCAAATCTCTCAAACTCCGGGAGAGATTCTCAAAACCAAGGTTGACACGTTTCGTGTTCCTTTCAACATTTTGGAAATCCCGCTGAAACTTTGGACATTCTCGCGAAGGGTTCCCAATCCCCGACAAGATTGGTACCCTTTCACGTCCAAATCTCTCAGACTCCGGGAGAGATTCTCAAAACCAAGGTTGACATGGTTCGAGTTCCTTTCAACACTTTGGAAATCCCGCTGAAACTTTGGACATTTTCGTGAAGGTTTCCCAATCCCCGACAAGATTGGTACCCTTTCACGTCCGAATGTCTCAAACTCTGGGAGAGATTCTCAAAACCAAGGTTGACATGTTTCGAGTTCCTTTCAACATTTTGGAAATCCCGCTGAAACTTTGGACATTCTCGCGAAGAGTTCCCAGTTTCCGACAAGATTGGTACCCTTTCACGTCCAAATCTCTCAAAGTCCGGGAGAGATTCTCAAAACCAAGGTTGACATGTTTCGAGTTCCTTTCAACATTTTGGAAATCCCGCTGAAACTTTGGACATTCTGGCGAAGGGTTCCCAATCCCCGACAAGATTGGTACCCTTTCACGTCCAAATCTCTCAAACTCCGGGAGAGATTCTCAAAACCAAGGTTGACATGTTTCGAGTTCCTCTCAACATTTTGGAAATCCCGCTGAAACTTTGGACATTCTCGCGAAGGGTTCCCAGTCCCCGACAAGATTGGTACCCTTTCACGTCCAAATCTCTCAAACTCCGGGAGAGATTCTCAAAACCAAGGTTGACATGTTTCGAGTTCCTTTCAACATTTTGGAAATCCCGCTGAAACTTTGGACATTCTCGCGAAGGGTTCCCAATCCCCGACAAGATTGGTACCCTTTCACGTCCAAATCTCTCAAACTCGGGAGAGATTCTCAAAACCAAGGTTGACATGTTTCGAGTTCCTTTCAACATTTTGGAAATCCCGCTGAAACTTTGGACATTCTGGCGGAGGGTTCTAGATCCCCGACAAGATTGGTACCCTTTCACGTCCAAATCTCTCGAACTCCGGGAGAGATTCTCAAAACCAAGGTTGACATGTTTCGAGTTCCTTTCAACATTTTGGAAATCCCGCTGAAACTTTGGACATTCTCGCGAAGGGTTCCCAATCCCCGACAAGATTGGTACCCTTTCACGTCCAAATCTCTCAAACTCCGGGAGAGATTCTCAAAACCAAGGTTGACATGTTTCGAGTTCCTTTCAACATTTTGGAAATCCCGCTGAAACTTTGGACATTCTGGCGGAGGGTTCCCAATCCCCGACAAGATTGGTACCCTTTCACGTCCAAATCTCTCAAACTCCGGGAGAGATTCTCAAAACCAAGGTTGACATGTTTCGAGTTCCTTTCAACATTTTGGAAATCCCGCTGAAACTTTGGACATTCTCGCGAAGGGTTCCCAATCCCCGACAAGATTGGTACCCTTTCACGTCCAAATCTCTCAAACTCCGGGAGAGATTCTCAAAACCAAGGTTGACATGGTTCGAGTTCCTTTCAACATTTTGGAAATCCCGCTGAAACTTTGGACATTCTGGCGGAGTGTTCTAGATCCCCGACAAGATTGGTACCCTTTCACGTCCAAATCTCTCGAACTCCGGGAGAGATTCTCAAAACCAAGGTTGACATGGTTCGAGTTCCTTTCAACATTTTGGAAATCCCGCTGAAACTTTGGACATTCTCGCGAAGGGTTCCCAATCCCCGACAAGACTGGTACCCTTTCACGTCCAAATCTCTCAAAGTCCGGGAGAGATTCTCAAAACCAAGGTTGACATGTTTCGAGTTCCTTTCAACATTTTGGAAATCCCGCTGAAACTTTGGACATTCTCGCGAAGGGTTCCCAATCCCCGACAAGATTGGTACCCTTTCACGTCCAAATCTCTCAAACTCCGGGAGAGATTCTCAAAACCAAGGTTGACATGTTTCGAGTTCCTTTCAACATTTTGGAAATCCCGCTGAAACTTTGGACATTCTCGCGAAGGGTTCCCAATCCCCGACAAGATTGGTACCCTTTCACGTCCAAATCTCTCAAACTCCGGGAGAGATTCTCAAAACCAAGGTTGACATGTTTCGAGTTCCTTTCAACATTTTGGAAATCCCGCTGAAACTTTGGACATTCTCGCGAAGGGTTCCCAATCCCCGACAAGACTGGTACCCTTTCACGTCCAAATCTCTCAAACTCCGGGAGTGATTCTCAAAACCAAGGTTGACATGTTTCGAGTTCCTCTCAACATTTTGGAAATCCCGGTGAAACTTTGGAAATTCTCGCGAAGGGTTCCCAAACCCGACAAGACTGGTACCCTTTCACGTCCAAATCTCTCAAACTCCGGGAGAGATTCTCAAAACCGAGGTTGACATGGTTCGAGTTCCTTTCAACATTTTGGAAATCCCGCTGAAACTTTGGACATTCTCGCGAAGGGTTCCCAATCCCCGACAAGACTGGTACCCTTTCACGTCCAAATCTCTCAAACTCCGGGAGAGATTCTCAAAACCAAGGTTGACATGGTTCGAGTTCCTCTCAACATTTTGGAAATCCCGCTGAAACTTTGGACATTCTCGCGAAGGGTTCCCAATCCCCGACAAGACTGGTACCTTTTCACGTCCAAATCTCTCAAACTCCGGGATAGATTCTCAAAACCAAGGTTGACATGTTTCGAGTTCCTCTCAACATTTTGGAAATCCCGCTGAAACTTTGGACATTCTGGCGAAGGGTTCCCAATCCCCGACAAGACTGGTACCCTTTCACGTCCAAATCTCTCAAACTCCGGGAGAGATTCTCAAAACCAAGGTTGACATGTTTCGAGTTCCTCTCAACATTTTGGAAATCCCGCTGAAACTTTGGACATTCTCGCGAAGGGTTCCCAATCCCCGACAAGACTGGTACCCTTTCACGTCCAAATCTCTCAAACTCCGGGAGAGATTCTCAAAGCCAAGGTTGACATGTTTCGAGTTCCTTTCAACATTTTGGAAATCCCGGTGAAACTTTGGACATTCTCGCGAAGGGTTCCCAATCCGCGACAAGACTGGTACCCTTTCACGTCCAAATCTCTCAAACTCCGGGAGAGATTCTCAAAACCAAGGTTGACATGTTTCGAGTTCCTTTCAACATTTTGGAAATCCCGCTGAAACTTTGGACATTCTCGCGAAGGGTTCCCAATCCCCGACAAGATTGGTACCCTTTCACGTCCAAATCTCTCAAACTCCGGGAGAGATTCTCAAAACCAAGGTTGACATGTTTCGAGTTCCTTTCAACATTTTGGAAATCCCGCTGAAACTTTGGACATTCTCGCGAAGGGTTCCCAATCCCCGACAAGATTGGTACCCTTTCACGTCCAAATCTCTCAAACTCCGGGAGAGATTCTCAAAACCAAGGTTGACATGTTTCGAGTTCCTTTCAACATTTTGGAAATCCCGCTGAAACTTTGGACATTCTCGCGAAGGGTTCCCAATCCCCGACAAGATTGGTACCCTTTCACGTCCAAATCTCTCAAAGTCCGGGAGAGATTCTCAAAACCAAGGTTGACATGTTTCGAGTTCCTTTCAACATTTTGGAAATCCCGCTGAAACTTTGGACATTCTCGCGAAGGGTTCCCAATCCCCGACAAGACTGGTACCCTTTCACGTGCAAATCTCTCAAGCTTCGGGAGAGATTCTCAAAACCAAGGTTCACATGTTTCGAGTTCCTCTCAAGATTTTGGAAATCCCGCTGAAACTTTGGACATTCTCGCGAAGGGTTCCCAATCCCCGACAAGACTGGTACCCTTTCACGTCCAAATCTCTCAAACTCCGGGAGAGATTCTCAAAACCAAGGTTGACATGTTTCGAGTTCCTCTCAACATTTTGGAAATCCCGCTGAAACTTTGGACATTCTCGCGAAGGGTTCCCAATCCCCGACAAGACTGGTACCCTTTCACGTCCAAATCTCTCGAACTCCGGGAGAGATTCTCAAAACCCAGGTTCACATGTTTCAAGTTCCTTTCAACATTTTGGAAATCCCGCTGAAACTTTGGACATTCTGGCGAAGGGTTCCCAATCCGCGACAAGACTGGTACCCTTTCACGTCCAAATCTCTCAAACTCCGGGAGAGATTCTCAAAACCAAGGTTGACATGTTTCGAGTTCCTCTCAACATTTTGGAAATCCCGCTGAAACTTTGGACATTCTCGCGAAGGGTTCCCAATCCCTGACAAGACTGGTACCCTTTCACGTCCAAATCTCTCAAACTCCGGGGAGAGATTCTCAAACCCAAGGTTGACATGGTTCGAGTTCCTTTCAACATTTTGGAAATCCCGCTGAAACTTTGGACATTCTCGCGAAGGGTTCCCAATCCCCGACAAGACTGGTACCCTTTCACGTCCAAATCTCTCAAACTCCGGGAGAGATTCTCAAAACCAAGGTTGACATGTTTCGAGTTCCTCTCAACATTTTGGAAATCCCGCTGAAACTTTGGACATTCTCGCGAAGGGTTCCCAATCCCCGACAAGACTGGTACCCTTTCACGTCCAAATCTCTCAAACTCCGGGAGAGATTCTCAAAGCCAAGGTTGACATGTTTCGAGTTCCTTTCAACATTTTGGAAATCCCGCTGAAACTTTGGACATTCTCGCGAAGGGTTCCCAATCCGCGACAAGACTGGTACCCTTTCACGTCCAAATCTCTCAAACTCCGGGAGAGATTCTCAAAACCAAGGTTGACATGTTTCGAGTTCCTTTCAACATTTTGGAAATCCCGCTGAAACTTTGGACATTGTCGCGAAGGGTTCCCAATCCCCGACAAGATTGGTACCCTTTCACGTCCAAATCTCTCAAACTCCGGGAGAGATTCTCAAAACCAAGGTTGACATGTTTCGAGTTCCTTTCAACATTTTGGAAATCCCGCTGAAACTTTGGACATTGTTGCGAAGGGTTCCCAATCCCCGACAAGATTGGTACCCTTTCACGTCCAAATCTCTCAAAGTCCGGGAGAGATTCTCAACACCAAGGTTGACATGTTTCGAGTTCCTTTCAACATTTTGGAAATCCCGCTGAAACTTTGGACATTCTCGTGAAGGGTTCCCAATCCCCGACAAGACTGGTACCCTTTCACGTCCAAATCTCTCAAACTCCGGGAGAGATTCTCAAAACCAAGGTTGACATGTTTCGAGTTCCTTTTAACATTTTGGAAATCCCGCTGAAACTTTGGACATTCTCGCGAAGGGTTCCCAATCCCCGACAAGACTGGTACCCTTTCACGTCCAAATCTCTCAAACTCCGGGAGAGATTCTCAAAACCATGGTTGACATGTTTCGAGTTCCTTTCAACATTTTGGAAATCCCGCTGAAACTTTGGACATTCTCGCGAAGGGTTCCCAATCCGCGACAAGACTGGTACCCTTTCACGTCCAAATCTCTCAAACTCCGGGAGAGATTCTCAAAACCAAGACTGACATGTTTCGAGTTCCTCTCAACATTTTGGAAATCCCGCTGAAACTTTGGACATTCTCGTGAAGGGTTCCCAATCCCCGACAAGATTGGTACCCTTTCACGTCCAAATCTCTCAAACTCCGGGAGAGATTCTCAAAACCAAGGTTGACATGTTTCGAGTTCCTTTCAACATTTTGGAAATCCCGCTGAAACTTTGGACATTGTCGCGAAGGGTTCAAAATCCCCGACAAGATTGGTACCCTTTCACGTCCAAATCTCTCAAACTCCGGGAGAGATTCTCAAAACCAAGGTTGACATGTTTCGAGTTCCTTTCAACATTTTGGAAATCCCGCTGAAACTTTGGACATTCTCGCGAAGGGTTCCCAATCCCCGACAAGATTGGTACCCTTTCACGTCCAAATCTCTCAAAGTCCAGGAGAGATTCTCAACACCAAGGTTGACATGTTTCGAGTTCCTTTCAACATTTTGGAAATCCCGCTGAAACTTTGGACATTCTCGCGAAGGGTTCCCAATCCCCGACAAGATTGGTACCCTTTCACGTCCAAATCTCTCAAACTCCGGGAGAGATTCTCAAAACCAAGGTTGACATGTTTCGAGTTCCTTTCAACATTTTGGAAATCCCGCTGAAACTTTGGACATTCTCGCGAAGGGTTCCTAATCCCCGACAAGACTGGTACCTTTTCACGTCCAAATCTCTCAAACTCCGGGATAGATTCTCAAAACCAAGGTTGACATGTTTCGAGTTCCTCTCAACATTTTGGAAATCCCGTTGAAACTTTGGACATTGTGGCGAAGGGTTCCCAATCCCCGACAAGACTGGTACCCTTTCACGTGCAAATCTCTCAAGCTTCGGGAGAGATTCTCAAAACCAAGGTTCACAAGTTTCGAGTTCCTCTCAACATTTTGGAAATCCCGCTGAAACTTTGGACATTCTCGCGAAGGGTTCCCAATCCCCGACAAGACTGGTACCCTTTCACGTCCAAATCTCTCAAACTCCGGGAGAGATTCTCAAAACCAAGGTTGACATGTTTCGAGTTCCTCTCAACATTTTGGAAATCCCGCTGAAACTTTGGACATTCTCGCGAAGGGTTCCCAATCCCCGACATGACTGGTACCCTTTCACGTCCAAATCTCTCGAACTCTGGGAGAGATTCTCAAAACCCAGGTTCACATGTTTCGAGTTCCTTTCAACATTTTGGAAATCCCGCTGAAACTTTGGACATTCTCGCGAAGGCTTCCCAATCCGCGACAAGACTGGTACCCTTTCACGTCCAAATCTCTCAAACTCCGGGAGAGATTCTCAAAACCAAGGTTGACATGTTTCGAGTTCCTCTCAACATTTTGGAAATCCCGCTGAAACTTTGGACATTCTCGCGAAGGGTTCCCAATCCCCGACAAGACTGGTACCCTTTCACGTCCAAATATCTCAAACTCCGGGGAGAGATTCTCAAACCCAAGGTTGACATGGTTCGAGTTCCTTTCAACATTTTGGAAATCCCGCTGAAACTTTGGACATTCTCGCGAAGGGTTCCCAATCCCCGACAAGACTGGTACCCTTTCACGTCCAAATCTCTCAAACTCCGGGAGAGATTCTCAAAACCAAGGTTGACATGTTTCGAGTTCCTTTCAACATTTTGGAAATCCCGCTGAAACTTTGGACATTCTGGCGAAGGGTTCCCAATCCCCGACAATACTGGTACCCTTTCACGTCCAAATCTCTCAAACTCCGGGAGAGATTCTCAAAACCAAGGTTGACATGTTTCGAGTTCCTCTCAACATTTTGGAAATCCCGCTGAAACTTTGGACATTCTCGCGAAGGGTTCCCAATCCCCGACAAGACTGGTACCCTTTCACGTCCAAATCTCTCAAACTCCGGGAGAGATTCTCAAAGCCAAGGTTGACATGTTTCGAGTTCCTTTCAACATTTTGGAAATCCCGCTGAAACTTTGGACATTCTCGCGAAGGGTTCCCAATCCGCGACAAGACTGGTACCCTTTCACGTCCAAATCTCTCAAACTCCGGGAGAGATTCTCAAAACCAAGGTTGACATGTTTCGAGTTCCTTTCAACATTTTGGAAATCCCGCTGAAACTTTGGACATTCTCGCGAAGGGTTCCCAATCCCCGACAAGATTGGTACCCTTTCACGTCCAAATCTCTCAAACTCCGGGAGAGATTCTCAAAACCAAGGTTGACATGTTTCGAGTTCCTTTCAACATTTTAAAAATCCCGCTGAAACTTTGGACATTCTCGCGAAGGGTTCCCAATCCCCGACAAGATTGGTACCCTTTCACGTCCAAATCTCTCAAACTCCGGCTAAGATTCCCAAAACCAAGGTTGACATGTTTCGAGTTCCTTTCAACATTTTGGAAATCCCGCTGAAACTTTGGACATTGTTGCGAAGGGTTCCCAATCCCCGACAAGATTGGTACCCTTTCACGTCCAAATCTCTCAAAGTCCGGGAGAGATTCTCAACACCAAGGTTGACATGTTTCGAGTTCCTTTCAACATTTTGGAAATCCCGCTGAAACTTTGGACATTCTCGTGAAGGGTTCCCAATCCCCGACAAGACTGGTACCCTTTCACGTCCAAATCTCTCAAACTCCGGGAGAGATTCTCAAAACCAAGGTTGACATGTTTCGAGTTCCTTTTAACATTTGAAAAATCCCGCTGAAACTTTGTACATTCTCGCGAAGGGTTCCCAATCCCCGACAAGATTGGTACCCTTTCACGTCCAAATCTCTCAAACTCCGGCTAAGATTCCCAAAACCAAGCTTGACATGTTTCGAGTTCCTTTCAACATTTTGGAAATCCCGCTGAAACTTTGGACATTCTCGCGAAGGGTTCCCAATCCCCGACAAGACTGGTACCCTTTCACGTCCAAATCTCTCAAACTCCGGGAGAGATTCTCAAAACCAAGGTTGACATGTTTCGAGTTCCTTTCAACATTTTGGAAATCCCGCTGAAACTTTGGACATTCTCACGAAGGGTTCCCAATCCCCGACAAGATTGGTACCCTTTCACGTCCAAATCTCTCAAACTCTGGGAGAGATTCTCAAAACCAAGGTTGACATGTTTCGAGTTCCTTTTAACATTTTGGAAATCCCGCTGAAACTTTGGACATTCTCGCGAAGGGTTCCCGATCCCCGACAAGACTGGTACCCTTTCACGTTCAAATCTCTCAAACTCCGGGAGAGATTCTCAAAACCAAGGTTGACATGTTTCGAGTTCCTTTCAACATTTTGGAAATCCCGCTGAAACTTTGGACATTCTCGCGAAGGGTTCCCAATCCCCGACAAGATTGGTACCCTTTCACGTCCAAATCTCTCAAACTCCGGGAGAGATTCTCAAAACCAAGGTTGACATGTTTCGAGTTCCTTTCAACATTTTGGAAATCCCGCTGAAACTTTGGACATTCTCGCGAAGGGTTCCCAATCCGCGACAAGACTGGTACCCTTTCACGTCCAAATCTCTCAAACTCCGGGAGAGATTCTCAAAACCAAGGTTGACATGTTTCGAGTTCCTTTCAACATTTTGGAAATCCCGCTGAAACTTTGGACATTGTCGCGAAGGGTCCCAATCCCCGACAAGATTGGTACCCTTTCACGTCCAAATCTCTCAAACTCCGGGAGAGATTCTCAAAACCAAGGTTGACATGTTTCGAGTTCCTTTCAACATTTTAAAAATCCCGCTGAAACTTTGGACATTCTCGCGAAGGGTTCCCAATCCCCGACAAGACTGGTACCCTTTCACGTCCAAATCTCTCAAACTCCGGGAGAGATTCTCAAAACCAAGGTTGACATGTTTCGAGTTCCTTTTAACATTTTTGAAATCCCGCTGAAACTTTGGACATTCTCGCGAAGGGTTCCCGATCCCCGACAAGACTGGTACCCTTTCACGTCCAAATCTCTCAAACTCCGGGAGAGATTCTCAAAACCAAGGTTGACATGTTTCGAGTTCCTTTCAACATTTTGGAAATCCCGCTGAAACTTTGGACATTCTCGCGAAGGGTTCCCAATCCCCGACAAGATTGGTACCCTTTCACGTCCAAATCTCTCAAACTCCGGAAGAGATTCTCAAAACCAAGGTTGACATGTTTCGAGTTCCTTTCAACATTTTAAAAATCCCGCTGAAACTTTGGACATTCTCACGAAGGGATCCCAATCCCCGACAAGATTGGTACCCTTTCACGTCCAAATCTCTCAAACTCCGGCTAAGATTCCCAAAACCAAGCTTGACATGTTTCGAGTTCCTTTCAACATTTTGGAAATCCCGCTGAAACTTTGGACATTCTTGCGAAGGGTTCCCAATCCGCGACAAGACTGGTACCCTTTCACGTCCAAATCTCTCAAACTCCGGGAGAGATTCTCAAAACCAAGGTTGACATGTTTCAAGTTCCTTTCAACATTTTGGAAATCCCGCTGAAACTTTGGACATTCTGGCGAAGGGTTCCCAATCCCCGACAAGATTGCTACCCTTTCACGTCCAAATCTCTCAAACTCTGGGAGAGATTCTCAAAACCAAAGTTGACATGTTTCGAGTTCCTTTCAACATTTTGGAAATCCCGCTGAAACTTTGGACATTCTCGCGAAGGGTTCCCAATCCCCGACAAGATTGGTACCCTTTCACGTCCAAATATCTCAAACTCCGGGAGAGATTCTCAAAACCAAGGTTGACATGGTTCGAGTTCCTTTCAACATTTTGGAAATCCCGCTGAAACTTTGGACATTCTCGCGAAGGGTTCCCAATCCCCGACAAGATTGGTACCCTTTCACGTCCAAATCTCTCACACTCTGGGAGAGATTCTCAAAACCAAGGTTGACACGTTTCGTGTTCCTTTCAACATTTTGGAAATCCCACTGAAACTTTGGACATTCTCGCGAAGGGTTCCCAATCCCCGACAAGATTGGTACCCTTTCACGTCTAAATCTCTCAAAATCCGGGAGAGATTCTCAAAACCAAGGTTGACATGTTTCGAGTTCCTTTCAACATTTTGGAAATCCCGCTGAAACTTTGGACATTTTCGTGAAGGTTTCGGAATCCCCGACAAGACTGGTACCCTTTCACGTCCGAATGTCTCAAACTCTGGGAGAGATTCTCAAAACCAAGGTTGACATGTTTCGAGTTCCTTTCAACATTTTGGAAATCCCGCTGAAACTTTGGACATTCTGGCGGAGGGTTCTAGATCCCCGACAAGATTGGTACCCTTTCACGTCCAAATCTCTCAAAGTCCGGGAGAGATTCTCAACACCAAGGTTGACATGTTTCGAGTTCCTCTCAACATTTTGGAAATCCCGCTGAAACTTTGGACATTCTCGCGAAGGGTTCCCAATCCCCGACAAGATTGGTACCCTTTCACGTCCAAATCTCTCAAACTCCGGGAGAGATTCTCAAAACCAAGGTTGACATGTTTCGAGTTCCTTTCAACATTTTGGAAATCCCGCTGAAACTTTGGACATTCTCGCGAAGAGTTCCCAGTCCCAGACAAGATTGGTACCCTTTCACGTCCAAATCTCTCAAAGTCCGGGAGAGATTCTCAAAACCAAGGTTGACATGTTTCGAGTTCCTTTCAACATTTTGGAAATCCCGCTGAAACTTTGGACATTCTCGCGAAGGGTTCCCAATCCCCGACAAGATTGGTACCCTTTCACGTCCAAATCTCTCAAACTCCGGGAGAGATTCTCAAAACCAAGGTTGACATGTTTCGAGTTCCTTTCAACATTTTGGAAATCCCGCTGAAACTTTGGACATTGTCGCGAAGGGTTCCCAATCCCCGACAAGATTGGTACCCTTTCACGTCCAAATCTCTCAAACTCCGGGAGAGATTCTCAAAACCAAGGTTGACATGTTTCGAGTTCCTTTCAACATTTTGGAAATCCCGCTGAAACTTTGGACATTCTCGCGAAGGGTTCCCAATCCCCGACAAGACTGGTACCCTTTCACGTCCAAATCTCTCAAACTCCGGGAGAGATTCTCAAAACCAAGGTTGACATGTTTCGAGTTCCTTTCAACATTTTGGAAATCCCGCTGAAACTTTGGACATTCTCGCGAAGGGTTCCCAATCCCCGACAAGATTGGTACCCTTTCACGTCCAAATCTCTCAAACTCCGGGAGAGATTCTCAAAACCAAGGTTGACATGTTTCGAGTTCCTTTCAACATTTTAAAAATCCCGCTGAAACTTTGGACATTCTCGCGAAGGGTTCCCAATCCCCGACAAGATTGTTACCCTTTCACGTCCAAATCTCTCAAACTCCGGCTAAGATTCCCAAAACCAAGCTTGACATGTTTCGAGTTCCTTTCAACATTTTGGAAATCCCGCTGAAACTTTGGACATTCTCGCGAAGGGTTCCCAATCCGCGACAAGACTGGTACCCTTTCACGTCCAAATCTCTCAAACTCCGGGAGAGATTCTCAAAACCAAGGTTGACATGTTTCGAGTTCCTCTCAACATTTTGGAAATCCCGCTGAAACTTTGGACATTCTCGCGAAGGGTTCCCGATCCCCGACAAGACTGGTACCCTTTCACGTCCAAATCTCTCAAACTCCGGGAGAGATTCTCAAAACCAAGGTTGACATGTTTCGAGTTCCTTTCAACATTTTGGAAATCCCGCTGAAACTTTGGACATTCTCGCGAAGGGTTCCCAATCCCCGACAAGATTGGTACCCTTTCACGTCC
This sequence comes from Streptopelia decaocto, assembly GCF_964273445.1. NCBI lineage: Eukaryota > Metazoa > Chordata > Aves > Columbiformes > Columbidae > Streptopelia > Streptopelia decaocto. The sequence goes on from NW_028117052.1 coordinate 555,499, forward strand.
AAATCTCTCAAACTCCGGAAGAGATTCTCAAAACCAAGGTTGACATGTTTCGAGTTCCTTTGAACATTTTGGAAATCTCGCTGAAACTTTGGACATTCTCGCGAAGGGTTCCCAATCCCCGACAAGATTGGTACCCTTTCACGTCCAAATCTCTCAAACTCCGGCTAAGATTCCCAAATCCAAGCTTGACATGTTTCGAGTTCCTTTCAACATTTTGGAAATCCCGCTGAAACTTTGGACATTCTCGCGAAGGGTTCCCAATCCGCGACAAGACTGGTACCCTTTCACGTCCAAATCTCTCAAACTCCGGGAGAGATTCTCAAAACCAAGGTTGACATGTTTCGAGTTCCTCTCAACATTTTGGAAATCCCGCTGAAACTTTGGACATTCTGGCGAAGGGTTCCCAATCCCCGACAAGATTGCTACCCTTTCACGTCCAAATCTCTCAAACTCTGGGAGAGATTCTCAAAACCAAGGTTGACATGTTTCGAGTTCCTTTGAACATTTTGGAAATCCCGCTGAAACTTTGGACATTCTCGCGAAGGGTTCCCAATCCCCGACAAGATTGGTACCCTTTCACGTCCAAATCTCTCAAACTCCGGGAGAGATTCTCAAAACCAAGGTTGACATGTTTCGAGTTCCTTTCAACATTTTGGAAATCCCGCTGAAAGTTTGGACATTCTCGCGAAGGGTTCCCAATCCCCGACAAGATTGGTACCCTTTCACGTCCAAATCTCTCAAACTCCGGCTAAGATTCCCAAAACCAAGCTTGACATGTTTCGAGTTCCTTTCAACATTTTGGAAATCCCGCTGAAACTTTGGACATTCTCGCGAAGGGTTCCCAATCCCCGACAAGACTGGTACCCTTTCACGTCCAAATCTCTCAAACTCCGGGAGAGATTCTCAAAACCAAGGTTGACATGTTTCGAGTTCCTCTCAACATTTTGGAAATCCCGCTGAAACTTTGGACATTCTCGCGAAGGGTTCCCGATCCCCGACAAGACTGGTACCCTTTCACGTCCAAATCTCTCAAACTCCGGGAGAGATTCTCAAAACCAAGGTTGACATGTTTCGAGTTCCTTTCAACATTTTAAAAATCCCGCTGAAACTTTGGACATTCTCGCGAAGGGTTCCCAATCCCCGACAAGATTGGTACCCTTTCACGTCCAAATCTCTCAAACTCCGGCTAACATTCCCAAAACCAAGCTTGACATGTTTCGAGTTCCTTTCAACATTTTGGAAATCCCGCTGAAACTTTGGACATTCTCGCGAAGGGTTCCCAATCCCCGACAAGACTGGTACCCTTTCACGTCCAAATCTCTCAAACTCCGGGAGAGATTCTCAAAACCAAGGTTGACATGTTTCGAGTTCCTCTCAACATTTTGGAAATCCCGCTGAAACTTTGGACATTCTCGCGAAGGGTTCCCAATCCCCGACAAGACTGGTACCCTTTCACGTCCAAATCTCTCAAACTCCGGGAGAGATTCTCAAAACCAAGGTTCACATGTTTCGAGTTCCTCTCAACATTTTGGAAATCCCGCTGAAACTTTGGACATTCTTGCGAAGGGTTCCCAATCCCCGACAAGATTGGTACCCTTTCACGTCCAAATCTCTCAAACTCCGGGAGAGATTCTCAAAGCCAAGGTTGACATGTTTCGAGTTCCTTTCAACATTTTGGAAATCCCGCTGAAACTTTGGACATTCTCGCGAAGGTTTCCCAATCCGCGACAAGACTGGTACCCTTTCACGTCCAAATCTCTCAAACTCCGGGAGAGATTCTCAAAACCAAGGTTGACATGTTTCGAGTTCCTTTCAACATTTTGGAAATCCCGCTGAAACTTTGGACATTCTCGCGAAGGGTTCCCAATCCCCGACAAGATTGGTACCCTTTCACGTCCAAATCTCTCAAACTCCGGGAGAGATTCTCAAAACCAAGGTTGACATGTTTCGAGTTCCTTTCAACATTTTAAAAATCCCGCTGAAACTTTGGACATTCTCGCGAAGGGTTCCCAATCCCCGACAAGATTGGTACCCTTTCACGTCCAAATCTCTCAAACTCCGGCTAAGATTCCCAAAACCAAGGTTGACATGTTTCGAGTTCCTTTCAACATTTTGGAAATCCCGCTGAAACTTTGGACATTGTCGCGAAGGGTTCCCAATCCCCGACAAGATTGGTACCCTTTCACGTCCAAATCTCTCAAACTCCGGGAGAGATTCTCAAAACCAAGGTTGACATGTTTCGAGTTCCTTTCAACATTTTGGAAATCCCGCTGAAACTTTGGACATTCTCGCGAAGGGTTCCCAATCCGCGACAAGACTGGTACCCTTTCACGTCCAAATCTCTCAAACTCCGGGAGAGATTCTCAACACCAAGGTTGACATGTTTCGAGTTCCTTTCAACATTTTGGAAATCCCGCTGAAACTTTGGACATTCTCGTGAAGGGTTCCCAATCCCCGACAAGACTGGTACCCTTTCACGTCCAAATCTCTCAAACTCCGGGAGAGATTCTCAAAACCAAGGTTGACATGTTTCGAGTTCCTTTCAACATTTTAAAAATCCCGCTGAAACTTTGGACATTCTCGCGAAGGGTTCCCAATCCCCGACAAGATTGGTACCCTTTCACGTCCAAATCTCTCAAACTCCGGCTAAGATTCCCAAAACCAAGGTTGACATGTTTCGAGTTCCTTTCAACATTTTGGAAATCCCGCTGAAACTTTGGACATTCTGGCGAAGGGTTCCCAATCCCCGACAAGATTGGTACCCTTTCACGTCCAAATCTCTCAAACTCCGGGAGAGATTCTCAAAACCAAGGTTGACATGTTTCGAGTTCCTTTCAACATTTTGGAAATCCCGCTGAAACTTTGGACATTCTCGCGAAGGGTTCCCAATCCCCGACAAGATTGGTACCCTTTCACGTCCAAATCTCTCAAAGTCCGGGAGAGATTCTCAAAACCAAGGTTCACATGTTTCGAGTTCCTTTCAACATTTTGGAAATCCCGCTGAAACTCTGGACATTCTCGCGAAGGGTTCCCAATCCCCGACAAGTTTGGTACCCTTTCACGTCCAAATCTCTCAAACTCCGGGAGAGATTCTCAAAACCAAGGTTGACATGTTTCGAGTTCCTTTCAACATTTTGGAAATCCCGCTGAAACTTTGGACATTGTCGCGAAGGGTTCCCAATCCCCGACAAGATTGGTACCCTTTCACGTCCAAATCTCTCAAACTCCGGGAGAGATTCTCAAAGCCAAGGTTGACATGTTTCGAGTTCCTTTTAACATTTTGGAAATCCCGCTGAAACTTTGGACATTCTCGCGAAGGTTTCCCAATCCGCGACAAGACTGGTACCCTTTCACGTCCAAATCTCTCAAACTCCGGGAGAGATTCTCAAAACCAAGGTTGACATGTTTCGAGTTCCTTTCAACATTTTGGAAATCCCGCTGAAACTTTGGACATTCTCGCGAAGGGTTCCCAATCCCCGACAAGATTGGTACCCTTTCACGTCCAAATCTCTCAAACTCCGGGAGAGATTCTCAAAACCAAGGTTGACATGTTTCGAGTTCCTTTCAACATTTTAAAAATCCCGCTGAAACTTTGGACATTCTCGCGAAGGGTTCCCAATCCCCGACAAGATTGGTACCCTTTCACGTCCAAATCTCTCAAACTCCGGCTAAGATTCCCAAAACCAAGGTTGACATGTTTCGAGTTCCTTTCAACATTTTGGAAATCCCGCTGAAACTTTGGACATTGTCGCGAAGGGTTCCCAATCCCCGACAAGATTGGTACCCTTTCACGTCCAAATCTCTCAAACTCCGGGAGAGATTCTCAAAACCAAGGTTGACATGTTTCGAGTTCCTTTCAACATTTTGGAAATCCCGCTGAAACTTTGGACATTCTCGCGAAGGGTTCCCAATCCGCGACAAGACTGGTACCCTTTCACGTCCAAATCTCTCAAACTCCGGGAGAGATTCTCAACACCAAGGTTGACATGTTTCGAGTTCCTTTCAACATTTTGGAAATCCCGCTGAAACTTTGGACATTCTCGTGAAGGGTTCCCAATCCCCGACAAGACTGGTACCCTTTCACGTCCAAATCTCTCAAACTCCGGGAGAGATTCTCAAAACCAAGGTTGACATGTTTCGAGTTCCTTTCAACATTTTGGAAATCCCGCTGAAACTTTGGACATTCTGGCGAAGGGTTCCCAATCCCCGACAAGATTGGTACCCTTTCACGTCCAAATCTCTCAAACTCCGGGAGAGATTCTCAAAACCAAGGTTGACATGTTTCGAGTTCCTTTCAACATTTTGGAAATCCCGCTGAAACTTTGGACATTCTCGCGAAGGGTTCCCAGTCCCCGACAAGATTGGTACCCTTTCACGTCCAAATCTCTCAAAGTCCGGGAGAGATTCTCAAAACCAAGGTTCACATGTTTCGAGTTCCTTTCAACATTTTGGAAATCCCGCTGAAACTCTGGACATTCTCGCGAAGGGTTCCCAATCCCCGACAAGTTTGGTACCCTTTCACGTCCAAATCTCTCAAACTCCGGGAGAGATTCTCAAAACCAAGGTTGACATGTTTCGAGTTCCTTTCAACATTTTGGAAATCCCGCTGAAACTTTGGACATTGTCGCGAAGGGTTCCCAATCCCCGACAAGATTGGTACCCTTTCACGTCCAAATCTCTCAAACTCCGGCTAAGATTCCCAAAACCAAGCTTGACATGTTTCGAGTTCCTTTCAACATTTTGGAAATCCCGCTGAAACTTTGGACATTCTCGCGAAGGGTTCCCAATCCCCGACAAGACTGGTACCCTTTCACGTCCAAATCTCTCAAACTCCGGGAGAGATTCTCAAAACCAAGGTTGACATGTTTCGAGTTCCTCTCAACATTTTGGAAATCCCGCTGAAACTTTGGACATTCTCGCGAAGGGTTCCCGATCCCCGACAAGACTGGTACCCTTTCACGTCCAAATCTCTCAAACTCCGGGAGAGATTCTCAAAACCAAGGTTGACATGTTTCGAGTTCCTTTCAACATTTTAAAAATCCCGCTGAAACTTTGGACATTCTCGCGAAGGGTTCCCAATCCCCGACAAGATTGGTACCCTTTCACGTCCAAATCTCTCAAACTCCGGCTAACATTCCCAAAACCAAGCTTGACATGTTTCGAGTTCCTTTCAACATTTTGGAAATCCCGCTGAAACTTTGGACATTCTCGCGAAGGGTTCCCAATCCCCGACAAGACTGGTACCCTTTCACGTCCAAATCTCTCAAACTCCGGGAGAGATTCTCAAAACCAAGGTTGACATGTTTCGAGTTCCTCTCAACATTTTGGAAATCCCGCTGAAACTTTGGACATTCTGGCGAAGGGTTCCCAATCCCCGACAAGACTGGTACCCTTTCACGTCCAAATCTCTCAAACTCCGGGAGAGATTCTCAAAACCAAGGTTCACATGTTTCGAGTTCCTCTCAACATTTTGGAAATCCCGCTGAAACTTTGGACATTCTCGCGAAGGGTTCCCAATCCCCGACAAGATTGGTACCCTTTCACGTCCAAATCTCTCAAACTCCGGGAGAGATTCTCAAAGCCAAGGTTGACATGTTTCGAGTTCCTTTCAACATTTTGGAAATCCCGCTGAAACTTTGGACATTCTCGCGAAGGTTTCCCAATCCGCGACAAGACTGGTACCCTTTCACGTCCAAATCTCTCAAACTCCGGGAGAGATTCTCAAAACCAAGGTTGACATGGTTCGAGTTCCTTTCAACATTTTGGAAATCCCGCTGAAACTTTGGACATTCTCGCGAAGGGTTCCCAATCCCCGACAAGATTGGTACCCTTTCACGTCCAAATCTCTCAAACTCCGGGAGAGATTCTCAAAACCAAGGTTGACATGTTTCGAGTTCCTTTCAACATTTTAAAAATCCCGCTGAAACTTTGGACATTCTCGCGAAGGGTTCCCAATCCCCGACAAGATTGGTACCCTTTCACGTCCAAATCTCTCAAACTCCGGCTAAGATTCCCAAAACCAAGGTTGACATGTTTCGAGTTCCTTTCAACATTTTGGAAATCCCGCTGAAACTTTGGACATTCTCGTGAAGGGTTCCCAATCCCCGACAAGACTGGTACCCTTTCACGTCCAAATCTCTCAAACTCCGGGAGAGATTCTCAAAACCAAGGTTGACATGTTTCGAGTTCCTTTCAACATTTTGGAAATCCCGCTGAAACTTTGGACATTCTGGCGAAGGGTTCCCAATCCCCGACAAGATTGGTACCCTTTCACGTCCAAATCTCTCAAACTCCGGGAGAGATTCTCAAAACCAAGGTTGACATGTTTCGAGTTCCTTTCAACATTTTGGAAATCCCGCTGAAACTTTGGACATTCTCGCGAAGGGTTCCCAGTCCCCGACAAGATTGGTACCCTTTCACGTCCAAATCTCTCAAAGTCCGGGAGAGATTCTCAAAACCAAGGTTCACATGTTTCGAGTTCCTTTCAACATTTTGGAAATCCCGCTGAAACTCTGGACATTCTCGCGAAGGGTTCCCAATCCCCGACAAGTTTGGTACCCTTTCACGTCCAAATCTCTCAAACTCCGGGAGAGATTCTCAAAACCAAGGTTGACATGTTTCGAGTTCCTTTCAACATTTTGGAAATCCCGCTGAAACTTTGGACATTGTCGCGAAGGGTTCCCAATCCCCGACAAGATTGGTACCCTTTCACGTCCAAATCTCTCAATGTCCGGGAGAGATTCTCAAAGCCAAGGCTGACATGTTTCGAGTTCCTTTCAACATTTTGGAAATCCCGCTGAAACTTTGGACATTCTCGCGAAGGGTTCCCAATCCCCGACAAGATTGGTACCCTTTCACGTCCAAATCTCTCAAACTCCGGGAGAGATTCTCAAAACCAAGGTTGACATGTTTCGAGTTCCTTTCAACATTTTGGAAATCCCGCTGAAACTTTGGACATTTTCGTAGAAGGTTTCCCAATCCCCGACAAGATTGGTACCCTTTCACGTCCGAATGTCTCAAACTCTGGGAGAGATTCTCAAAACCAAGGTTGACATGTTTCGAGTTCCTTTCAACATTTTGGAAATCCCGCTGAAACTTTGGACATTCTGGCGGAGGGTTCTAGATCCCCGACAAGACTGGTACCCTTTCACGTCCAAATCTCTCGAACTCCGGGAGAGATTCTCAAAACCAAGGTTGACATGTTTCGAGTTCCTTTCAACATTTTGGAAATCCCGCTGAAACTTTGGACATTCTCGCGAAGGGTTCCCAATCCGCGACAAGACTGGTACCCTTTCACGTCCAAATCTCTCAAACTCCGGGAGAGATTCTCAAAACCAAGGTTGACATGTTTCGAGTTCCTCTCAACATTTTGGAAATCCCGCTGAAACTTTGGACATTCTCGCGAAGGGTTCCCAATCCCCGACAAGACTGGTACCCTTTCACGTCCAAATCTCTCAAACTCTGGGGAGAGATTCTCAAACCCAAGGTTGACATGGTTCGAGTTCCTTTCAACATTTTGGAAATCCCGCTGAAACTTTGGACATTCTCGCGAAGGGTTCCCAATCCCCGACAAGACTGGTAACCTTTCACGTCCAAATCTCTCAAACTCCGGGAGAGATTCTCAAAACCAAGGTTGACATGTTTCGAGTTCCTCTCAACATTTTGGAAATCCCGCTGAAACTTTGGACATTCTGGCGAAGGGTTCCCAATCCCCGACAAGACTGGTACCCTTTCACGTCCAAATCTCTCAAAGTCTGGGAGAGATTCTCAAAACCAAGGTTGACATGTTTCGAGTTCCTCTCAACATTTTGGAAATCCCGCTGAAACTTTGGACATTCTCGCGAAGGGTTCCCAATCCCCGACAAGACTGGTACCCTTTCACGTCCAAATCTCTCAAACTCTGGGAGAGATTCTCAAAACCAAGGTTGACATGTTTCGAGTTCCTCTCAACATTTTGGAAATCCCGCTGAAACTTTGGACATTCTCGCGAAGGGTTCCCAATCCCCGACAAGACTGGTACCCTTTCACGTCCAAATCTCTCAAACTCCGGGGAGAGATTCTCAAACCCAAGGTTGACATGGTTCGAGTTCCTTTCAACATTTTGGAAATCCCGCTGAAACTTTGGACATTCTCGCGAAGGGTTCCCAATCCCCGACAAGACTGGTACCCTTTCACGTCCAAATCTCTCAAACTCCGGGAGAGATTCTCAAAACCAAGGTTGACATGTTTCGAGTTCCTCTCAACATTTTGGAAATCCCGCTGAAACTTTGGACATTCTGGCGAAGGGTTCCCAATCCCCGACAAGACTGGTACCCTTTCACGTCCAAATCTCTCAAAGTCTGGGAGAGATTCTCAAAACCAAGGTTGACATGTTTCGAGTTCCTCTCAACATTTTGGAAATCCCGCTGAAACTTTGGACATTCTCGCGAAGGGTTCCCAATCCCCGACAAGACTGGTACCCTTTCACGTCCAAATCTCTCAAACTCCGGGAGAGATTCTCAAAACCAAGGTTGACATGTTTCGAGTTCCTTTTAACATTTTGGAAATCCCGCTGAAACTTTGGACATTCTCGCGAAGGGTTCCCAATCCGCGACAAGACTGGTACCCTTTCACGTCCAAATCTCTCAAACTCCGGGAGAGATTCTCAAAACCAAGGTTGACATGTTTCGAGTTCCTTTCAACATTTTGGAAATCCCGCTGAAACTTTGGACATTCTCGCGAAGGGTTCCCAATCCCCGACAAGATTGGTACCCTTTCACGTCCAAATCTCTCAAACTCCGGAAGAGATTCTCAAAACCAAGGTTGACATGTTTCGAGTTCCTTTCAACATTTTAAAAATCCCGCTGAAACTTTGGACATTCTCGCGAAGGGATCCCAATCCCCGACAAGATTGGTACCCTTTCACGTCCAAATCTCTCAAACTCCGGCTAAGATTCACAAAACCAAGCTTGACATGTTTCGAGTTCCTTTCAACATTTTGGAAATCCCGCTGAAACTTTGGACATTCTCGCGAAGGGTTCCCAATCCCCGACAAGATTGGTACCCTTTCACGTCCAAATCTCTCAAACTCCGGGAGAGATTCTCAAAACCAAGGTTGACATGTTTCGAGTTCCTTTCAACATTTTGGAAATCCCGCTGAAACTTTGGACATTGTCGCGAAGGGTTCCCAATCCCCGACAAGATTGGTACCCTTTCACGTCCAAATCTCTCAAACTCCGGGAGAGATTCTCAAAACCAAGGTTGACATGGTTCGAGTTCCTTTCAACATTTTGGAAATCCCGCTGAAACTTTGGACATTCTCGCGAAGGGTTCCCAATCCCCGACAAGATTGGTACCCTTTCACGTCCAAATCTCTCAAACTCCGGAAGAGATTCTCAAAACCAAGGTTGACATGTTTCGAGTTCCTTTCAACATTTTAAAAATCCCGCTGAAACTTTGGACATTCTCGCGAAGGGATCCCAATCCCCGACAAGATTGGTACCCTTTCACGTCCAAATCTCTCAAACTCCGGGAGAGATTCTCAAAACCAAGGTTGACATGGTTCGAGTTCCTTTCAACATTTTGGAAATCCCGCTGAAACTTTGGACATTCTCGCGAAGGGTTCCCAATCCCCGACAAGATTGGTACCCTTTCACGTCCAAATCTCTCAAACTCCGGAAGAGATTCTCAAAACCAAGGTTGACACGTTTCGTGTTCCTTTCAACATTTTGGAAATCCCGCTGAAACTTTGGACATTCTCGCGAAGGGTTCCCAATCCCCGACAAGATTGGTACCCTTTCACGTCTAAATCTCTCAAACTCCGGGAGAGATTCTCAAAACCAAGGTTGACATGTTTCGAGTTCCTTTCAACATTTTGGAAATCCCGCTGAAACTTTGGACATTCTCGCGAAGAGTTCCCAGTCCCCGACAAGATTGGTACCCTTTCACGTCCAAATCTCTCGAACTCCGGGAGAGATTCTCAAAACCAAGGTTGACATGTTTCGAGTTCCTTTCAACATTTTGGAAATCCCGCTGAAACTTTGGACATTCTGGCGGAGGGTTCTAGATCCCCGACAAGATTGGTACCCTTTCACGTCCAAATCTCTCAAAGTCCGGGAGAGATTCTCAAAACCAAGGTTGACATGGTTCGAGTTCCTTTCAACATTTTGGAAATCCCGCTGAAACTTTGGACATTCTCGCGAAGGGTTCCCAATCCCCGACAAGATTGGTACCCTTTCACGTCCAAATCTCTCAAAGTCCGGGAGAGATTCTCAAAACCAAGGTTGACATGTTTCGAGTTCCTTTCAACATTTTGGAAATCCCGCTGAAACTTTGGACATTCTCGCGAAGAGTTCCCAGTCCCCGACAAGATTGGTACCCTTTCACGTCCAAATCTCTCAAACTCCGGGAGAGATTCTCAAAACCAAGGTTGACATGTTTCGAGTTCCTTTCAACATTTTGGAAATCCCGCTGAAACTTTGGACATTCTCGCGAAGGGTTCCCAATCCCCGACAAGATTGGTACCCTTTCACGTCCAAATCTCTCAAACTCCGGGAGAGATTCTCAAAACCAAGGTTGACATGTTTCGAGTTCCTCTCAACATTTTGGAAATCCCGCTGGAACTTTGGACATTGTCGCGAAGGGTTCCCAATCCCCGACAAGATTGGTACCCTTTCACGTCCAAATCTCTCAATGTCCGGGAGAGATTCTCAAAGCCAAGGCTGACATGTTTCGAGTTCCTTTCAACATTTTGGAAATCCCGCTGAAACTTTGGACATTCTCGCGAAGGGTTCCCAATCCCCGACAAGATTGGTACCCTTTCACGTCCAAATCTCTCAAACTCCGGGAGAGATTCTCAAAACCAAGGTTGACATGTTTCGAGTTCCTTTCAACATTTTGGAAATCCCGCTGAAACTTTGGACATTTTCGTGAAGGTTTCCCAATCCCCGACAAGATTGGTACCCTTTCACGTCCGAATGTCTCAAACTCTGGGAGAGATTCTCAAAACCAAGGTTGACATGTTTCGAGTTCCTTTCAACATTTTGGAAATCCCGCTGAAACTTTGGACATTCTGGCGGAGGGTTCTAGATCCCCGACAAGACTGGTACCCTTTCACGTCCAAATCTCTCGAACTCCGGGAGAGATTCTCAAAACCAAGGTTGACATGTTTCGAGTTCCTTTCAACATTTTGGAAATCCCGCTGAAACTTTGGACATTCTCGCGAAGGGTTCCCAATCCCCGACAAGACTGGTACCCTTTCACGTCCAAATCTCTCAAACTCCGGGAGAGATTCTCAAAACCAAGGTTGACATGTTTCGAGTTCCTCTCAACATTTTGGAAATCCCGCTGAAACTTTGGACATTCTCGCGAAGGGTTCCCAATCCCCGACAAGACTGGTACCCTTTCACGTCCAAATCTCTCAAACTCCGGGAGAGATTCTCAAACCCAAGGTTGACATGGTTCGAGTTCCTTTCAACATTTTGGAAATCCCGCTGAAACTTTGGACATTCTGGCGAAGGGTTCCCAATCCCCAACAAGACTGGTACCCTTTCACGTCCAAATCTCTCAAACTCCGGGAGAGATTCTCAAACCCAAGGTTGACATGGTTCGAGTTCCTTTCAACATTTTGGAAATCCCGCTGAAACTTTGGACATTCTGGCGAAGGGTTCCCAATCCCCGACAAGATTGGTACCCTTTCACGTCCAAATCTCTCAAACTCCGGGAGAGATTCCCAAAACCAAGGTTGACATGTTTCGAGTTCCTTTCAACATTTTGGAAATCCCGCTGAAACTTTGGACATTCTCGCGAAGGGTTCCCAATCCCCGACAAGACTGGTACCCTTTCACGTCCAAATCTCTCAAACTCCGGGAGAGATTCTCAAAACCAAGGTTGACATGTTTCGAGTTCCTTTTAACATTTTGGAAATCCCGCTGAAACTTTGGACATTCTCGCGAAGGGTTCCCGATCCCCGACAAGACTGGTACCCTTTCACGTCCAAATCTCTCAAACTCCGGGAGAGATTCTCAAAACCAAGGTTGACATGTTTCGAGTTCCTTTCAACATTTTGGAAATCCCGCTGAAACTTTGGACATTCTCGCGAAGGGTTCCCAATCCCCGACAAGATTGGTACCCTTTCACGTCCAAATCTCTCAAACTCCGGAAGAGATTCTCAAAACCAAGGTTGACATGTTTCGAGTTCCTTTCAACATTTTAAAAATCCCGCTGAAACTTTGGACATTCTCGCGAAGGGATCCCAATCCCCGACAAGATTGGTACCCTTTCACGTCCAAATCTCTCAAACTCCGGCTAAGATTCACAAAACCAAGGTTGACATGTTTCGAGTTCCTTTCAACATTTTGGAAATCCCGCTGAAACTTTGGACATTCTCGCGAAGGGTTCCCAATCCCCGACAAGATTGGTACCCTTTCACGTCCAAATCTCTCAAACTCCGGGAGAGATTCTCAAAACCAAGGTTGACATGTTTCGAGTTCCTTTTAACATTTTGGAAATCCCGCTGAAACTTTGGACATTCTCGCGAAGGGTTCCCGATCCCCGACAAGACTGGTACCCTTTCACGTCCAAATCTCTCAAACTCCGGGAGAGATTCTCAAAACCAAGGTTGACATGTTTCGAGTTCCTTTCAACATTTTGGAAATCCCGCTGAAACTTTGGACATTCTCGCGAAGGGTTCCCAATCCCCGACAAGATTGGTACCCTTTCACGTCCAAATCTCTCAAACTCCGGAAGAGATTCTCAAAACCAAGGTTGACATGTTTCGAGTTCCTTTCAACATTTTAAAAATCCCGCTGAAACTTTGGACATTCTCGCGAAGGGATCCCAATCCCCGACAAGATTGGTACCCTTTCACGTCCAAATCTCTCAAACTCCGGCTAAGATTCACAAAACCAAGCTTGACATGTTTCGAGTTCCTTTCAACATTTTGGAAATCCCGCTGAAACTTTGGACATTCTCGCGAAGGGTTCCCAATCCCCGACAAGATTGGTACCCTTTCACGTCTAAATCTCTCAAACTCCGGGAGAGATTCTCAAAACCAAGGTTGACATGTTTCGAGTTCCTTTCAACATTTTGGAAATCCCGCTGAAACTTTGGACATTTTCGTGAAGGTTTCCCAATCCCCGACAAGATTGGTACCCTTTCACGTCCGAATGTCTCAAACTCTGGGAGAGATTCTCAAAACCAAGGTTGACATGTTTCGAGTTCCTTTCAACATTTTGGAAATCCCGCTGAAACTTTGGACATTCTGGCGGAGGGTTCTAGATCCCCGACAAGATTGGTACCCTTTCACGTCCAAATCTCTCAAACTCCGGGAGAGATTCTCAAAACCAAGGTTGACATGTTTCGAGTTCCTTTCAACATTTTGGAAATCCCGCTGAAACTTTGGACATTCTCGTGAAGGGTTCCCAATCCCCGACAAGATTGGTACCCTTTCACGTCCAAATCTCTCAAAGTCCGGGAGAGATTCTCAAAGCCAAGGTTGACATGTTTCGAGTTCCTTTCAACATTTTGGAAATCCCGCTGAAACTTTGGACATTCTCGCGAAGAGTTCCCAGTCCCCGACAAGATTGGTACCCTTTCACGTCCAAATCTCTCAAACTCCGGGAGAGATTCTCAAAACCAAGGTTGACATGTTTCGAGTTCCTTTCAACATTTTGGAAATCCCGCTGAAACTTTGGACATTCTCGCGAAGGGTTCCCAATCCCCGACAAGATTGGTACCCTTTCACGTCCAAATCTCTCAAAGTCCGGGAGAGATTCTCAAAACCAAGGTTGACATGTTTCGAGTTCCTCTCAACATTTTGGAAATCCCGCTGAAACTTTGGACATTCTGGCGAAGGGTTCCCAATCCCCGACAAGATTGGTACCCTTTCACGTCCAAATCTCTCAAAGTCCGGGAGAGATTCTCAAAACCAAGGTTGACATGTTTCGAGTTCCTTTCAACATTTTGGAAATCCAGCTGAAACTTTGGACATTCTCGCGAAGGGTTCTAGATCCCCGACAAGATTGGTACCCTTTCACGTCCAAATCTCTCAAACTCCGGGAGAGATTCTCAAAACCAAGGTTGACATGTTTCGAGTTCCTTTGAACATTTTGGAAATCTCGCTGAAACTTTGGACATTCTCGCGAAGGGTTCCCAATCCCCGACAAGATTGGTACCCTTTCACGTCGTAATCTCTCAAACTCCGGGAGAGATTCTCAAAACCAAGGTTGACATGTTTCGAGTTCCTTTCAACATTTTGGAAATCCCGCTGAAACTTTGGACATTGTCGCGAAGGGTTCCCAATCCCCGACAAGATTGGTACCCTTTCACGTCCAAATCTCTCGAACTCCGGGAGAGATTCTCAAAACCAAGGTTGACATGTTTCGAGTTCCTTTCAACATTTTGGAAATCCCGCTGAAACTTTGGACATTGTCGCGAAGGGTTCCCAATCCCCGACAAGATTGGTACCCTTTCACGTCCAAATCTCTCGAACTCCGGGAGAGATTCTCAAAACCAAGGTTGACATGTTTCGAGTTCCTTTCAACATTTTGGAAATCCCGCTGAAACTTTGGACATTCTCGCGAAGGGTTCCCAATCCCCGACAAGATTGGTACCCTTTCACGTCCAAATCTCTCAAACTCCGGGAGAGATTCTCAAAACCAAGGTTGACATGGTTCGAGTTCCTTTCAACATTTTGGAAATCCCGCTGAAACTTTGGACATTCTCGCGAAGAGTTCCCAGTCCCCGACAAGATTGGTACCCTTTCACGTCCAAATCTCTCAAAGTCCGGGAGAGATTCTCAAAACCAAGGTTGACATGTTTCGAGTTCCTTTCAACATTTTGGAAATCCCGCTGAAACTTTGGACATTCTCGCGAAGGGTTCCCAATCCCCGACAAGATTGGTACCCTTTCACGTCCAAATCTCTCAAACTCCGGGAGAGATTCTCAAAACCAAGGTTGACATGTTTCGAGTTCCTCTCAACATTTTGGAAATCCCGCTGAAACTTTGGACATTCTGGCGAAGGGTTCCCAATCCCCGACAAGATTGGTACCCTTTCACGTCCAAATCTCTCAAAGTCCGGGAGAGATTCTCAAAACCAAGGTTGACATGTTTCGAGTTCCTTTCAACATTTTGGAAATCCCGCTGAAACTTTGGACATTCTCGCGAAGGGTTCCCAATCCCCGACAAGATTGGTACCCTTTCACGTCCAAATCTCTCAAACTCCGGGAGAGATTCTCAAAACCAAGGTTGACATGTTTCGAGTTCCTTTCAACATTTTGGAAATCCCGCTGAAACTTTGGACATTCTCGCGAAGGGTTCCCAATCCCCGACAAGACTGGTACCCTTTCACGTCCAAATCTCTCAAACTCCGGGAGAGATTCTCAAAACCAAGGTTGACATGTTTCGAGTTCCTTTCAACATTTTGGAAATCCCGCTGAAACTTTGGACATTCTCGCGAAGGGTTCCCAATCCCCGACAAGATTGGTACCCTTTCACGTCCAAATCTCTCAAACTCCGGCTAAGATTCCCAAAACCAAGCTTGACATGTTTCGAGTTCCTTTCAACATTTTGGAAATCCCGCTGAAACTTTGCACATTCTCGCGAAGGGTTCCCAATCCCCGACAAGACTGGTACCCTTTCACGTCCAAATCTCTCAAACTCCGGGAGAGATTCTCAAAACCAAGGTTGACATGTTTCGAGTTCCTTTTAACATTTTGGAAATCCCGCTGAAACTTTGGACATTCTCGCGAAGGGTTCCCGATCCCCGACAAGACTGGTACCCTTTCACGTCCAAATCTCTCAAACTCCGGGAGAGATTCTCAAAACCAAGGTTGACATGTTTCGAGTTCCTTTCAACATTTTGGAAATCCCGCTGAAACTTTGGACATTCTCGCGAAGGGTTCCCAATCCCCGACAAGACTGGTACCCTTTCACGTCCAAATCTCTCAAACTCCGGCTAAGATTCCCAAATCCAAGCTTGACATGTTTCGAGTTCCTTTCAACATTTTGGAAATCCCGCTGAAACTTTGGACATTCTCGCGAAGAGTTCCCAGTCCCCGACAAGATTGGTACCCTTTCACGTCCAAATCTCTCAAAGTCCGGGAGAGATTCTCAAAACCAAGGTTGACATTTTTCGAGTTCCTTTCAACATTTTGGAAATCCCGCTGAAACTTTGGACATTCTCGCGAAGGGTTCCCAATCCCCGACAAGATTGGTACCCTTTCACGTCCAAATCTCTCAAACTCCGGGAGAGATTCTCAAAACCAAGGTTGACATGTTTCGAGTTCCTCTCAACATTTTGGAAATCCCGCTGAAACTTTGGACATTCTGGCGAAGGGTTCCCAATCCCCGACAAGATTGGTACCCTTTCACGTCCAAATCTCTCAAAGTCCGGGAGAGATTCTCAAAACCAAGGTTGACATGTTTCGAGTTCCTTTCAACATTTTGGAAATCCCGCTGAAACTTTGGACATTCTCGCGAAGGGTTCCCAATCCCCGACAAGATTGGTACCCTTTCACGTCCAAATCTCTCAAACTCCGGGAGAGATTCTCAAAACCAAGGTTGACATGTTTCGAGTTCCTTTCAACATTTTGGAAATCCCGCTGAAACTTTGGACATTCTCGCGAAGGGTTCCCAATCCCCGACAAGACTGGTACCCTTTCACGTCCAAATCTCTCAAAGTCCGGGAGAGATTCTCAAAACCAAGGTTGACATGTTTCGAGTTCCTTTCAACATTTTGGAAATCCCGCTGAAACTTTGGACATTCTCGCGAAGGGTTCCCAATCCCCGACAAGATTGGTACCCTTTCACGTCCAAATCTCTCAAACTCCGGGAGAGATTCTCAAAACCAAGGTTGACATGTTTCGAGTTCCTTTCAACATTTTGGAAATCCCGCTGAAACTTTGGACATTCTCGCGAAGGGTTCCCAATCCCCGACAAGATTGGTACCCTTTCACGTCCAAATCTCTCAAACTCCGGCTAAGATTCCCAAAACCAAGCTTGACATGTTTCGAGTTCCTTTCAACATTTTGGAAATCCCGCTGAAACTTTGGACATTCTCGCGAAGGGTTCCCAATCCCCGACAAGACTGGTACCCTTTCACGTCCAAATCTCTCAAACTCCGGGAGAGATTCTCAAAACCAAGGTTGACATGTTTCGAGTTCCTTTTAACATTTTGGAAATCCCGCTGAAACTTTGGACATTCTCGCGAAGGGTTCCCGATCCCCGACAAGACTGGTACCCTTTCACGTCCAAATCTCTCAAACTCCGGGAGAGATTCTCAAAACCAAGGTTGACATGTTTCGAGTTCCTTTCAACATTTTGGAAATCCCGCTGAAACTTTGGACATTCTCGCGAAGGGTTCCCAATCCCCGACAAGATTGGTACCCTTTCACGTCCAAATCTCTCAAACTCCGGAAGAGATTCTCAAAACCAAGGTTGACATGTTTCGAGTTCCTTTCAACATTTTAAAAATCCCGCTGAAACTTTGGACATTCTGTCGAAGGGTTCCCAATCCCCGACAAGATTGGTACCCTTTCACGTCCAAATCTCTCAAACTCCGGCTAAGATTCCCAAATCCAAGCTTGACATGTTTCGAGTTCCTTTCAACATTTTGGAAATCCCGCTGAAACTTTGGACATTCTCGCGAAGAGTTCCCAGTCCCCGACAAGATTGGTACCCTTTCACGTCCAAATCTCTCAAAGTCCGGGAGAGATTCTCAAAACCAAGGTTGACATTTTTCGAGTTCCTTTCAACATTTTGGAAATCCCGCTGAAACTTTGGACATTCTCGCGAAGGGTTCCCAATCCCCGACAAGATTGGTACCCTTTCACGTCCAAATCTCTCAAACTCCGGGAGAGATTCTCAAAACCAAGGTTGACATGTTTCGAGTTCCTCTCAACATTTTGGAAATCCCGCTGAAACTTTGGACATTCTGGCGAAGGGTTCCCAATCCCCGACAAGATTGGTACCCTTTCACGTCCAAACCTCTCAAACTCCGGGAGAGATTCTCAAAACCAAGGTTGACATGTTTCGAGTTCCTTTCAACATTTTGGAAATCCCGCTGAAACTTTGGACATTCTCGCGAAGGGTTCCCAATCCCCGACAAGATTGGTACCCTTTCACGTCCAAATCTCTCAAACTCCGGGAGAGATTCTCAAAACCAAGGTTGACATGTTTCGAGTTCCTTTCAACATTTTGGAAATCCCGCTGAAACTTTGGACATTCTCGCGAAGGGTTCCCAATCCCCGACAAG
Source organism: Streptopelia decaocto (assembly GCF_964273445.1). NCBI lineage: Eukaryota > Metazoa > Chordata > Aves > Columbiformes > Columbidae > Streptopelia > Streptopelia decaocto. Next base: position 573,732 of record NW_028117052.1, read on the forward strand.
ACTGGTACCCTTTCACGTCCAAATCTCTCAAACTCCGGGAGAGATTCTCAAAACCAAGGTTGACATGTTTCGAGTTCCTTTCAACATTTTGGAAATCCCGCTGAAACTTTGGACATTCTCGCGAAGGGTTCCCAATCCCCGACAAGATTGGTACCCTTTCACGTCCAAATCTCTCAAACTCCGGGAGAGATTCTCAAAACCAAGGTTGACATGTTTCGAGTTCCTTTCAACATTTTAAAAATCCCGCTGAAAGTTTGGAAATTCTCGCGAAGGGTTCCCAATCCCCGACAAGATTGGTACCCTTTCACGTCCAAATCTCTCAAACTCCGGCTAAGATTCCCAAAACCAAGCTTGACATGTTTCGAGTTCCTTTCAACATTTTGGAAATCCCGCTGAAACTTTGGACATTCTCGCGAAGGGTTCCCAATCCCCGACAAGATTGGTACCCTTTCACGTCCAAATCTCTCAAACTCCGGGAAAGATTCTCAAAACCAAGGTTGACATGTTTCGAGTTCCTTTCAACATTTTGGAAATCCCGCTGAAACTTTGGACATTCTCGCGAAGGGTTCCCAATCCCCGACAAGATTGGTACCCTTTCACGTCCAAATCTCTCAAACTCCGGGAGAGATTCTCAAAACCAAGGTTGACATGTTTCGAGTTCCTTTCAACATTTTAAAAATCCCGCTGAAACTTTGGACATTCTCGCGAAGGGTTCCCAATCCCCGACAAGATTGGTACCCTTTCACGTCCAAATCTCTCAAACTCCGGCTAAGATTCCCAAATCCAAGCTTGACATGTTTCGAGTTCCTTTCAACATTTTGGAAATCCCGCTGAAACTTTGGACATTCTCGCGAAGGGTTCCCAATCCCCGACAAGATTGGTACCCTTTCACGTCCAAATCTCTCAAACTCCGGGAGAGATTCTCAAAACCAAGGTTGACATGTTTCGAGTTCCTTTCAACATTTTGGAAATCCCGCTGAAACTTTGGACATTCTGGCGAAGGGTTCCCAATCCCCGACAAGATTGCTACCCTTTCACGTCCAAATCTCTCAAACTCTGGGAGAGATTCTCAAAACCAAGGTTGACATGTTTCGAGTTCCTTTCAACATTTTGGAAATCCCGCTGAAACTTTGGACATTCTCGCGAAGGGTTCCCAATCCCCGACAAGATTGGTACCCTTTCACGTCCAAATCTCTCAAACTCCGGGAGAGATTCTCAAAACCAAGGTTGACATGGTTCGAGTTCCTTTCAACATTTTGGAAATCCCGCTGAAACTTTGGACATTCTCGCGAAGGGTTCCCAATCCCCGACAAGTTTGGTACCCTTTCACGTCCAAATCTCTCAAACTCCGGGAGAGATTCTCAAAACCAAGGTTGACATGTTTCGAGTTCCTTTCAACATTTTGGAAATCCCGCTGAAACTTTGGACATTGTCGCGAAGGGTTCCCAATCCCCGACAAGATTGGTACCCTTTCACGTCCAAATCTCTCAAACTCCGGGAGAGATTCTCAAAGCCAAGGCTGACATGTTTCGAGTTCCTTTCAACATTTTGGAAATCCCGCTGAAACTTTGGACATTCTCGCGAAGGGTTCCCAATCCCCGACAAGATTGGTACCCTTTCACGTCCAAATCTCTCAAACTCTGGGAGAGATTCTCAAAACCAAGGTTGACACGTTTCGTGTTCCTTTCAACATTTTGGAAATCCCGCTGAAACTTTGGACATTCTCGCGAAGGGTTCCCAATCCCCGACAAGATTGGTACCCTTTCACGTCTAAATCTCTCAAACTCCGGGAGAGATTCTCAAAACCAAGGTTGACATGTTTCGAGTTCCTTTCAACATTTTGGAAATCCCGCTGAAACTTCGGACATTTTCGTGAAGGTTTCCCAATCCCCGACAAGATTGGTACCCTTTCACGTCCGAATGTCTCAAACTCCGGGAGAGATTCTCAAAACCAAGGTTGACATGTTTCGAGTTCCTTTCAACATTTTGGAAATCCCGCTGAAACTTTGGACATTCTGGCGGAGGGTTCTAGATCCCCGACAAGATTGGTACCCTTTCACGTCCAAATCTCTCAAAGTCCGGGAGAGATTCTCAAAACCAAGGTTGACATGTTTCGAGTTCCTTTCAACATTTTGGAAATCCCGCTGAAACTTTGGACATTCTCGCGAAGGGTTCCCAATCCCCGACAAGATTGGTACCCTTTCACGTCCAAATCTCTCAAAGTCCGGGAGAGATTCTCAAAACCAAGGTTGACATGTTTTGAGTTCCTTTCAACATTTTGGAAATCCCGCTGAAACTTTGGACATTCTCGCGAAGAGTTCCCAGTCCCCGACAAGATTGGTACCCTTTCACGTCCAAATCTCTCAAAGTCCGGGAGAGATTCTCAAAACCAAGGTTGACATGTTTCGAGTTCCTTTCAACATTTTGGAAATCCCGCTGAAACTTTGGACATTCTCGCGAAGGGTTCCCAATCCCCGACAAGATTGGTACCCTTTCACGTCCAAATCTCTCAAACTCCGGGAGAGATTCTCAAAACCAAGGTTGACATGTTTCGAGTTCCTCTCAACATTTTGGAAATCCCGCTGAAACTTTGGACATTCTGGCGAAGGGTTCCCAATCCCCGACAAGATTGGTACCCTTTCACGTCCAAATCTCTCAAAGTCCGGGAGAGATTCTCAAAACCAAGGTTGACATGTTTCGAGTTCCTTTCAACATTTTGGAAATCCCGCTGAAACTTTGGACATTCTCGCGAAGGGTTCCCAATCCCCGACAAGATTGGTACCCTTTCACGTCCAAATCTCTCAAACTCCGGGAGAGATTCTCAAAACCAAGGTTGACATGTTTCGAGTTCCTTTCAACATTTTGGAAATCTCGCTGAAACTTTGGACATTCTCGCGAAGGGTTCCCAGTCCCCGACAAGATTGGTACCCTTTCACGTCGTAATCTCTCAAACTCCGGGAGAGATTCTCAAAACCAAGGTTGACATGTTTCGAGTTCCTTTCAACATTTTGGAAATCCCGCTGAAACTTTGGACATTCTCGCGAAGGGTTCCCAATCCCCGACAAGACTGGTACCCTTTCACGTCCAAATCTCTCAAACTCCGGGAGAGATTCTCAAAACCAAGGTTGACATGTTTCGAGTTCCTTTTAACATTTTGGAAATCCCGCTGAAACTTTGGACATTCTCGCGAAGGGTTCCCGATCCCCGACAAGATTGGTACCCTTTCACGTCCAAATCTCTCAAACTCCGGGAGAGATTCTCAAAACCAAGGTTGACATGTTTCGAGTTCCTTTCAACATTTTGGAAATCCCGCTGAAACTTTGGACATTCTCGCGAAGGGTTCCCAATCCCCGACAAGATTGGTACCCTTTCACGTCCAAATCTCTCAAAGTCCGGGAGAGATTCTCAAAACCAAGGTTGACATGTTTCGAGTTCCTTTCAACATTTTAAAAATCCCGCTGAAACTTTGGACATTCTCGCGAAGGGTTCCCAATCCCCGACAAGATTGGTACCCTTTCACGTCCAAATCTCTCAAACTCCGGCTAAGATTCCCAAATCCAAGCTTGACATGTTTCGAGTTCCTTTCAACATTTTGGAAATCCCGCTGAAACTTTGGACATTCTCGCGAAGGGTTCCCAATCCCCGACAAGATTGGTACCCTTTCACGTCCAAATCTCTCAAACTCCGGGAGAGATTCTCAAAACCAAGGTTGACATGTTTCGAGTTCCTTTCAACATTTTGGAAATCCCGCTGAAACTTTGGACATTCTGGCGAAGGGTTCCCAATCCCCGACAAGATTGCTACCCTTTCACGTCCAAATCTCTCAAACTCTGGGAGAGATTCTCAAAACCAAGGTTGACATGTTTCGAGTTCCTTTCAACATTTTGGAAATCCCGCTGAAACTTTGGACATTCTCGCGAAGGGTTCCCAATCCCCGACAAGATTGGTACCCTTTCACGTCCAAATCTCTCAAACTCCGGGAGAGATTCTCAAAACCAAGGTTGACATGTTTCGAGTTCCTTTCAACATTTTGGAAATCCCGCTGAAACTTTGGACATTTTCGTGAAGGTTTCCCAATCCCCGACAAGATTGGTACCCTTTCACGTCCGAATGTCTCAAACTCCGGGAGAGATTCTCAAAACCAAGGTTGACATGTTTCGAGTTCCTTTCAACATTTTGGAAATCCCGCTGAAACTTTGGACATTCTGGCGGAGGGTTCTAGATCCCCGACAAGATTGGTACCCTTTCACGTCCAAATCTCTCAAACTCCGGGAGAGATTCTCAAAACCAAGGTTGACATGTTTCGAGTTCCTGTCAACATTTTGGAAATCCCGCTGAAACTTTGGACATTCTCGCGAAGGGTTCCCAATCCCCGACAAGATTGGTACCCTTTCACGTCCAAATCTCTCAAACTCCGGGAGAGATTCTCAAAACCAAGGTTGACATGTTTCGAGTTCCTTTCAACATTTTGGAAATCCCGCTGAAACTTTGGACATTCTCGCGAAGAGTTCCCAGTCCCCGACAAGATTGGTACCCTTTCACGTCCAAATCTCTCAAAGTCCGGGAGAGATTCTCAAAACCAAGGTTGACATGTTTCGAGTTCCTTTCAACATTTTGGAAATCCCGCTGAAACTTTGGACATTCTCGCGAAGGGTTCCCAATCCCCGACAAGATTGGTACCCTTTCACGTCCAAATCTCTCAAACTCCGGGAGAGATTCTCAAAACCAAGGTTGACATGTTTCGAGTTCCTCTCAACATTTTGGAAATCCCGCTGAAACTTTGGACATTCTGGCGAAGGGTTCCCAATCCCCGACAAGATTGGTACCCTTTCACGTCCAAATCTCTCAAAGTCCGGGAGAGATTCTCAAAACCAAGGTTGACATGTCTCGAGTTCCTTTCAACATTTTGGAAATCCCGCTGAAACTTTGGACATTCTCGCGAAGGGTTCTAGATCCCCGACAAGATTGGTACCCTTTCACGTCCAAATCTCTCAAACTCCGGGAGAGATTCTCAAAACCAAGGTTGACATGTTTCGAGTTCCTTTCAACATTTTGGAAATCTCGCTGAAACTTTGGACATTCTCGCGAAGGGTTCCCAGTCCCCGACAAGATTGGTACCCTTTCACGTCGTAATCTCTCAAACTCCGGGAGAGATTCTCAAAACCAAGGTTGACATGTTTCGAGTTCCTTTCAACATTTTGGAAATCCCGCTGAAACTTTGGACATTCTCGCGAAGGGTTCCCAATCCCCGACAAGATTGGTACCCTTTCACGTCCAAATCTCTCAAACTCCGGGAGAGATTCTCAAAACCAAGGTTGACATGTTTCGAGTTCCTTTCAACATTTTGGAAATCCCGCTGAAACTTTGGACATTGTCGCGAAGGGTTCCCAATCCCCAACAAGATTGGTACCCTTTCACGTCCAAATCTCTCGAACTCCGGGAGAGATTCTCAAAACCAAGGTTGACATGTTTCGAGTTCCTTTCAACATTTTGGAAATCCCGCTGAAACTTTGGACATTGTCGCGAAGGGTTCCCAATCTCCGACAAGATTGGTACCCTTTCACGTCCAAATCTCTCAAACTCCGGGAGAGATTCTCAAAACCAAGGTTGACATGTTTCGAGTTCCTTTCAACATTTTGGAAATCCCGCTGAAACTTTGGACATTCTCGCGAAGAGTTCCCAGTCCCCGACAAGATTGGTACCCTTTCACGTCCAAATCTCTCAAAGTCCGGGAGAGATTCTCAAAACCAAGGTTGACATGTTTCGAGTTCCTTTCAACATTTTGGAAATCCCGCTGAAACTTTGGACATTCTCGCGAAGGGTTCCCAATCCCCGACAAGATTGGTACCCTTTCACGTCCAAATCTCTCAAACTCCGGGAGAGATTCTCAAAACCAAGGTTGACATGTTTCGAGTTCCTCTCAACATTTTGGAAATCCCGCTGAAACTTTGGACATTCTGGCGAAGGGTTCCCAATCCGCGACAAGATTGGTACCCTTTCACGTCCAAATCTCTCAAAGTCCGGGAGAGATTCTCAAAACCAAGGTTTACATGTTTCGAGTTCCTTTCAACATTTTGGAAATCCCGCTGAAACTTTGGACATTCTCGCGAAGGGTTCCCAATCCCCGACAAGATTGGTACCCTTTCACGTCCAAATCTCTCAAACTCCGGGAGAGATTCTCAAAACCAAGGTTGACATGTTTCGAGTTCCTTTCAACATTTTGGAAATCCCGCTGAAACTTTGGACATTGTCGCGAAGGGTTCCCAATCCCCGACAAGATTGGTACCCTTTCACGTCCAAATCTCTCAAAGTCCGGGAGAGATTCTCAAAACCAAGGTTCACATGTTTCGAGTTCCTTTGAACATTTTGGAAATCCCGCTGAAACTTTGGACATTCTCGCGAAGGGTTCCCAATCCCCGACAAGATTGGTACCCTTTCACGTCCAAATCTCTCAAAGTCCGGGAGAGATTCTCAAAACCAAGGTTGACATGTTTCGAGTTCCTTTCAACATTTTGGAAATCCCGCTGAAACTTTGGACATTGTCGCGAAGGGTTCCCAATCCCCGACAAGATTGGTACCCTTTCACGTCCAAATCTCTCGAACTCCGGGAGAGATTCTCAAAACCAAGGTTGACATGTTTCGAGTTCCTTTCAACATTTTGGAAATCCCGCTGAAACTTTGGACATTGTCGCGAAGGGTTCCCAATCCCCGACAAGATTGGTACCCTTTCACGTCCAAATCTCTCAAACTCCGGGAGAGATTCTCAAAACCAAGGTTGACATGTTTCGAGTTCCTTTCAACATTTTGGAAATCCCGCTGAAACTTTGGACATTCTGGCGGAGGGTTCTAGATCCCCGACAAGATTGGTACCCTTTCACGTCCAAATCTCTCGAACTCCGGGAGAGATTCTCAAAACCAAGGTTGACATGTTTCGAGTTCCTTTCAACATTTTGGAAATCCCGCTGAAACTTTGGACATTCTCGCGAAGGGTTCCCAATCCCCGACAAGATTGGTACCCTTTCACGTCCAAATCTCTCAAACTCCGGGAGAGATTCTCAAAACCAAGGTTGACATGTTTCGAGTTCCTTTCAACATTTTGGAAATCCCGCTGAAACTTTGGACATTGTCGCGAAGGGTTCCCAATCCCCGACAAGACTGGTACCCTTTCACGTCCAAATCTCTCAAACTCCGGGAGAGATTCTCAAAACCAAGGTTGACATGTTTCGAGTTCCTTTCAACATTTTGGAAATCCCGCTGAAACTTTGGACATTCTGGCGGAGGGTTCTAGATCCCCGACAAGATTGGTACCCTTTCACGTCCAAATCTCTCAAACTCCGGGAGAGATTCTCAAAACCAAGGTTGACATGTTTCGAGTTCCTTTCAACATTTTAAAAATCCCGCTGAAACTTTGTACATTCTCTCGAAGGGTTCCCAATCCCCGACAAGACTGGTACCCTTTCACGTCCAAATCTCTCAAAGTCCGGGAGAGATTCTCAAAACCAAGGTTGACATGTTTCGAGTTCCTTTCAACATTTTGGAAATCCCGCTGAAACTTTGGACATTCTCGCGAAGGGTTCCCAATCCCCGACAAGATTGGTACCCTTTCACGTCCAAATCTCTCAAACTCCGGGAGAGATTCTCAAAACCAAGGTTGACATGTTTCGAGTTCCTTTCAACATTTTGGAAATCCCGCTGAAACTTTGGACATTCTCGCGAAGAGTTCCCAGTCCCCGACAAGATTGGTACCCTTTCACGTCCAAATCTCTCAAACTCCGGGAGAGATTCTCAAAACCAAGGTTGACATGTTTCGAGTTCCTTTCAACATTTTGGAAATCCCGCTGAAACTTTGGACATTCTCACGAAGGGTTCCCAATCCCCGACAAGATTGGTACCCTTTCACGTCCAAATCTCTCAAAGTCCGGGAGAGATTCTCAAAACCAAGGTTGACATGTTTCGAGTTCCTTTGAACATTTTGGAAATCCCGCTGAAACTTTGGACATTCTCGCGAAGGGTTCCCAATCCCCGACAAGATTGGTACCCTTTCACGTCCAAATCTCTCAAAGTCCGGGAGAGATTCTCAAAACCAAGGTTGACATGTTTCGAGTTCCTTTCAACATTTTGGAAATCCCGCTGAAACTTTGGACATTCTCGCGAAGGGTTCCCAATCCCCGACAAGATTGGTACCCTTTCACGTCCAAATCTCTTAAACTCCGGGAGAGATTCTCAAAACCAAGGTTGACATGTTTCGAGTTCCTTTCAACATTTTGGAAATTCCGCTGAAACTTTGGACATTCTCGCGAAGGGTTCCCAGTCCCCGACAAGATTGGTACCCTTTCACGTCCAAATCTCTCAAACTCCGGGAGAGATTCTCAAAACCAAGGTTGACATGTTTCGAGTTCCTTTCAACATTTTGGAAATCCCGCTGAAACTTTGGACATTGTCGCGAAGGGTTCCCAATCCCCGACAAGATTGGTACCCTTTCACGTCCAAATCTCTCAAACTCCGGGAGAGATTCTCAAAACCAAGGTTGACATGTTTCGAGTTCCTTTCAACATTTTGGAAATCCCGCTGAAACTTCGGACATTTTCGTGAAGGTTTCCCAATCCCCGACAAGATTGGTACCCTTTCACGTCCGAATGTCTCAAACTCCGGGAGAGATTCTCAAAACCAAGGTTGACATGTTTCGAGTTCCTTTCAACATTTTGGAAATCCCGCTGAAACTTTGGACATTCTGGCGGAGGGTTCTAGATCCCCGACAAGATTGGTACCCTTTCACGTCCAAATCTCTCAAAGTCCGGGAGAGATTCTCAAAACCAAGGTTGACATGTTTCGAGTTCCTTTCAACATTTTGGAAATCCCGCTGAAACTTTGGACATTCTCGCGAAGGGTTCCCAATCCCCGACAAGATTGGTACCCTTTCACGTCCAAATCTCTCAAAGTCCGGGAGAGATTCTCAAAACCAAGGTTGACATGTTTCGAGTTCCTTTCAACATTTTGGAAATCCCGCTGAAACTTTGGACATTCTCGCGAAGGGTTCCCAATCCCCGACAAGATTGGTACCCTTTCACGTCCAAATCTCTCAAACTCCGGGAGAGATTCTCAAAACCAAGGTTGACATGTTTCGAGTTCCTCTCAACATTTTGGAAATCCCGCTGAAACTTTGGACATTCTGGCGAAGGGTTCCCAATCCCCGACAAGATTGGTACCCTTTCACGTCCAAATCTCTCAAAGTCCGGGAGAGATTCTCAAAACCAAGGTTGACATGTTTCGAGTTCCTTTCAACATTTTGGAAATCCCGCTGAAACTTTGGACATTCTCGCGAAGGGTTCCCAATCCCCGACAAGATTGGTACCCTTTCACGTCCAAATCTCTCAAACTCCGGGAGAGATTCTCAAAACCAAGGTTGACATGTTTCGAGTTCCTTTCAACATTTTGGAAATCCCGCTGAAACTTTGGACATTGTCGCGAAGGGTTCCCAATCCCCGACAAGACTGGTACCCTTTCACGTCCAAATCTCTCAAACTCCGGGAGAGATTCTCAAAACCAAGGTTGACATGTTTCGAGTTCCTTTCAACATTTTGGAAATCCCGCTGAAACTTTGGACATTCTGGCGGAGGGTTCTAGATCCCGGACAAGATTGGTACCCTTTCACGTCCAAATCTCTCGAACTCCGGGAGAGATTCTCAAAACCAAGGTTGACATGTTTCGAGTTCCTTTCAACATTTTAAAAATCCCGCTGAAACTTTGGACATTCTCGCGAAGGGTTCCCAATCCCCGACAAGACTGGTACCCTTTCACGTCCAAATCTCTCAAAGTCCGGGAGAGATTCTCAAAACCAAGGTTGACATGTTTCGAGTTCCTTTCAACATTTTGGAAATCCCGCTGAAACTTTGGACATTCTCGCGAAGGGTTCCCAATCCCCGACAAGATTGGTACCCTTTCACGTCCAAATCTCTCAAACTCCGGGAGAGATTCTCAAAACCAAGGTTGACATGTTTCGAGTTCCTTTGAACATTTTGGAAATCCCGCTGAAACTTTGGACATTCTCGCGAAGAGTTCCCAGTCCCCGACAAGATTGGTACCCTTTCACGTCCAAATCTCTCAAAGTCCGGGAGAGATTCTCAAAACCAAGGTTGACATGTTTCGAGTTCCTTTCAACATTTTGGAAATCCCGCTGAAACTTTGGACATTCTCGCGAAGGGTTCCCAATCCCCGACAAGATTGGTACCCTTTCACGTCCAAATCTCTCAAAGTCCGGGAGAGATTCTCAAAACCAAGGTTGACATGTTTCGAGTTCCTTTGAACATTTTGGAAATCCCGCTGAAACTTTGGACATTCTGGCGAAGGGTTCCCAATCCCCGACAAGATTGGTACCCTTTCACGTCCAAATCTCTCAAAGTCCGGGAGAGATTCTCAAAACCAAGGTTGACATGTTTCGAGTTCCTTTCAACATTTTGGAAATCCCGCTGAAACTTTGGACATTGTCGCGAAGGGTTCCCAATCCCCGACAAGATTGGTACCCTTTCACGTCCAAATCTCTCAAACTCCGGGAGAGATTCTCAAAACCAAGGTTGACATGTTTCGAGTTCCTTTCAACATTTTGGAAATTCCGCTGAAACTTTGGACATTCTCGCGAAGGGTTCCCAGTCCCCGACAAGATTGGTACCCTTTCACGTCCAAATCTCTCAAACTCCGGGAGAGATTCTCAAAACCAAGGTTGACATGTTTCGAGTTCCTTTCAACATTTTGGAAATCCCGCTGAAACTTTGGACATTGTCGCGAAGGGTTCCCAATCCCCGACAAGATTGGTACCCTTTCACGTCCAAATCTCTCAAACTCCGGGAAAGATTCTCAAAACCAAGGTTGACATGTTTCGAGTTCCTTTCAACATTTTGGAAATCCCGCTGAAACTTCGGACATTTTCGTGAAGGTTTCCCAATCCCCGACAAGATTGGTACCCTTTCACGTCCGAATGTCTCAAACTCCGGGAGAGATTCTCAAAACCAAGGTTGACATGTTTCGAGTTCCTTTCAACATTTTGGAAATCCCGCTGAAACTTTGGACATTCTGGCGGAGGGTTCTAGATCCCCGACAAGATTGGTACCCTTTCACGTCCAAATCTCTCAAAGTCCGGGAGAGATTCTCAAAACCAAGGTTGACATGTTTCGAGTTCCTTTCAACATTTTGGAAATCCCGCTGAAACTTTGGACATTCTCGCGAAGGGTTCCCAATCCCCGACAAGATTGGTACCCTTTCACGTCCAAATCTCTCAAAGTCCGGGAGAGATTCTCAAAACCAAGGTTGACATGTTTCGAGTTCCTTTCAACATTTTGGAAATCCCGCTGAAACTTTGGACATTCTCGCGAAGAGTTCCCAGTCCCCGACAAGATTGGTACCCTTTCACGTCCAAATCTCTCAAAGTCCGGGAGAGATTCTCAAAACCAAGGTTGACATGTTTCGAGTTCCTTTCAACATTTTGGAAATCCCGCTGAAACTTTGGACATTCTCGCGAAGGGTTCCCAATCCCCGACAAGATTGGTACCCTTTCACGTCCAAATCTCTCAAACTCCGGGAGAGATTCTCAAAACCAAGGTTGACATGTTTCGAGTTCCTCTCAACATTTTGGAAATCCCGCTGAAACTTTGGACATTCTGGCGAAGGGTTCCCAATCCCCGACAAGATTGGTACCCTTTCACGTCCAAATCTCTCAAACTCCGGGAGAGATTCTCAAAACCAAGGTTGACATGTTTCGAGTTCCTTTCAACATTTTGGAAATCCCGCTGAAACTTTGGACATTCTCGCGAAGGGTTCCCAGTCCCCGACAAGATTGGTACTCTTTCACGTCCAAATCTCTCAAACTCCGGGAGAGATTCTCAAAACCAAGGTTGACATGTTTCGAGTTCCTTTCAACATTTTGGAAATCCTGCTGAAACTTTGGACATTCTTGCGAAGGGTTCCCAATCCCCGACAAGACTGGTACACTTTCACGTGCAAATCTCTCAAACTCCGGGAGAGATTCTCAAAACCAAGGTTGACATGTTTCGAGTTCCTTTTAACATTTTGGAAATCCCGCTGAAACTTTGGACATTCTCGCGAAGGGTTCCCGATCCCCGACAAGACTGGTACCCTTTCACGTCCAAATCTCTCAAACTCCGGGAGAGATTCTCAAAACCAAGGTTGACATGTTTCGAGTTCCTTTCAACATTTTGAAAATCCCGCTGAAACTTTGGAAATTCTCGCGAAGGGTTCCCAATCCCCGACAAGATTGGTACCCTTTCACGTCCAAATCTCTCAAACTCTGGAAGAGATTCTCAAAACCAAGGTTGACATGTTTCGAGTTCCTTTCAACATTTTAAAAATCCCGCTGAAACTTTGGACATTCTCGCGAAGGGTTCCCAATCCCCGACAAGATTGGTACCCTTTCACGTCCAAATCTCTCAAACTCCGGCTAAGATTCCCAAATCCAAGCTTGACATGTTTCGAGTTCCTTTCAACATTTTGGAAATCCCGCTGAAACTTTGGACATTCTCGCGAAGGGTTCCCAATCCCCGACAAGATTGGTACCCTTTCACGTCCAAATCTCTCAAACTCCAGGAGAGATTCTCAAAACCAAGGTTGACATGGTTCGAGTTCCTTTCAACATTTTGGAAATCCCGCTGAAACTTTGGACATTCTCGCGAAGGGTTCCCAATCCCCGACAAGTTTGGTACCCTTTCACGTCCAAATCTCTCAAACTCCGGGAGAGATTCTCAAAACCAAGGTTGACATGGTTCGAGTTCCTTTCAACATTTTGGAAATCCCGCTGAAACTTTGGACATTGTCGCGAAGGGTTCCCAATCCCCGACAAGATTGGTACCCTTTCACGTCCAAATCTCTCAAACTCCGGGAGAGATTCTCAAAGCCAAGGCTGACATGTTTCGAGTTCCTTTCAACATTTTGGAAATCCCGCTGAAACTTTGGACATTCTCGCGAAGGGTTCCCGATCCCCGACAAGATTGGTACCCTTTCACGTCCAAATCTCTCAAACTCTGGGAGAGATTCTCAAAACCAAGGTTGACACGTTTCGTGTTCCTTTCAACATTTTGGAAATCCCGCTGAAACTTTGGACATTGTCGCGAAGGGTTCCCAATCCCCGACAAGATTGGTACCCTTTCACGTCTAAATCTCTCAAACTCCGGGAGAGATTCTCAAAACCAAGGTTGACATGTTTCGAGTTCCTTTCAACATTTTGGAAATCCCGCTGAAACTTCGGACATTTTCGTGAAGGTTTCCCAATCCCCGACAAGATTGGTACCCTTTCACGTCCGAATGTCTCAAACTCCGGGAGAGATTCTCAAAACCAAGGTTGACATGTTTCGAGTTCCTTTCAACATTTTGGAAATCCCGCTGAAACTTTGGACATTCTGGCGGAGGGTTCTAGATCCCCGACAAGATTGGTACCCTTTCACGTCCAAATCTCTCAAACTCCGGGAGAGATTCTCAAAACCAAGGTTGACATGTTTCGAGTTCCTTTCAACATTTTGGAAATCCCGCTGAAACTTTGGACATTCTCGCGAAGGGTTCCCAATCCCCGACAAGATTGGTACCCTTTCACGTCCAAATCTCTCAAAGTCCGGGAGAGATTCTCAAAACCAAGGTTGACATGTTTCGAGTTCCTTTCAACATTTTGGAAATCCCGCTGAAACTTTGGACATTCTCGCGAAGGGTTCCCAGTCCCCGACAAGATTGGTACCCTTTCACGTCCAAATCTCTCAAAGTCCGGGAGAGATTCTCAAAACCAAGCTTGACATGTTTCGAGTTCCTTTCAACATTTTGGAAATCCCGCTGAAACTTTGGACATTCTCGCGAAGGGTTCCCAATCCCCGACAAGATTGGTACCCTTTCACGTCCAAATCTCTCAAACTCCGGGAGAGATTCTCAAAACCAAGGTTGACATGTTTCGAGTTCCTCTCAACATTTTGGAAATCCCGCTGAAACTTTGGACATTCTGGCGAAGGGTTCCCAATCCCCGACAAGATTGGTACCCTTTCACGTCCAAATCTCTCAAAGTCCGGGAGAGATTCTCAAAACCAAGGTTGACATGTTTCGAGTTCCTTTCAACATTTTAAAAATCCCGCTGAAACTTTGGACATTCTCGCGAAGGGTTCTAGATCCCCGACAAGATTGGTACCCTTTCACGTCCAAATCTCTCAAACTCCGGGAGAGATTCTCAAAACCAAGGTTGACATGTTTCGAGTTCCTTTCAACATTTTGGAAATCCCGCTGAAACTTTGGACATTCTCGCGAAGGGTTCCCAGTACCCGACAAGACTGGTACCCTTTCACGTCCAAATCTCTCAAAGTCCGGGAGAGATTCTCAAAACCAAGGTTGACATGTTTCGAGTTCCTTTCAACATTTTGGAAATCCCGCTGAAACTTTGGACATTGTCGCGAAGGGTTCCCAATCCCCGACAAGATTGGTACCCTTTCACGTCCAAATCTCTCAAACTCCGGGAGAGATTCTCAAAACCAAGGTTGACATGTTTCGAGTTCCTTTCAACATTTTGGAAATCCCGCTGAAACTTTGGACATTCTCGCGAAGAGTTCCCAGTCCCCGACAAGATTGGTACCCTTTCACGTCCAAATCTCTCAAACTCCGGGAGAGATTCTCAAAACCAAGGTTGACATGGTTCGAGTTCCTTTCAACATTTTGGAAATCCCGCTGAAACTTTGGACATTCTCGCGAAGGGTTCCCAATCCCCGACAAGATTGGTACCCTTTCACGTCCAAATCTCTCAAAGTCCGGGAGAGATTCTCAAAACCAAGGTTGACATGTTTCGAGTTCCTTTGAACATTTTGGAAACCCCGCTGAAACTTTGGACATTCTGGCGAAGGGTTCCCAATCCCCGACAAGATTGGTACCCTTTCACGTCCAAATCTCTCAAAGTCCGGGAGAGATTCTCAAAACCAAGGTTGACATGTTTCGAGTTCCTTTCAACATTTTGGAAATCCCGCTGAAACTTTGGACATTGTCGCGAAGGGTTCCCAATCCCCGACAAGATTGGTACCCTTTCACGTCCAAATCTCTCAAACTCCGGGAGAGATTCTCAAAACCAAGGTTGACATGTTTCGAGTTCCTTTCAACATTTTGGAAATCCCGCTGAAACTTTGGACATTCTGGCGGAGGGTTCTAGATCCCCGACAAGATTGGTACCCTTTCACGTCCAAATCTCTCAAAGTCCGGGAGAGATTCTCAAAACCAAGGTTGACATGTTTCGAGTTCCTTTCAACATTTTAAAAATCCCGCTGAAACTTTGGACATTCTCGCAAAGGGATCCCAATCCCCGACAAGATTGGTACCCTTTCACGTCCAAATCTCTCAAACTCCGGCTAAGATTCCCAAAACCAAGCTTGACATGTTTCGAGTTCCTTTCAACATTTTGGAAATCCCGCTGAAACTTTGGACATTCTCGCGAAGGGTTCCCAATCCCCGACAAGATTGGTACCCTTTCACGTCCAAATCTCTCAAAGTCCGGGAGAGATTCTCAAAACCAAGGTTGACATGTTTCGAGTTCCTTTCAACATTTTGGAAATCCCGCTGAAACTTTGGACATTCTGGCGGAGGGTTCTAGATCCCCGACAAGATTGGTACCCTTTCACGTCCAAATCTCTCGAACTCCGGGAGAGATTCTCAAAACCAAGGTTGACATGTTTCGAGTTCCTTTCAACATTTTGGAAATCCCGCTGAAACTTTGGACATTCTCGCGAAGGGTTCCCAATCCCCGACAAGACTGGTACCCTTTCACGTCCAAATCTCTCAAAGTCCGGGAGAGATTCTCAAAACCAAGGTTGACATGTTTTGAGTTCCTTTCAACATTTTGGAAATCCCGCTGAAACTTTGGACATTGTCGCGAAGGGTTCCCAATCCCCGACAAGATTGGTACCCTTTCACGTCCAAATCTCTCAAACTCCGGGAGAGATTCTCAAAACCAAGGTTGACATGTTTCGAGTTCCTTTCAACATTTTGGAAATCCCGCTGAAACTTTGGACATTCTCGCGAAGAGTTCCCAGTCCCCGACAAGATTGGTACCCTTTCACGTCCAAATCTCTCAAACTCCGGGAGAGATTCTCAAAACCAAGGTTGACATGTTTCGAGTTCCTTTCAACATTTTGGAAATCCCGCTGAAACTTTGGACATTCTCGCGAAGGGTTCCCAATCCCCGACAAGATTGGTACCCTTTCACGTCCAAATCTCTCAAAGTCCGGGAGAGATTCTCAAAACCAAGGTTGACATATTTCGAGTTCCTTTGAACATTTTGGAAATCCCGCTGAAACTTTGGACATTCTGGCGAAGGGTTCCCAATCCCCGACAAGATTGGTACCCTTTCACGTCCAAATCTCTCAAAGTCCGGGAGAGATTCTCAAAACCAAGGTTGACATGTTTCGAGTTCCTTTCAACATTTTGGAAATCCCGCTGAAACTTTGGACATTCTCGCGAAGGGTTCCCAATCCCCGACAAGATTGGTACCCTTTCACGTCCAAATCTCTCAAACTCCGGGAGAGATTCTCAAAACCAAGGTTGACATGTTTCGAGTTCCTTTCAACATTTTGGAAATCCCGCTGAAACTTTGGACATTCTGGCGGAGGGTTCTAGATCCCCGACAAGATTGGTACCCTTTCACGTCCAAATCTCTCAAAGTCCGGGAGAGATTCTCAAAACCAAGGTTGACATGTTTCGAGTTCCTTTCAACATTTTAAAAATCCCGCTGAAACTTTGGACATTCTCGCAAAGGGATCCCAATCCCCGACAAGATTGGTACCCTTTCACGTCCAAATCTCTCAAACTCCGGCTAAGATTCCCAAAACCAAGCTTGACATGTTTCGAGTTCCTTTCAACATTTTGGAAATCCCGCTGAAACTTTGGACATTCTCGCGAAGGGTTCCCAATCCCCGACAAGATTGGTACCCTTTCACGTCCAAATCTCTCAAAGTCCGGGAGAGATTCTCAAAACCAAGGTTGACATGTTTCGAGTTCCTTTCAACATTTTGGAAATCCCGCTGAAACTTTGGACATTCTGGCGGAGGGTTCCCAATCCCCGACAAGATTGGTACCCTTTCACGTCCAAATCTCTCGAACTCCGGGAGAGATTCTCAAAACCAAGGTTGACATGTTTCGAGTTCCTTTCAACATTTTGGAAATCCCGCTGAAACTTTGGACATTCTCGCGAAGGGTTCCCAATCCCCGACAAGACTGGTACCCTTTCACGTCCAAATCTCTCAAACTCCGGGAGAGATTCTCAAAACCAAGGTTGACATGTTTCGAGTTCCTTTCAACATTTTGGAAATCCCGCTGAAACTTTGGACATTCTCGCGAAGGGTTCCCAATCCCCGACAAGATTGGTACCCTTTCACGTCCAAATCTCTCAAACTCCGGGAGAGATTCTCAAAACCAAGGTTGACATGTTTCGAGTTCCTTTCAACATTTTGGAAATCCCGCTGAAACTTTGGACATTCTCGCGAAGAGTTCCCAGTCCCCGACAAGATTGGTACCCTTTCACGTCCAAATCTCTCAAACTCCGGGAGAGATTCTCAAAACCAAGGTTGACATGTTTCGAGTTCCTTTCAACATTTTGGAAATCCCGCTGAAACTTTGGACATTCTCGCGAAGGGTTCCCAATCCCCGACAAGATTGGTACCCTTTCACGTCCAAATCTCTCAAACTCCGGGAGAGATTCTCAAAACCAAGGTTGACATGTTTCGAGTTCCTTTCAACATTTTGGAAATCCCGCTGAAACTTTGGACATTCTGGCGAAGGGTTCCCAATCCCCGACAAGATTGGTACCCTTTCACGTCCAAATCTCTCAAAGTCCGGGAGAGATTCTCAAAACCAAGGTTGACATGTTTCGAGTTCCTTTCAACATTTTGGAAATCCCGCTGAAACTTTGGACATTGTCGCGAAGGGTTCCCAATCCCCGACAAGATTGGTACCCTTTCACGTCCAAATCTCTCAAACTCCGGGAGAGATTCTCAAAACCAAGGTTGACATGTTTCGAGTTCCTTTCAACATTTTGGAAATCCCGCTGAAACTTTGGACATTCTGGCGGAGGGTTCTAGATCCCCGACAAGATTGGTACCCTTTCACGTCCAAATCTCTCAAAGTCCGGGAGAGATTCTCAAAACCAAGGTTGACATGTTTCGAGTTCCTTTCAACATTTTAAAAATCCCGCTGAAACTTTGGACATTCTCGCAAAGGGATCCCAATCCCCGACAAGATTGGTACCCTTTCACGTCCAAATCTCTCAAACTCCGGCTAAGATTCCCAAAACCAAGCTTGACATGTTTCGAGTTCCTTTCAACATTTTGGAAATCCCGCTGAAACTTTGGACATTCTCGCGAAGGGTTCCCAATCCCCGACAAGATTGGTACCCTTTCACGTCCAAATCTCTCAAAGTCCGGGAGAGATTCTCAAAACCAAGGTTGACATGTTTCGAGTTCCTTTCAACATTTTGGAAATCCCGCTGAAACTTTGGACATTCTGGCGGAGGGTTCTAGATCCCCGACAAGATTGGTACCCTTTCACGTCCAAATCTCTCGAACTCCGGGAGAGATTCTCAAAACCAAGGTTGACATGTTTCGAGTTCCTTTCAACATTTTGGAAATCCCGCTGAAACTTTGGACATTCTCGCGAAGGGTTCCCAATCCCCGACAAGACTGGTACCCTTTCACGTCCAAATCTCTCAAAGTCCGGGAGAGATTCTCAAAACCAAGGTTGACATGTTTCGAGTTCCTTTCAACATTTTGGAAATCCCGCTGAAACTTTGGACATTCTCGCGAAGGGTTCCCAATCCCCGACAAGATTGGTACCCTTTCACGTCCAAATCTCTCAAACTCCGGGAGAGATTCTCAAAACCAAGGTTGACATGTTTCGAGTTCCTTTCAACATTTTGGAAATCCCGCTGAAACTTTGGACATTCTCGCGAAGAGTTCCCAGTCCCCGACAAGATTGGTACCCTTTCACGTCCAAATCTCTCAAACTCCGGGAGAGATTCTCAAAACCAAGGTTGACATGTTTCGAGTTCCTTTCAACATTTTGGAAATCCCGCTGAAACTTTGGACATTCTCGCGAAGGGTTCCCAATCCCCGACAAGATTGGTACCCTTTCACGTCCAAATCTCTCAAAGTCCGGGAGAGATTCTCAAAACCAAGGTTGACATGTTTCGAGTTCCTTTGAACATTTTGGAAATCCCGCTGAAACTTTGGACATTCTGGCGAAGGGTTCCCAATCCCCGACAAGATTGGTACCCTTTCACGTCCAAATCTCTCAAAGTCCGGGAGAGATTCTCAAAACCAAGGTTGACATGTTTCGAGTTCCTTTCAACATTTTGGAAATCTCGCTGAAACTTTGGACATTGTCGCGAAGGGTTCCCAATCCCCGACAAGATTGGTACCCTTTCACGTCCAAATCTCTCAAACTCCGGGAGAGATTCTCAAAACCAAGGTTGACATGTTTCGAGTTCCTTTCAACATTTTGGAAATCCCGCTGAAACTTTGGACATTCTGGCGGAGGGTTCTAGATCCCCGACAAGATTGGTACCCTTTCACGTCCAAATCTCTCGAACTCCGGGATAGATTCTCAAAACCAAGGTTGACATGTTTCGAGTTCCTTTCAACATTTTGGAAATCCCGCTGAAACTTTGGACATTCTCGCGAAGGGTTCCCAATCCCCGACAAGACTGGTACCCTTTCACGTCCAAATCTCTCAAAGTCCGGGAGAGATTCTCAAAACCAAGGTTGACATGTTTCGAGTTCCTTTCAACATTTTGGAAATCCCGCTGAAACTTTGGACATTCTCGCGAAGGGTTCCCAATCCCCGACAAGATTGGTACCCTTTCACGTCCAAATCTCTCAAACTCCGGGAGAGATTCTCAAAACCAAGGTTGACATGTTTCGAGTTCCTTTCAACATTTTGGAAATCCCGCTGAAACTTTGGACATTCTCGCGAAGAGTTCCCAGTCCCCGACAAGATTGGTACCCTTTCACGTCCAAATCTCTCAAACTCCGGGAGAGATTCTCAAAACCAAGGTTGACATGTTTCGAGTTCCTTTCAACATTTTGGAAATCCCGCTGAAACTTTGGACATTCTCGCGAAGGGTTCCCAATCCCCGACAAGATTGGTACCCTTTCACGTCCAAATCTCTCAAAGTCCGGGAGAGATTCTCAAAACCAAGGTTGACATGTTTCGAGTTCCTTTGAACATTTTGGAAATCCCGCTGAAACTTTGGACATTCTGGCGAAGGGTTCCCAATCCCCGACAAGATTGGTACCCTTTCACGTCCAAATCTCTCAAAGTCCGGGAGAGATTCTCAAAACCAAGGTTGACATGTTTCGAGTTCCTTTCAACATTTTGGAAATCTCGCTGAAACTTTGGACATTGTCGCGAAGGGTTCCCAATCCCCGACAAGATTGGTACCCTTTCACGTCCAAATCTCTCAAACTCCGGGAGAGATTCTCAAAACCAAGGTTGACATGTTTCGAGTTCCTTTCAACATTTTGGAAATCCCGCTGAAACTTTGGACATTCTGGCGGAGGGTTCTAGATCCCCGACAAGATTGGTACCCTTTCACGTCCAAATCTCTCAAAGTCCGGGAGAGATTCTCAAAACCAAGGTTGACATGTTTCGAGTTCCTTTCAACATTTTAAAAATCCCGCTGAAACTTTGGACATTCTCGCAAAGGGATCCCAATCCCCGACAAGATTGGTACCCTTTCACGTCCAAATCTCTCAAACTCCGGCTAAGATTCCCAAAACCAAGCTTGACATGTTTCGAGTTCCTTTCAACATTTTGGAAATCCCGCTGAAACTTTGGACATTCTCGCGAAGGGTTCCCAATCCCCGACAAGATTGGTACCCTTTCAAGTCCAAATCTCTCAAAGTCCGGGAGAGATTCTCAAAACCAAGGTTGACATGTTTCGAGTTCCTTTCAACATTTTGGAAATCCCGCTGAAACTTTGGACATTCTGGCGAAGGGTTCCCAATCCCCGACAAGATTGCTACCCTTTCACGTCCAAATCTCTCAAACTCTTGGAGAGATTCTCAAAACCAAAGTTGACATGTTTCGAGTTCCTTTCAACATTTTGGAAATCCCGCTGAAACTTTGGACATTCTCGCGAAGGGTTCCCAATCCCCGACAAGATTGGTACCCTTTCACGTCCAAATCTCTCAAAGTCCGGGAGAGATTCTCAAAACCAAGGTTGACATGTTTCGAGTTCCTTTCAACATTTTGGAAATCCCGCTGAAACTTTGGACATTCTCGCGAAGGGTTCCCAATCCCCGACAAGATTGGTACCCTTTCACGTCCAAATCTCTCAAACTCCGGGAGAGATTCTCAAAACCAAGGTTGACATGTTTCGAGTTCCTTTCAACATTTTGGAAATTCCGCTGAAACTTTGGACATTCTCGCGAAGGGTTCCCAGTCCCCGACAAGATTGGTACCCTTTCACGTCCAAATCTCTCAAACTCCGGGAGAGATTCTCAAAACCAAGGTTGACATGTTTCGAGTTCCTTTCAACATTTTGGAAATCCCGCTGAAACTTTGGACATTCTCGCGAAGGGTTCCCAATCTCCGACAAGATTGGTACCCTTTCACGTCCAAATCTCTCAAACTCCGGGAGAGATTCTCAAAACCAAGGTTGACATGTTTCGAGTTCCTCTCAACATTTTGGAAATCCCGCTGAAACTTTGGACATTCTGGCGAAGGGTTCCCAATCCCCGACAAGATTGGTACCCTTTCACGTCCAAATCTCTCAAAGTCCGGGAGAGATTCTCAAAACCAAGGTTGACATGTTTCGAGTTCCTTTCAACATTTTGGAAATCCCGCTGAAACTTTGGACATTCTCGCGAAGGGTTCCCAATCCCCGACAAGATTGGTACCCTTTCACGTCCGAATGTCTCAAACTCCGGGAGAGATTCTCAAAACCAAGGTTGACATGTTTCGAGTTCCTTTCAACATTTTGGAAATCCCGCTGAAACTTTGGACATTCTCGCGAAGGGTTCCCAATCCCCGACAAGACTGGTACCCTTTCACGTCCAAATCTCTCAAACTCCGGGAGAGATTCTCAAAACCAAGGTTGACATGTTTCGAGTTCCTTTCAACATTTTGGAAATCCCGCTGAAACTTTGGACATTCTCGCGAAGGGTTCCCAATCCCCGACAAGATTGGTACCCTTTCACGTCCAAATCTCTCAAAGTCCGGGAGAGATTCTCAAAACCAAGGTTGACATGTTTCGAGTTCCTTTCAACATTTTAAAAATCCCGCTGAAACTTTGGACATTCTCGCGAAGGGTTCCCAATCCCCGACAAGATTGGTACCCTTTCACGTCCAAATCTCTCAAACTCCGGCTAAGATTCCCAAAACCAAGCTTGACATGTTTCGAGTTCCTTTCAACATTTTGGAAATCCCGCTGAAACTTTGGACATTCTCGCGAAGGGTTCCCAATCCCCGACAAGATTGGTACCCTTTCACGTCCAAATCTCTCAAACTCCGGCTAAGATTCCCAAATCCAAGCTTGACATGTTTCGAGTTCCTTTCGACATTTTGGAAATCCCGCTGAAACTTTGGACATTCTCGCGAAGGGTTCCCAATCCCCGACAAGACTGGTACCCTTTCACGTCCAAATCTCTCAAACTCCGGGAGAGATTCTCAAAACCAAGGTTGACATGTTTCGAGTTCCTTTCAACATTTTGGAAATCCCGCTGAAACTTTGGACATTCTGGCGGAGGGTTCTAGATCCCCGACAAGATTGGTACCCTTTCACGTCCAAATCTCTCAAACTCCGGGAGAGATTCTCAAAACCAAGGTTGACATGTTTCGAGTTCCTTTCAACATTTTGGAAATCCCGCTGAAACTTTGGACATTCTCGCGAAGGGTTCCCAATCCCCGACAAGATTGGTACCCTTTCACGTCCAAATCTCTCAAAGTCCGGGAGAGATTCTCAAAACCAAGGTTGACATGTTTCGAGTTCCTTTCAACATTTTGGAAATCCCGCTGAAACTTTGGACATTCTCGCGAAGAGTTCCCAGTCCCCGACAAGATTGGTACCCTTTCACGTCCAAATCTCTCAAAGTCCGGGAGAGATTCTCAAAACCAAGGTTGACATGTTTCGAGTTCCTTTCAACATTTTGGAAATCCCGCTGAAACTTTGGACATTCTCGCGAAGGGTTCCCAATCCCCGACAAGATTGGTACCCTTTCACGTCCAAATCTCTCAAACTCCGGGAGAGATTCTCAAAACCAAGGTTGACATGTTTCGAGTTCCTCTCAACATTTTGGAAATCCCGCTGAAACTTTGGACATTCTCGCGAAGGGTTCCCAATCCCCGACAAGATTGGTACCCTTTCACGTCCAAATCTCTCAAAGTCCGGGAGAGATTCTCAAAACCAAGGTTGACAAGTTTCGAGTTCCTTTCAACATTTTGGAAATCCCGCTGAAACTTTGGACATTCTCGCGAAGGGTTCCCAATCCCCGACAAGATTGGTACCCTTTCACGTCCAAATCCCTCAAACTCCGGGAGAGGTTCTCAAAACCAAGGTTGACATGTTTCGAGTTCCTTTGAACATTTTGGAAATCTCGCTGAAACTTTGGACATTCTCGCGAAGGGTTCCCAGTCCCCGACAAGATTGGTACCCTTTCACGTCGTAATCTCTCAAACTCCGGGAGAGATTCTCAAAACCAAGGTTGACATGTTTCGAGTTCCTTTCAACATTTTGGAAATCCCGCTGAAACTTTGGACATTGTCGCGAAGGGTTCCCAATCCCCGACAAGATTGGTACCCTTTCACGTCCAAATCTCTCAAAGTCCGGGAGAGATTCTCAAAACCAAGGTTGACATGTTTCGAGTTCCTTTCAACATTTTGGAAATCCCGCTGAAACTTTGGACATTGTCGCGAAGGGTTCCCAATCCCCGACAAGATTGGTACCCTTTCACGTCCAAATCTCTCAAACTCCGGGAGAGATTCTCAAAACCAAGGTTGACATGTTTCGAGTTCCTTTCAACATTTTGGAAATCCCGCTGAAACTTTGGACATTCTCGCGAAGGGTTCCCAATCCCCGACAAGATTGGTACCCTTTCACGTCCAAATCTCTCGAACTCCGGGAGAGATTCTCAAAACCAAGGTTGACATGTTTCGAGTTCCTTTCAACATTTTGGATATCCCGCTGAAACTTTGGACATTCTCGCGAAGGGTTCCCAATCCCCGACAAGATTGGTACCCTTTCACGTCCAAATCTCTCAAAGTCCGGGAGAGATTCTCAAAACCAAGGTTGACATGTTTCGAGTTCCTTTCAACATTTTGGAAATCTGGCTGAAACTTTGGACATTCTCGCAAAGGGTTCCCAGTCCCCGACAAGATTGGTACCCTTTCACGTCCAAATCTCTCAAACTCCGGGAGAGATTCTCAAAACCAAGGTTGACATGGTTCGAGTTCCTCTCAACATTTTGGAAATCCCGCTGAAACTTTGGACATTCTGGCGAAGGGTTCCCAATCCCCGACAAGATTGGTACCCTTTCACGTCCAAATCTCTCAAACTCCGGGAGAGATTCTCAAAACCAAGGTTGACATGTTTCAAGTTCCTTTCAACATTTTGGAAATCCCGCTGAAACTTTGGACATTCTCGCGAAGGGTTCCCAATCCCCGACAAGATTGGTACACTTTCACGTCCAAATCTCTCAAACTCCGGCAGAGATTCTCAAAACCAAGGTTGACATGTTTCGAGTTCCTTTCAACATTTTGGAAATCCCGCTGAAACTTTGGACATTCTCGCGAAGGGTTCCCAGTCCCCGACAAGATTGGTACCCTTTCACGTCCAAATCTCTCAAAGTCCGGGAGAGATTCTCAAAACCAAGGTTGACATGTTTCGAGTTCCTTTCAACATTTTGGAAATCCCGCTGAAACTTTGGACATTCTCGCGAAGGGTTCCCAATCCCCGACAAGATTGGTACCCTTTCACGTCCAAATCTCTCAAACTCCGGGAGAGATTCTCAAAACCAAGGTTGACATGTTTCGAGTTCCTTTCAACATTTTGGAAATCCCGCTGAAACTTTGGACATTCTCGCGAAGGGTTCCCAATCCCCGACAAGATTGGTACCCTTTCACGTCCAAATCTCTCAAACTCCGGGAGAGATTCTCAAAACCAAGGTTGACATGTTTCGAGTTCCTCTCAACATTTTGGAAATCCCGCTGAAACTTTGGACATTCTCGCGAAGGGTTCCCAATCCCCGACAAGATTGGTACCCTTTCACGTCCAAATCTCTCAAAGTCCGGGAGAGATTCTCAAAACCAAGGTTGACAAGTTTCGAGTTCCTTTCAACATTTTGGAAATCCCGCTGAAACTTAGGACATTCTCGCGAAGGGTTCCCAATCCCCGACAAGATTGGTACCCTTTCACGTCCAAATCCCTCAAACTCCGGGAGAGGTTCTCAAAACCAAGGTTGACATGTTTCGAGTTCCTTTGAACATTTTGGAAATCTCGCTGAAACTTTGGACATTCTCGCGAAGGGTTCCCAGTCCCCGACAAGATTGGTACCCTTTCACGTCGTAATCTCTCAAACTCCGGGAGAGATTCTCAAAACCAAGGTTGACATGTTTCGAGTTCCTTTCAACATTTTGGAAATCCCGCTGAAACTTTGGACATTGTCGCGAAGGGTTCCCAATCCCCGACAAGATTGGTACCCTTTCACGTCCAAATCTCTCAAAGTCCGGGAGAGATTCTCAAAACCAAGGTTGACATGTTTCGAGTTCCTTTCAACATTTTGGAAATCCCGCTGAAACTTTGGACATTGTCGCGAAGGGTTCCCAATCCCCGACAAGATTGGTACCCTTTCACGTCCAAATCTCTCAAACTCCGGGAGAGATTCTCAAAACCAAGGTTGACATGTTTCGAGTTCCTTTCAACATTTTGGAAATCCCGCTGAAACTTTGGACATTCTCGCGAAGGGTTCCCAATCCCCGACAAGATTGGTACCCTTTCACGTCCAAATCTCTCGAACTCCGGGAGAGATTCTCAAAACCAAGGTTGACATGTTTCGAGTTCCTTTCAACATTTTGGATATCCCGCTGAAACTTTGGACATTCTCGCGAAGGGTTCCCAATCCCCGACAAGATTGGTACCCTTTCACGTCCAAATCTCTCAAAGTCCGGGAGAGATTCTCAAAACCAAGGTTGACATGTTTCGAGTTCCTTTCAACATTTTGGAAATCTGGCTGAAACTTTGGACATTCTCGCAAAGGGTTCCCAGTCCCCGACAAGATTGGTACCCTTTCACGTCCAAATCTCTCAAACTCCGGGAGAGATTCTCAAAACCAAGGTTGACATGGTTCGAGTTCCTCTCAACATTTTGGAAATCCCGCTGAAACTTTGGACATTCTGGCGAAGGGTTCCCAATCCCCGACAAGATTGGTACCCTTTCACGTCCAAATCTCTCAAACTCCGGGAGAGATTCTCAAAACCAAGGTTGACATGTTTCAAGTTCCTTTCAACATTTTGGAAATCCCGCTGAAACTTTGGACATTCTCGCGAAGGGTTCCCAATCCCCGACAAGATTGGTACACTTTCACGTCCAAATCTCTCAAACTCCGGCAGAGATTCTCAAAACCAAGGTTGACATGTTTCGAGTTCCTTTCAACATTTTGGAAATCCCGCTGAAACTTTGGACATTCTCGCGAAGGGTTCCCAGTCCCCGACAAGATTGGTACCCTTTCACGTCCAAATCTCTCAAAGTCCGGGAGAGATTCTCAAAACCAAGGTTGACATGTTTCGAGTTCCTTTCAACATTTTGGAAATCCCGCTGAAACTTTGGACATTCTCGCGAAGGGTTCCCAATCCCCGACAAGATTGGTACCCTTTCACGTCCAAATCTCTCAAACTCCGGGAGAGATTCTCAAAACCAAGGTTGACATGTTTCGAGTTCCTTTCAACATTTTGGAAATCCCGCTGAAACTTTGGACATTGTCGCGAAGGGTTCCCAATCCCCGACAAGATTGGTACCCTTTCACGTCCAAATCTCTCGAACTCCGGGAGAGATTCTCAAAACCAAGGTTGACATGTTTCGAGTTCCTTTCAACATTTTGGAAATCCCGCTGAAACTTTGGACATTGTCGCGAAGGGTTCCCAGTCCCCGACAAGATTGGTACCCTTTCACGTCCAAATCTCTCAAAGTCCGGGAGAGATTCTCAAAACCAAGGTTCACATGTTTCGAGTTCCTTTCAACATTTTGGAAATCCCGCTGAAACTTTGGACATTCTCGCGAAGGGTTCCCAATCCCCGACAAGATTGGTACCCTTTCACGTCCAAATCTCTCAAACTCCGGGAGAGATTCTCAAAACCAAGGTTGACATGTTTCGAGTTCCTTTCAACATTTTGGAAATCCCGCTGAAACTTTGGACATTCTGGCGGAGGGTTCTAGATCCCCTACAAGATTGGTACCCTTTCACGTCCAAATCTCTCGAACTCCGGGAGAGATTCTCAAAACCAAGGTTGACATGTTTCGAGTTCCTTTCAACATTTTGGAAATCCCGCTGAAACTTTGGACATTCTCGCGAAGGGTTCCCAATCCCCGACAAGATTGGTACCCTTTCACGTCCAAATCTCTCAAACTCCGGGAGAGATTCTCAAAACCAAGGTTGACATGTTTCGAGGTCCTTTCAACATTTTGGAAATCCCGCTGAAACTTTGGACATTCTCGCGAAGGGTTCCCAATCCCCGACAAGATTGGTACCCTTTCACGTCCAAATCTCTCAAACTCCGGGAGAGATTCTCAAAACCAAGGTTGACATGTTTCGAGTTCCTTTCAACATTTTGGAAATCCCGCTGAAACTTTGGACATTCTCGCGAAGGGTTCTAGATCCCCGACAAGATTGGTACCCTTTCACGTCCAAATCTCTCAAACTCCGGGAGAGATTCTCAAAACCAAGGTTGACATGTTTGGAGTTCCTTTCAACATTTTGGAAATCCCGCTGAAACTTTGGACATTCTGGCGTAGTAGTTCTAGATCCCCGACAAGATTGGTACCCTTTCACGTCCAAATCTCTCGAACTCCGGGAGAGATTCTCAAAACCAAGGTTGACATGTTTCGAGTTCCTTTCAACATTTTGGAAATCCCGCTGAAACTTTGGACATTCTCGCGAAGGGTTCCCAATCCCCGACAAGATTGGTACCCTTTCACGTCCAAATCTCTCAAACTCCGGGAGAGATTCTCAAAACCAAGGTTGACATGTTTCGAGTTCCTTTCAACATTTTGGAAATCCTGCTGAAACTTTGGACATTGTCGCGAAGGCTTCCCAATCCCCGACAAGATTGGTACCCTTTCACGTCCAAATCTCTCGAACTCCGGGAGAGATTCTCAAAACCAAGGTTGACATGTTTCGAGTTCCTTTCAACATTTTGGAAATCCCGCTGAAACTTTGGACATTGTCGCGAAGGGTTCCCAATCCCCGACAAGATTGGTACCCTTTCACGTCCAAATCTCTCAAACTCCGGGAGAGATTCTCAAAACCAAGGTTGACATGTTTCGAGTTCCTTTCAACATTTTGGAAATCCCGCTGAAACTTTGGACATTCTGGCGGAGGGTTCTAGATCCCCGACAAGATTGGTACCCTTTCACGTCCAAATCTCTCGAACTCCGGGAGAGATTCTCAAAACCAAGGTTGACATGTTTCGAGTTCCTTTCAACATTTTGGAAATCCCGCTGAAACTTTGGACATTCTGGCGAAGGGTTCCCAATCCCCGACAAGATTGGTACCCTTTCACGTCCAAATCTCTCAAACTCCGGGAGAGATTCTCAAAACCAAGGTTGACATGTTTCGAGTTCCTTTCAACATTTTGGAAATCCCGCTGAAACCTTGGACATTGTCGCGAAGGGTTCCCAATCCCCGACAAGACTGGTACCCTTTCACGTCCAAATCTCTCAAACTCCGGGAGAGATTCTCAAAACCAAGGTTGACATGTTTCGAGTTCCTTTCAACATTTTGGAAATCCCGCTGAAACTTTGGACATTCTGGCGGAGGGTTCTAGATCCCCGACAAGATTGGTACCCTTTCACGTCCAAATCTCTCGAACTCCGGGAGAGATTCTCAAAACCAAGGTTGACATGTTTCGAGTTCCTTTCAACATTTTGGAAATCCCGCTGAAACTTTGGACATTCTCGCGAAGGGTTCCCAATCCCCGACAAGACTGGTACCCTTTCACGTCCAAATCTCTCAAAGTCCGGGAGAGATTCTCAAAACCAAGGTTGACATGTTTCGAGTTCCTTTCAACATTTTGGAAATCCCGCTGAAACTTTGGACATTCTCGCGAAGGGTTCCCAATCCCCGACAAGATTGGTACCCTTTCACGTCCAAATCTCTCAAACTCCGGGAGAGATTCTCAAAACCAAGGTTGACATGTTTCGAGTTCCTTTCAACATTTTGGAAATCCCGCTGAAACTTTGGACATTCTCGCGAAGGGTTCCCAATCCCCGACAAGATTGGTACCCTTTCACGTCCAAATCTCTCAAAGTCTGGGAGAGATTCTCAAAACCAAGGTTGACATGTTTCGAGTTCCTTTCAACATTTTGGAAATTCCGCTGAAACTTTGGACATTCTCGCGAAGGGTTCCCAGTCCCCGACAAGATTGGTACCCTTTCACGTCCAAATCTCTCAAAGTCCGGGAGAGATTCTCAAAACCAAGGTTGACATGTTTCGAGTTCCTTTCAACATTTTGGAAATCCCGCTGAAACTTTGGACATTCTCGCGAAGGGTTCCCAATCCCCGACAAGATTGGTACCCTTTCACGTCCAAATCTCTCAAACTCCGGCAGAGATTCTCAAAACCAAGGTTGACATGTTTCGAGTTCCTTTCAACATTTTGGAAATCCCGCTGAAACTTTGGACATTGTCGCGAAGGGTTCCCAATCCCCGACAAGATCGA
The DNA here is from genome assembly GCF_964273445.1 of Streptopelia decaocto. NCBI lineage: Eukaryota > Metazoa > Chordata > Aves > Columbiformes > Columbidae > Streptopelia > Streptopelia decaocto. Next base: position 603,668 of record NW_028117052.1, read on the forward strand.
TACCCTTTCACGTCCAAATCTCTCAAACTCCGGGAGAGATTCTCAAAACCAAGGTTGACATGTTTCGAGTTCCTTTCAACATTTTGGAAATCCCGCTGAAACTTTGGACATTCTGGCGGAGGGTTTCCAATCCCCGACAAGATTGGTACCCTTTCACGTCCAAATCTCTCGAACTCCGGGAGAGATTCTCAAAACCAAGGTTGACATGTTTCGAGTTCCTTTCAACATTTTGGAAATCCCGCTGAAACTTTGGACATTCTCGCGAAGGGTTCCCAATCCCCGACAAGATTGGTACCCTTTCACGTCCAAATCTCTCAAACTCCGGGAGAGATTCTCAAAACCAAGCTTGACATGTTTCGAGTTCCTTTCAACATTTTGGAAATCCCGCTGAAACTTTGGACATTCTCGCGAAGGGTTCCCAATCCCCGACAAGAGTGGTACCCTTTCACGTCCAAATCTCTCAAACTCCGGGAGAGATTCTCAAAACCAAGGTTGACATGTTTCGAGTTCCTTTCAACATTTTGGAAATCCCGCTGAAACTTTGGACATTCTGGCGGAGGGTTCTAGATCCCCGACAAGATTGGTACCCTTTCACGTCCAAATCCCTCGAACTCCGGGAGAGATTCTCAAAACCAAGGTTGACATGTTTCGAGTTCCTTTCAACATTTTGGAAATCCCGCTGAAACTTTGGACATTGTCGCGAAGGGTTCCCAATCCCCGACAAGACTGGTACCCTTTCACGTCCAAATCTCTCAAACTCCGGGAGAGATTCTCAAAACCAAGGTTGACATGTTTCGAGTTCCTTTCAACATTTTGGAAATCCCGCTGAAACTTTGGACATTCTGGCGGAGGGTTCTAGATCCCCGACAAGATTGGTACCCTTTCACGTCCAAATCTCTCGAACTCCGGGAGAGATTCTCAAAACCAAGGTTGACATGTTTCGAGTTCCTTTCAACATTTTGGAAATCCCGCTGAAACTTTGGACATTCTCGCGAAGGGTTCCCAATCCCCGACAAGACTGGTACCCTTTCACGTCCAAATCTCTCAAAGTCCGGGAGAGATTCTCAAAACCAAGGTTGACATGTTTCGAGTTCCTTTCAACATTTTGGAAATCCCGCTGAAACTTTGGACATTCTCGCAAAGGGTTCCCAATCCCCGACAAGATTGGTACCCTTTCACGTCCAAATCTCTCAAACTCCGGGAGAGATTCTCAAAACCAAGGTTGACATGTTTCGAGTTCCTTTCAACATTTTGGAAATCCCGCTGAAACTTTGGACATTCTGGCGGAGTAGTTCTAGATCCCCGACAAGATTGGTACCCTTTCACGTCCAAATCTCTCAAACTCCGGGAGAGATTCTCAAAACCAAGGTTGACATGTTTCGAGTTCCTTTCAACATTTTGGAAATCCCGCTGAAACTTTGGACATTCTCGCGAAGGGTTCCCAATCCCCGACAAGATTGGTACCCTTTCACGTCCAAATCTCTCAAAGTCTGAAAGAGATTCTCAAAACCAAGGTTGACATGTTTCGAGTTCCTTTCAACATTTTGGAAATTCCGCTGAAACTTTGGACATTCTCGCGAAGGGTTCCCAGTCCCCGACAAGATTGGTACCCTTTCACGTCCAAATCTCTCAAAGTCCGGGAGAGATTCTCAAAACCAAGGTTGACATGTTTCGAGTTCCTTTCAACATTTTGGAAATCCCGCTGAAACTTTGGACATTCTCGCGAAGGGTTCCCAATCCCCGACAAGATTGGTACCCTTTCACGTCCGAATGTCTCAAACTCCGGGAGAGATTCTCAAAACCAAGGTTGACATGTTTCGAGTTCCTTTCAACATTTTGGAAATCCCGCTGAAACTTTGGACATTGTCGCGAAGGGTTCCCAATCCCCGACAAGATTGGTACCCTTTCACGTCCAAATCTCTCAAACTCTGGCAGAGATTCTCAAAACCAAGGTTGACATGTTTCGAGTTCCTTTCAACATTTTGGAAATCCCGCTGAAACTTTGGACATTGTCGCGAAGGGTTCCCAATCCCCGACAAGATCGATACCCTTTCACGTCCAAATCTCTCAAACTCCGGGAGAGATTCTCAAAACCAAGGTTGACATGTTTCGAGTTCCTTTCAACATTTTGGAAATCCCGCTGAAACTTTGGACATTCTGGCGGAGGGTTCTAGATCCCCGACAAGATTGGTACCCTTTCACGTCCAAATCTCTCGAACTCCGGGAGAGATTCTCAAAACCAAGGTTGACATGTTTCGAGTTCCTTTCAACATTTTGGAAATCCCGCTGAAACTTTGGACATTCTCGCGAAGGGTTCCCAAACCCCGACAAGATTGGTACCCTTTCACGTCCAAATCTCTCAAACTCCGGGAGAGATTCTCAAAACCAAGGTTGACATGTTTCGAGTTCCTTTCAACATTTTGGAAATCCCGCTGAAACTTTGGACATTCTGGCGGAGGGTTCTAGATCCCCGACAAGATTGGTACCCTTTCACGTCCAAATCCCTCGAACTCCGGGAGAGATTCTCAAAACCAAGGTTGACATGTTTCGAGTTCCTTTCAACATTTTGGAAATCCCGCTGAAACTTTGGACATTCTCGCGAAGGGTTCCCAATCCCCGACAAGACTGGTACCCTTTCACGTCCAAATCTCTCAAAGTCCGGGAGAGATTCTCAAAACCAAGGTTGACATGTTTCGAGTTCCTTTCAACATTTTGGAAATCCCGCTGAAACTTTGGACATTCTCGCGAAGGGTTCCCAATCCCCGACAAGATTGGTACCCTTTCACGTCCAAATCTCTCAAACTCCGGGAGAGATTCTCAAAACTAAGGTTGACATGTTTCGAGTTCCTTTCAACATTTTGGAAATCCCGCTGAAACTTTGGACATTCTCGCGAAGGGTTCCCAATCCCCGACAAGATTGGTACCCTTTCACGTCCAAATCTCTCAAACTCCGGGAGAGATTCTCAAAACCAAGGTTGACATGTTTCGAGTTCCTTTCAACATTTTGGAAATCCCGCTGAAACTTTGGACATTCTGGCGGAGTAGTTCTAGATCCCCGACAAGATTGGTACCCTTTCACGTCCAAATCTCTCAAACTCCGGGAGAGATTCTCAAAACCAAGGTTGACATGTTTCGAGTTCCTTTCAACATTTTGGAAATCCCGCTGAAACTTTGGACATTCTCGCGAAGGGTTCCCAATCCCCGACAAGATTGGTACCCTTTCACGTCCAAATCTCTCAAAGTCCGGGAGAGATTCTCAAAACCAAGGTTGACATGTTTCGAGTTCCTTTCAACATTTTGGAAATCCCGCTGAAACTTTGGACATTCTCGCGAAGGGTTCCCAATCCCCGACAAGATTGGTACCCTTTCACGTCCAAATCTCTCAAACTCCGGGAGAGATTCTCAAAACCAAGGTTGACATGTTTCGAGTTCCTTTCAACATTTTGGAAATCCCGCTGAAACTTTGGACATTGTCGCGATTGGTTCCCAATCCCCGACAAGATTGGTACCCTTTCACGTCCAAATCTCTCGAACTCCGGGAGAGATTCTCAAAACCAAGGTTGACATGTTTCGAGTTCCTTTCAACATTTTGGAAATCCCGCTGAAACTTTGGACATTGTCGCGAAGGGTTCCCAATCCCCGACAAGATTGGTACCCTTTCACGTCCAAATCTCTCAAACTCCGGGAGAGATTCTCAAAACCAAGGTTGACATGTTTCGAGTTCCTTTCAACATTTTGGAAATCCCGCTGAAACTTTGGACATTCTCGCGAAGGGTTCCCAATCCCCGACAAGATTGGTACCCTTTCACGTCCAAATCTCTCAAACTCCGGGAGAGATTCTCAAAACCAAGGTTGACATGTTTCGAGTTCCTTTCAACATTTTGGAAATCCCGCTGAAACTTTGGACATTGTCGCGATTGGTTCCCAATCCCCGACAAGATTGGTACCCTTTCACGTCCAAATCTCTCGAACTCCGGGAGAGATTCTCAAAACCAAGGTTGACATGTTTCGAGTTCCTTTCAACATTTTGGAAATCCCGCTGAAACTTTGGACATTCTCGCGAAGGGTTCCCAATCCCCGACAAGATTGGTACCCTTTCACGTCCAAATCTCTCAAACTCCGGGAGAGATTCTCAAAACCAAGGTTGACATGTTTCGAGTTCCTTTCAACATTTTGGAAATCCCGCTGAAACTTTGGACATTCTGGCGGAGGGTTCTAGATCCCCGACAAGATTGGTACCCTTTCACGTCCAAATCTCTCGAACTCCGGGAGAGATTCTCAAAACCAAGGTTGACATGTTTCGAGTTCCTTTCAACATTTTGGAAATCCCGCTGAAACTTTGGACATTCTCGCGAAGGGTTCCCAATCCCCGACAAGATTGGTACCCTTTCACGTCCAAATCTCTCAAACTCCGGGAGAGATTCTCAAAACCAAGGTTGACATGTTTCGAGTTCCTTTCAACATTTTGGAAATCCCGCTGAAACTTTGGACATTGTCGCGAAGGGTTCCCAATCCCCGACAAGATTGGTACCCTTTCACGTCCAAATCTCTCAAAGTCCGGGAGAGATTCTCAAAACCAAGGTTGACATGTTTCGAGTTCCTTTCAACATTTTGGAAATCCCGCTGAAACTTTGGACATTCTGGCGGAGGGTTCTAGATCCCCGACAAGATTGGTACCCTTTCACGTCCAAATCTCTCGAACTCCGGGAGAGATTCTCAAAACCAAGGTTGACATGTTTCGAGTTCCTTTCAACATTTTGGAAATCCCACTGAAACTTTGGACATTCTCGCGAAGGGTTCCCAATCCCCGACAAGATTGGTACCCTTTCACGTCCAAATCTCTCAAAGTCCGGGAGAGATTCTCAAAACCAAGGTTGACATGTTTCGAGTTCCTTTCAACATTTTGGAAATCCCGCTGAAACTTTGGACATTCTCGCGAAGGGTTCCCAATCCCCGACAAGATTGGTACCCTTTCACGTCCAAATCTCTCAAACTCCGGGAGAGATTCTCAAAACTAAGGTTGACATGTTTCGAGTTCCTTTCAACATTTTGGAAATCCCGCTGAAACTTTGGACATTGTCGCGAAGGGTTCCCAATCCCCGAAAAGATTGGTACCCTTTCACGTCCAAATCTCTCAAACTCCGGGAGAGATTCTCAAAACCAAGGTTGACATGTTTCGAGTTCCTTTCAACATTTTGGAAATCCCGCTGAAACTTTGGACATTCTGGCGGAGTGTTCTAGATCCCCGACAAGATTGGTACCCTTTCACGTCCAAATCTCTCGAACTCCGGGAGAGATTCTCAAAACCAAGGTTGACATGTTTCGAGTTCCTTTGAACATTTTGGAAATCCCGCTGAAACTTTGGACATTCTCGCGAAGGGTTCCCAATCCCCGACAAGATTGGTACCCTTTCACGTCCAAATCTCTCAAACTCCGGGAGAGATTCTCAAAACTAAGGTTGACATGTTTCGAGTTCCTTTGAACATTTTGGAAATCCCGCTGAAACTTTGGACATTCTCGCGAAGGGTTCCCAATCCCCGACAAGATTGGTACCCTTTCACGTCCAAATCTCTCAAAGTCCGGGAGAGATTCTCAAAACCAAGGTTGACATGTTTCGAGTTCCTTTCAACATTTTGGAAATCCTGCTGAAACTTTGGACATTCTCGCGAAGGGTTCCCAATCCTCGACAAGACTGGTACCCTTTCACGTCCAAATCTCTCAAACTCCGGGAGAGATTCTCAAAACCAAGGTTGACATGTTTCGAGTTCCTTTCAACATTTTGGAAATCCCGCTGAAACTTTGGACATTCTCGCGAAGGGTTCCCAATCCCCGACAAGATTGGTACCCTTTCACGTCCAAATCTCTCAAACTCCGGGAGAGATTCTCAAAACCAAGGTTGACATGTTTGGAGTTCCTTTCAACATTTTTGAAATCCCGCTGAAACTTTGGACATTCTGGCGGAGGGTTCTAGATCCCCGACAAGATTGGTACCCTTTCACGTCCAAATCTCTCAAACTCCGGGAGAGATTCTCAAAACCAAGGTTGACATGTTTCGAGTTCCTTTCAACATTTTGGAAATCCCGCTGAAACTTTGGACATTCTGGCGGAGGGTTCTAGATCCCCGACAAGATTGGTACCCTTTCACGTCCAAATCTCTCGAACTCCGGGAGAGATTCTCAAAACCAAGGTTGACATGTTTCGAGTTCCTTTCAACATTTTGGAAATCCCGCTGAAACTTTGGACATTCTCGCGAAGGGTTCCCAATCCCCGACAAGACTGGTACCCTTTCACGTCCAAATCTCTCAAAGTCCGGGAGAGATTCTCAAAACCAAGGTTGACATGTTTCGAGTTCCTTTCAACATTTTGGAAATCCCGCTGAAACTTTGGACATTCTCGCGAAGGGTTCCCAATCCCCGACAAGATTGGTACCCTTTCACGTCCAAATCTCTCAAACTCCGGGAGAGATTCTCAAAACCAAGGTTGACATGTTTCGAGTTCCTTTCAACATTTTGGAAATCCCGCTGAAACTTTGGACATTCTCGCGAAGGGTTCCCAATCCCCGACAAGATTGGTACCCTTTCACGTCCAAATCTCTCAAACTCCGGGAGAGATTCTCAAAACCAAGGTTGACATGTTTCGAGTTCCTTTCAACATTTTGGAAATCCCGCTGAAACTTTGGACATTCTCGCGAAGGGTTCCCAATCCCCGACAAGATTGGTACCCTTTCACGTCCAAATCTCTCAAAGTCTGGGAGAGATTCTCAAAACCAAGGTTGACATGTTTCGAGTTCCTTTCAACATTTTGGAAATTCCGCTGAAACTTTGGACATTCTCGCGAAGGGTTCCCAGTCCCCGACAAGATTGGTACCCTTTCACGTCCAAATCTCTCAAAGTCCGGGAGAGATTCTCAAAACCAAGGTTGACATGTTTCGAGTTCCTTTCAACATTTTGGAAATCCCGCTGAAACTTTGGACATTCTCGCGAAGGGTTCCCAATCCCCGACAAGATTGGTACCCTTTCACGTCCGAATGTCTCAAACTCCGGGAGAGATTCTCAAAACCAAGGTTGACATGTTTCGAGTTCCTTTCAACATTTTGGAAATCCCGCTGAAACTTTGGACATTGTCGCGAAGGGTTCCCAATCCCCGACAAGATTGGTACCCTTTCACGTCCAAATCTCTCAAACTCCGGCAGAGATTCTCAAAACCAAGGTTGACATGTTTCGAGTTCCTTTCAACATTTTGGAAATCCCGCTGAAACTTTGGACATTGTCGCGAAGGGTTCCCAATCCCCGACAAGATCGATACCCTTTCACGTCCAAATCTCTCAAACTCCGGGAGAGATTCTCAAAACCAAGGTTGACATGTTTCGAGTTCCTTTCAACATTTTGGAAATCCCACTGAAACTTTGGACATTCTGGCGGAGGGTTCTAGATCCCCGATAAGATTGGTACCCTTTCACGTCCAAATCTCTCGAACTCCGGGAGAGATTCTCAAAACCAAGGTTGACATGTTTCGAGTTCCTTTCAACATTTTGGAAATCCCGCTGAAACTTTGGACATTCTCGCGAAGGGTTCCCAATCCCCGACAAGATTGGTACCCTTTCACGTCCAAATCTCTCAAACTCCGGGAGAGATTCTCAAAACCAAGGTTGACATGTTTCGAGTTCCTTTCAACATTTTGGAAATCCCGCTGAAACTTTGGACATTCTCGCGAAGGGTTCCCAATCCCCGACAAGAGTGGTACCCTTTCACGTCTAAATCTCTCAAACTCCGGGAGAGATTCTCAAAACCAAGGTTGACATGTTTCGAGTTCCTTTCAACATTTTGGAAATCCCGCTGAAACTTTGGACATTCTGGCGGAGGGTTCTACATCCCCGACAAGATTGGTACCCTTTCACGTCCAAATCCCTCGAACTCCGTGAGAGATTCTCAAAACCAAGGTTGACATGTTTCGAGTTCCTTTCAACATTTTGGAAATCCCGCTGAAACTTTGGACATTCTCGCGAAGGGTTCCCAATCCCCGACAAGACTGGTACCCTTTCACGTCCAAATCTCTCAAAGTCCGGGAGAGATTCTCAAAACCAAGGTTGACATGTTTCGAGTTCCTTTCAACATTTTGGAAATCCCGCTGAAACTTTGGACATTCTCGCGAAGGGTTCCCAATCCCCGACAAGATTGGTACCCTTTCACGTCCAAATCTCTCAAACTCCGGGAGAGATTCTCAAAACCAAGGTTGACATGTTTCGAGTTCCTTTCAACATTTTGGAAATCCCGCTGAAACTTTGGACATTCTCGCGAAGGGTTCCCAATCCCCGACAAGATTGGTACCCTTTCACGTCCAAATCTCTCAAAGTCCGGGAGAGATTCTCAAAACCAAGGTTGACATGTTTCGAGTTCCTTTCAACATTTTGGAAATCCCGCTGAAACTTTGGACATTCTCGCGAAGGGTTCCCAATCCCCGACAAGATTGGTACCCTTTCACGTCCAAATCTCTCAAAGTCTGGGAGAGATTCTCAAAACCAAGGTTGACATGTTTCGAGTTCCTTTCAACATTTTGGAAATTCCGCTGAAACTTTGGACATTCTCGCGAAGGGTTCCCAGTCCCCGACAAGATTGGTACCCTTTCACGTCCAAATCTCTCAAAGTCCGGGAGAGATTCTCAAAACCAAGGTTGACATGTTTCGAGTTCCTTTCAACATTTTGGAAATCCCGCTGAAACTTTGGACATTCTCGCGAAGGGTTCCCAATCCCCGACAAGATTGGTACCCTTTCACGTCCGAATGTCTCAAACTCCGGGAGAGATTCTCAAAACCAAGGTTGACATGTTTCGAGTTCCTTTCAACATTTTGGAAATCCCGCTGAAACTTTGGACATTGTCGCGAAGGGTTCCCAATCCCCGACAAGATTGGTACCCTTTCACGTCCAAATCTCTCAAACTCCGGCAGAGATTCTCAAAACCAAGGTTGACATGTTTCGAGTTCCTTTCAACATTTTGGAAATCCCGCTGAAACTTTGGACATTGTCGCGAAGGGTTCCCAATCCCCGACAAGATCGATACCCTTTCACGTCCAAATCTCTCAAACTCCGGGAGAGATTCTCAAAACCAAGGTTGACATGTTTCGAGTTCCTTTCAACATTTTGGAAATCCCACTGAAACTTTGGACATTCTGGCGGAGGGTTCTAGATCCCCGATAAGATTGGTACCCTTTCACGTCCAAATCTCTCGAACTCCGGGAGAGATTCTCAAAACCAAGGTTGACATGTTTCGAGTTCCTTTCAACATTTTGGAAATCCCGCTGAAACTTTGGACATTCTCGCGAAGGGTTCCCAATCCCCGACAAGATTGGTACCCTTTCACGTCCAAATCTCTCAAACTCCGGGAGAGATTCTCAAAACCAAGGTTGACATGTTTCGAGTTCCTTTCAACATTTTGGAAATCCCGCTGAAACTTTGGACATTCTCGCGAAGGGTTCCCAATCCCCGACAAGAGTGGTACCCTTTCACGTCTAAATCTCTCAAACTCCGGGAGAGATTCTCAAAACCAAGGTTGACATGTTTCGAGTTCCTTTCAACATTTTGGAAATCCCGCTGAAACTTTGGACATTCTGGCGGAGGGTTCTAGATCCCCGACAAGATTGGTACCCTTTCACGTCCAAATCCCTCGAACTCCGGGAGAGATTCTCAAAACCAAGGTTGACATGTTTCGAGTTCCTTTCAACATTTTGGAAATCCCGCTGAAACTTTGGACATTCTCGCGAAGGGTTCCCAATCCCCGACAAGACTGGTACCCTTTCACGTCCAAATCTCTCAAAGTCCGGGAGAGATTCTCAAAACCAAGGTTGACATGTTTCGAGTTCCTTTCAACATTTTGGAAATCCCGCTGAAACTTTGGACATTCTCGCAAAGGGTTCCCAATCCCCGACAAGATTGGTACCCTTTCACGTCCAAATCTCTCAAACTCCGGGAGAGATTCTCAAAACTAAGGTTGACATGTTTCGAGTTCCTTTCAACATTTTGGAAATCCCGCTGAAACTTTGGACATTCTCGCGAAGGGTTCCCAATCCCCGACAAGATTGGTACCCTTTCACGTCCAAATCTCTCAAACTCCGGGAGAGATTCTCAAAACCAAGGTTGACATGTTTCGAGTTCCTTTCAACATTTTGGAAATCCCGCTGAAACTTTGGACATTCTGGCAGAGTAGTTCTAGATCCCCGACAAGATTGGTACCCTTTCACGTCCAAATCTCTCAAACTCCGGGAGAGATTCTCAAAACCAAGGTTGACATGTTTCGAGTTCCTTTCAACATTTTAGAAATCCCGCTGAAACTTTGGACATTCTCGCGAAGGGTTCCCAATCCCCGACAAGACTGGTACCCTTTCACGTCCAAATCTCTCAAAGTCCGGGAGAGATTCTCAAAACCAAGGTTGACATGTTTCGAGTTCCTTTCAACATTTTGGAAATCCCGCTGAAACTTTGGACATTCTCGCGAAGGGTTCCCAATCCCCGACAAGATTGGTACCCTTTCACGTCCAAATCTCTCAAACTCCGGGAGAGATTCTCAAAACCAAGGTTGACATGTTTCGAGTTCCTTTCAACATTTTGGAAATCCCGCTGAAACTTTGGACATTGTCGCGAAGGGTTCCCAATCCCCGACAAGATTGGTACCCTTTCACGTCCAAATCTCTCAAACTCCGGGAGAGATTCTCAAAACCAAGGTTGACATGTTTCGAGTTCCTTTCAACATTTTGGAAATCCCGCTGAAACTTTGGACATTGTCGCGAAGGGTTCCCAATCCCCGACAAGATTGGTACCCTTTCACGTCCAAATCTCTCAAACTCCGGGAGAGATTCTCAAAACCAAGGTTGACATGTTTCGAGTTCCTTTCAACATTTTGGAAATCCCAATGAAACTTTGGACATTCTGGCGGAGGGTTCTAGATCCCCGACAAGATTGGTACCCTTTCACGTCCAAATCTCTCGAACTCCGGGAGAGATTCTCAAAACCAAGGTTGACATGTTTCGAGTTCCTTTCAACATTTTGGAAATCCCGCTGAAACTTTGGACATTCTCGCGAAGGGTTCCCAATCCCCGACAAGATTGGTACCCTTTCACGTCCAAATCTCTCAAACTCCGGGAGAGATTCTCAAAACCAAGGTTGACATGTTTCGAGTTCCTTTCAACATTTTGGAAATCCCGCTGAAACTTTGGACATTGTCGCGAAGGGTTCCCAATCCCCGACAAGATTGGTACCCTTTCACGTCCAAATCTCTCAAAGTCCGGGAGAGATTCTCAAAACCAAGGTTGACATGTTTCGAGTTCCTTTCAACATTTTGGAAATCCCGCTGAAACTTTGGACATTCTGGCGGAGGGTTCTAGATCCCCGACAAGATTGGTACCCTTTCACGTCCAAATCTCTCGAACTCCGGGAGAGATTCTCAAAACCAAGGTTGACATGTTTCGAGTTCCTTTCAACATTTTGGAAATCCCGCTGAAACTTTGGACATTCTCGCGAAGGGTTCCCAATCCCCGACAAGATTGGTACCCTTTCACGTCCAAATCTCTCAAAGTCCGGGAGAGATTCTCAAAACCAAGGTTGACATGTTTCGAGTTCCTTTCAACATTTTGGAAATCCCGCTGAAACTTTGGACATTCTCGCGAAGGGTTCCCAATCCCCGACAAGATTGGTACCCTTTCACGTCCAAATCTCTCAAACTCCGGGAGAGATTCTCAAAACTAAGGTTGACATGTTTCGAGTTCCTTTCAACATTTTGGAAATCCCGCTGAAACTTTGGACATTGTCGCGAAGGGTTCCCAATCCCCGACAAGATTGGTACCCTTTCACGTCCAAATCTCTCAAACTCCGGGAGAGATTCTCAAAACCAAGGTTGACATGTTTGGAGTTCCTTTCAACATTTTGGAAATCCCGCTGAAACTTTGGACATTCTGGCGGAGTGTTCTAGATCCCCGACAAGATTGGTACCCTTTCACGTCCAAATCTCTCGAACTCCGGGAGAGATTCTCAAAACCAAGGTTGACATGTTTCGAGTTCCTTTGAACATTTTGGAAATCCCGCTGAAACTTTGGACATTCTCGCGAAGGGTTCCCAATCCCCGACAAGATTGGTACCCTTTCACGTCCAAATCTCTCAAACTCCGGGAGAGATTCTCAAAACTAAGGTTGACATGTTTCGAGTTCCTTTGAACATTTTGGAAATCCCGCTGAAACTTTGGACATTCTCGCGAAGGGTTCCCAATCCCCGACAAGATTGGTACCCTTTCACGTCCAAATCTCTCAAAGTCCGGGAGAGATTCTCAAAACCAAGGTTGACATGTTTCGAGTTCCTTTCAACATTTTGGAAATCCTGCTGAAACTTTGGACATTCTCGCGAAGGGTTCCCAATCCTCGACAAGACTGGTACCCTTTCACGTCCAAATCTCTCAAACTCCGGGAGAGATTCTCAAAACCAAGGTTGACATGTTTCGAGTTCCTTTCAACATTTTGGAAATCCCGCTGAAACTTTGGACATTCTCGCGAAGGGTTCCCAATCCCCGACAAGATTGGTACCCTTTCACGTCCAAATCTCTCAAAGTCCGGGAGAGATTCTCAAAACCAAGGTTGACATGTTTGGAGTTCCTTTCAACATTTTGGAAATCCCGCTGAAACTTTGGACATTCTGGCGGAGGGTTCTAGATCCCCGACAAGATTGGTACCCTTTCACGTCCAAATCTCTCAAACTCCGGGAGAGATTCTCAAAACCAAGGTTGACATGTTTCGAGTTCCTTTCAACATTTTGGAAATCCCGCTGAAACTTTGGACATTCTCGCGAAGGGTTTCCAATCCCCGACAAGACTGGTACCCTTTCACGTCCAAATCTCTCAAACTCCGGGAGAGATTCTCAAAACCAAGGTTGACATGTTTCGAGTTCCTTTCAACATTTTGGAAATCCCGCTGAAACTTTGGACATTCTCGCGAAGGGTTCCCAATCCCCGACAAGACTGGTACCCTTTCACGTCCAAATCTCTCAAACTCCGGGAGAGATTCTCAAAACCAAGGTTGACATGTTTCGAGTTCCTTTCAACATTTTGGAAATCCCGCTGAAACTTTGGACATTGTCGCGAAGGGTTCCCAATCCCCGACAAGATTGGTACCCTTTCACGTCCAAATCTCTCAAACTCCGGGAGAGATTCTCAAAACCAAGGTTGACATGTTTGGAGTTCCTTTCAACATTTTGGAAATCCCGCTGAAACTTTGGACATTCTGGCGGAGTGTTCTAGATCCCCGACAAGATTGGTACCCTTTCACGTCCAAATCTCTCGAACTCCGGGAGAGATTCTCAAAACCAAGGTTGACATGTTTCGAGTTCCTTTGAACATTTTGGAAATCCCGCTGAAACTTTGGACATTCTCGCGAAGGGTTCCCAATCCCCGACAAGATTGGTACCCTTTCACGTCCAAATCTCTCAAACTCCGGGAGAGATTCTCAAAACCAAGGTTGACATGTTTCGAGTTCCTTTCAACATTTTGGAAATCCCGCTGAAACTTTGGACATTCTCGCGAAGGGTTCCCAATCCCCGACAAGATTGGTACCCTTTCACGTCCAAATCTCTCAAACTCCGGGAGAGATTCTCAAAGCCAAGGCTGACATGTTTGGAGTTCCTTTCAACATTTTGGAAATCTTGCTGAAACTTTGGACATTCTCGCGAAGGGTTCCCAATCCCCGACAAGATTGGTACCCTTTCACGTCCAAATCTCTCAAACTCCGGGAGAGATTCTCAAAACCAAGGTTGACATGGTTCGAGTTCCTTTCAACATTTTGGAAATCCCGCTGAAACTTTGGACATTCTGGCGGAGTATTCTAGATCCCCGACAAGATTGGTACCCTTTCACGTCCAAATCTCTCGAACTCCGGGAGAGATTCTCAAAACCAAGGTTGACATGTTTCGAGTTCCTTTCAACATTTTGGAAATCCCGCTGAAACTTTGGACATTCTCGCGAAGGGTTCCCAATCCCCGACAAGATTGGTACCCTTTCACGTCCAAATCTCTCAAACTCCGGCAGAGATTCTCAAACCAAGGTTGACATGTTTCGAGTTCCTTTCAACATTCTGGAAATCCCGCTGAAACTTTGGACATTCTGGCGGAGGGTTCTAGATCCCCGACAAGATTGGTACCCTTTCACGTCCAAATCTCTCAAACTCCGGGAGAGATTCTCAAAACCAAGGTTGACATGTTTCGAGTTCCTTTCAACATTTTGGAAATCCCGCTGAAACTTTGGACATTGTCGCGAAGGGTTCTAGATCCCCGACAAGATTGGTACCCTTTCACGTCCAAATCTCTCAAACTCCGGGAGAGATTCTCAAAACCAAGGTTGACATGTTTCGAGTTCCTTTCAACATTTTGGAAATCCCGCTGAAACTTTGGACATTCTCGCGAAGGGTTCCCAATCCCCGACAAGATTGGTACCCTTTCACGTCCAAATCTCTCAAACTCCGGGAGAGATTCTCAAAACCAAGGTTGACATGTTTCGAGTTCCTTTCAACATTTTGGAAATCCCGCTGAAAGTTTGGACATTCTGGCGGAGGGTTCTAGATCCCCGACAAGATTGGTACCCTTTCACGTCCAAATCTCTCGAACTCCGGGAGAGATTCTCAAAACCAAGGTTGACATGTTTCGAGTTCCTTTCAACATTTTGGAAATCCCGCTGAAACTTTGGACATTCTCGCGAAGGGTTCCCAATCCCCGACAAGATTGGTACCCTTTCACGTCCAAATCTCTCAAACTCCGGGAGAGATTCTCAAAACCAAGGTTGACATGGTTCGAGTTCCTTTCAACATTTTGGAAATCCCGCTGAAACTTTGGACATTCTCGCGAAGGGTTCCCAATCCCCGACAAGATTGGTACCCTTTCACGTCCAAATCTCTCAAACTCCGGGAGAGATTCTCAAAACCAAGGTTGACATGTTTGGAGTTCCTTTCAACATTTTGGAAATCCCGCTGAAACTTTGGACATTCTGGCGGAGTATTCTAGATCCCCGACAAGATTGGTACCCTTTCACGTCCAAATCTCTCGAACTCCGGGAGAGATTCTCAAAACCAAGGTTGACATGTTTCGAGTTCCTTTCAACATTTTGGAAATCCCGCTGAAACTTTGGACATTCTCGCGAAGGGTTCCCAATCCCCGACAAGACTGGTACCCTTTCACGTCCAAATCTCTCAAACTCCGGGAGAGATTCTCAAAACCAAGGTTGACATGTTTCGAGTTCCTTTCAACATTTTGGAAATCCCACTGAAACTTTGGACATTCTCGCGAAGGGTTCCCAATCCCCGACAAGATTGGTACCCTTTCACGTCCAAATCTCTCAAACTCCGGGAGAGATTCTCAAAACCAAGGTTGACATGTTTCGAGTTCCTTTGAACATTTTGGAAATCCCGCTGAAACTTTGGACATTCTCGCGAAGGGTTCCCAATCCTCGACAAGATTGGTACCCTTTCATGTCCAAATCTCTCAAAGTCCGGGAGAGATTCTCAAAACCAAGGTTGACATGTTTCGAGTTCCTTTGAACATTTTGGAAATCCCGCTGAAACTTTGGACATTCTCGCGAAGGGTTCCCAATCCCCGACAAGATTGGTACCCTTTCACGTCCAAATCTCTCAAACTCCGGGAGAGATTCTCAAAACCAAGGTTGACATGTTTCGAGTTCCTTTCAACATTTTGGAAATCCCGCTGAAACTTTGGACATTCTGGCGGAGGGTTCTAGATCCCCGACAAGATTGGTACCCTTTCACGTCCAAATCCCTCGAACTCCGGGAGAGATTCTCAAAACCAAGGTTGACATGTTTCGAGTTCCTTTCAACATTTTGGAAATCCCGCTGAAACTTTGGACATTGTCGCGAAGGGTTCCCAATCCCCGACAAGACTGGTACCCTTTCACGTCCAAATCTCTCAAACTCCGGGAGAGATTCTCAAAACCAAGGTTGACATGTTTCGAGTTCCTTTCAACATTTTGGAAATCCCGCTGAAACTTTGGACATTCTGGCGGAGGGTTCTAGATCCCCGACAAGATTGGTACCCTTTCACGTCCAAATCTCTCGAACTCCGGGAGAGATTCTCAAAACCAAGGTTGACATGTTTCGAGTTCCTTTCAACATTTTGGAAATCCCGCTGAAACTTTGGACATTCTCGCGAAGGGTTCCCAATCCCCGACAAGACTGGTACCCTTTCACGTCCAAATCTCTCAAAGTCCGGGAGAGATTCTCAAAACCAAGGTTGACATGTTTCGAGTTCCTTTCAACATTTTGGAAATCCCGCTGAAACTTTGGACATTCTCGCAAAGGGTTCCCAATCCCCGACAAGATTGGTACCCTTTCACGTCCAAATCTCTCAAACTCCGGGAGAGATTCTCAAAACCAAGGTTGACATGTTTCGAGTTCCTTTCAACATTTTGGAAATCCCGCTGAAACTTTGGACATTCTGGCGGAGTAGTTCTAGATCCCCGACAAGATTGGTACCCTTTCACGTCCAAATCTCTCAAACTCCGGGAGAGATTCTCAAAACCAAGGTTGACATGTTTCGAGTTCCTTTCAACATTTTGGAAATCCCGCTGAAACTTTGGACATTCTCGCGAAGGGTTCCCAATCCCCGACAAGATTGGTACCCTTTCACGTCCAAATCTCTCAAAGTCTGAAAGAGATTCTCAAAACCAAGGTTGACATGTTTCGAGTTCCTTTCAACATTTTGGAAATTCCGCTGAAACTTTGGACATTCTCGCGAAGGGTTCCCAGTCCCCGACAAGATTGGTACCCTTTCACGTCCAAATCTCTCAAAGTCCGGGAGAGATTCTCAAAACCAAGGTTGACATGTTTCGAGTTCCTTTCAACATTTTGGAAATCCCGCTGAAACTTTGGACATTCTCGCGAAGGGTTCCCAATCCCCGACAAGATTGGTACCCTTTCACGTCCGAATGTCTCAAACTCCGGGAGAGATTCTCAAAACCAAGGTTGACATGTTTCGAGTTCCTTTCAACATTTTGGAAATCCCGCTGAAACTTTGGACATTGTCGCGAAGGGTTCCCAATCCCCGACAAGATTGGTACCCTTTCACGTCCAAATCTCTCAAACTCTGGCAGAGATTCTCAAAACCAAGGTTGACATGTTTCGAGTTCCTTTCAACATTTTGGAAATCCCGCTGAAACTTTGGACATTGTCGCGAAGGGTTCCCAATCCCCGACAAGATCGATACCCTTTCACGTCCAAATCTCTCAAACTCCGGGAGAGATTCTCAAAACCAAGGTTGACATGTTTCGAGTTCCTTTCAACATTTTGGAAATCCCGCTGAAACTTTGGACATTCTGGCGGAGGGTTCTAGATCCCCGACAAGATTGGTACCCTTTCACGTCCAAATCTCTCGAACTCCGGGAGAGATTCTCAAAACCAAGGTTGACATGTTTCGAGTTCCTTTCAACATTTTGGAAATCCCGCTGAAACTTTGGACATTCTCGCGAAGGGTTCCCAATCCCCGACAAGATTGGTACCCTTTCACGTCCAAATCTCTCAAACTCCGGGAGAGATTCTCAAAACCAAGGTTGACATGTTTCGAGTTCCTTTCAACATTTTGGAAATCCCGCTGAAACTTTGGACATTCTGGCGGAGGGTTCTAGATCCCCGACAAGATTGGTACCCTTTCACGTCCAAATCCCTCGAACTCCGGGAGAGATTCTCAAAACCAAGGTTGACATGTTTCGAGTTCCTTTCAACATTTTGGAAATCCCGCTGAAACTTTGGACATTCTCGCGAAGGGTTCCCAATCCCCGACAAGACTGGTACCCTTTCACGTCCAAATCTCTCAAAGTCCGGGAGAGATTCTCAAAACCAAGGTTGACATGTTTCGAGTTCCTTTCAACATTTTGGAAATCCCGCTGAAACTTTGGACATTCTCGCGAAGGGTTCCCAATCCCCGACAAGATTGGTACCCTTTCACGTCCAAATCTCTCAAACTCCGGGAGAGATTCTCAAAACTAAGGTTGACATGTTTCGAGTTCCTTTCAACATTTTGGAAATCCCGCTGAAACTTTGGACATTCTCGCGAAGGGTTCCCAATCCCCGACAAGATTGGTACCCTTTCACGTCCAAATCTCTCAAACTCCGGGAGAGATTCTCAAAACCAAGGTTGACATGTTTCGAGTTCCTTTCAACATTTTGGAAATCCCGCTGAAACTTTGGACATTCTGGCGGAGTAGTTCTAGATCCCCGACAAGATTGGTACCCTTTCACGTCCAAATCTCTCAAACTCCGGGAGAGATTCTCAAAACCAAGGTTGACATGTTTCGAGTTCCTTTCAACATTTTGGAAATCCCGCTGAAACTTTGGACATTCTCGCGAAGGGTTCCCAATCCCCGACAAGATTGGTACCCTTTCACGTCCAAATCTCTCAAAGTCCGGGAGAGATTCTCAAAACCAAGGTTGACATGTTTCGAGTTCCTTTCAACATTTTGGAAATCCCGCTGAAACTTTGGACATTCTCGCGAAGGGTTCCCAATCCCCGACAAGATTGGTACCCTTTCACGTCCAAATCTCTCAAACTCCGGGAGAGATTCTCAAAACCAAGGTTGACATGTTTCGAGTTCCTTTCAACATTTTGGAAATCCCGCTGAAACTTTGGACATTGTCGCGATTGGTTCCCAATCCCCGACAAGATTGGTACCCTTTCACGTCCAAATCTCTCGAACTCCGGGAGAGATTCTCAAAACCAAGGTTGACATGTTTCGAGTTCCTTTCAACATTTTGGAAATCCCGCTGAAACTTTGGACATTGTCGCGAAGGGTTCCCAATCCCCGACAAGATTGGTACCCTTTCACGTCCAAATCTCTCAAACTCCGGGAGAGATTCTCAAAACCAAGGTTGACATGTTTCGAGTTCCTTTCAACATTTTGGAAATCCCGCTGAAACTTTGGACATTCTGGCGGAGGGTTCTAGATCCCCGACAAGATTGGTACCCTTTCACGTCCAAATCTCTCGAACTCCGGGAGAGATTCTCAAAACCAAGGTTGACATGTTTCGAGTTCCTTTCAACATTTTGGAAATCCCGCTGAAACTTTGGACATTCTCGCGAAGGGTTCCCAATCCCCGACAAGACTGGTACCCTTTCACGTCCAAATCTCTCAAACTCCGGGAGAGATTCTCAAAACCAAGGTTGACATGTTTCGAGTTCCTTTCAACATTTTGGAAATCCCGCTGAAACTTTGGACATTGTCGCGAAGGGTTCCCAATCCCCGACAAGATTGGTACCCTTTCACGTCCAAATCTCTCAAAGTCCGGGAGAGATTCTCAAAACCAAGGTTGACATGTTTCGAGTTCCTTTCAACATTTTGGAAATCCCGCTGAAACTTTGGACATTCTGGCGGAGGGTTCTAGATCCCCGACAAGATTGGTACCCTTTCACGTCCAAATCCCTCGAACTCCGGGAGAGATTCTCAAAACCAAGGTTGACATGTTTCGAGTTCCTTTCAACATTTTGGAAATCCCGCTGAAACTTTGGACATTGTCGCGAAGGGTTCCCAATCCCCGACAAGACTGGTACCCTTTCACGTCCAAATCTCTCAAACTCCGGGAGAGATTCTCAAAACCAAGGTTGACATGTTTCGAGTTCCTTTCAACATTTTGGAAATCCCGCTGAAACTTTGGACATTCTGGCGGAGGGTTCTAGATCCCCGACAAGATTGGTACCCTTTCACGTCCAAATCTCTCGAACTCCGGGAGAGATTCTCAAAACCAAGGTTGACATGTTTCGAGTTCCTTTCAACATTTTGGAAATCCCGCTGAAACTTTGGACATTCTCGCGAAGGGTTCCCAATCCCCGACAAGACTGGTACCCTTTCACGTCCAAATCTCTCAAAGTCCGGGAGAGATTCTCAAAACCAAGGTTGACATGTTTCGAGTTCCTTTCAACATTTTGGAAATCCCGCTGAAACTTTGGACATTCTCGCAAAGGGTTCCCAATCCCCGACAAGATTGGTACCCTTTCACGTCCAAATCTCTCAAACTCCGGGAGAGATTCTCAAAACCAAGGTTGACATGTTTCGAGTTCCTTTCAACATTTTGGAAATCCCGCTGAAACTTTGGACATTCTGGCGGAGTAGTTCTAGATCCCCGACAAGATTGGTACCCTTTCACGTCCAAATCTCTCAAACTCCGGGAGAGATTCTCAAAACCAAGGTTGACATGTTTCGAGTTCCTTTCAACATTTTGGAAATCCCGCTGAAACTTTGGACATTCTCGCGAAGGGTTCCCAATCCCCGACAAGATTGGTACCCTTTCACGTCCAAATCTCTCAAAGTCTGAAAGAGATTCTCAAAACCAAGGTTGACATGTTTCGAGTTCCTTTCAACATTTTGGAAATTCCGCTGAAACTTTGGACATTCTCGCGAAGGGTTCCCAGTCCCCGACAAGATTGGTACCCTTTCACGTCCAAATCTCTCAAAGTCCGGGAGAGATTCTCAAAACCAAGGTTGACATGTTTCGAGTTCCTTTCAACATTTTGGAAATCCCGCTGAAACTTTGGACATTCTCGCGAAGGGTTCCCAATCCCCGACAAGATTGGTACCCTTTCACGTCCGAATGTCTCAAACTCCGGGAGAGATTCTCAAAACCAAGGTTGACATGTTTCGAGTTCCTTTCAACATTTTGGAAATCCCGCTGAAACTTTGGACATTGTCGCGAAGGGTTCCCAATCCCCGACAAGATTGGTACCCTTTCACGTCCAAATCTCTCAAACTCTGGCAGAGATTCTCAAAACCAAGGTTGACATGTTTCGAGTTCCTTTCAACATTTTGGAAATCCCGCTGAAACTTTGGACATTGTCGCGAAGGGTTCCCAATCCCCGACAAGATCGATACCCTTTCACGTCCAAATCTCTCAAACTCCGGGAGAGATTCTCAAAACCAAGGTTGACATGTTTCGAGTTCCTTTCAACATTTTGGAAATCCCGCTGAAACTTTGGACATTCTGGCGGAGGGTTCTAGATCCCCGACAAGATTGGTACCCTTTCACGTCCAAATCTCTCGAACTCCGGGAGAGATTCTCAAAACCAAGGTTGACATGTTTCGAGTTCCTTTCAACATTTTGGAAATCCCGCTGAAACTTTGGACATTCTCGCGAAGGGTTCCCAATCCCCGACAAGATTGGTACCCTTTCACGTCGTAATCTCTCAAACTCCGGGAGAGATTCTCAAAACCAAGGTTGACATGTTTCGAGTTCCTTTCAACATTTTGGAAATCCCGCTGAAACTTTGGACATTCTGGCGGAGGGTTCTAGATCCCCGACAAGATTGGTACCCTTTCACGTCCAAATCCCTCGAACTCCGGGAGAGATTCTCAAAACCAAGGTTGACATGTTTCGAGTTCCTTTCAACATTTTGGAAATCCCGCTGAAACTTTGGACATTCTCGCGAAGGGTTCCCAATCCCCGACAAGACTGGTACCCTTTCACGTCCAAATCTCTCAAAGTCCGGGAGAGATTCTCAAAACCAAGGTTGACATGTTTCGAGTTCCTTTCAACATTTTGGAAATCCCGCTGAAACTTTGGACATTCTCGCGAAGGGTTCCCAATCCCCGACAAGATTGGTACCCTTTCACGTCCAAATCTCTCAAACTCCGGGAGAGATTCTCAAAACTAAGGTTGACATGTTTCGAGTTCCTTTCAACATTTTGGAAATCCCGCTGAAACTTTGGACATTCTCGCGAAGGGTTCCCAATCCCCGACAAGATTGGTACCCTTTCACGTCCAAATCTCTCAAACTCCGGGAGAGATTCTCAAAACCAAGGTTGACATGTTTCGAGTTCCTTTCAACATTTTGGAAATCCCGCTGAAACTTTGGACATTCTGGCGGAGTAGTTCTAGATCCCCGACAAGATTGGTACCCTTTCACGTCCAAATCTCTCAAACTCCGGGAGAGATTCTCAAAACCAAGGTTGACATGTTTCGAGTTCCTTTCAACATTTTGGAAATCCCGCTGAAACTTTGGACATTCTCGCGAAGGGTTCCCAATCCCCGACAAGATTGGTACCCTTTCACGTCCAAATCTCTCAAAGTCCGGGAGAGATTCTCAAAACCAAGGTTGACATGTTTCGAGTTCCTTTCAACATTTTGGAAATCCCGCTGAAACTTTGGACATTCTCGCGAAGGGTTCCCAATCCCCGACAAGATTGGTACCCTTTCACGTCCAAATCTCTCAAACTCCGGGAGAGATTCTCAAAACCAAGGTTGACATGTTTCGAGTTCCTCTCAACATTTTGGAAATCCCGCTGAAACTTTGGACATTGTCGCGATTGGTTCCCAATCCCCGACAAGATTGGTACCCTTTCACGTCCAAATCTCTCGAACTCCGGGAGAGATTCTCAAAACCAAGGTTGACATGTTTCGAGTTCCTTTCAACATTTTGGAAATCCCGCTGAAACTTTGGACATTGTCGCGAAGGGTTCCCAATCCCCGACAAGATTGGTACCCTTTCACGTCCAAATCTCTCAAACTCCGGGAGAGATTCTCAAAACCAAGGTTGACATGTTTCGAGTTCCTTTCAACATTTTGGAAATCCCGCTGAAACTTTGGACATTCTGGCGGAGGGTTCTAGATCCCCGACAAGATTGGTACCCTTTCACGTCCAAATCTCTCGAACTCCGGGAGAGATTCTCAAAACCAAGGTTGACATGTTTCGAGTTCCTTTCAACATTTTGGAAATCCCGCTGAAACTTTGGACATTCTCGCGAAGGGTTCCCAATCCCCGACAAGATTGGTACCCTTTCACGTCCAAATCTCTCAAACTCCGGGAGAGATTCTCAAAACCAAGGTTGACATGTTTCGAGTTCCTTTCAACATTTTGGAAATCCCGCTGAAACTTTGGACATTGTCGCGAAGGGTTCCCAATCCCCGACAAGATTGGTACCCTTTCACGTCCAAATCTCTCAAAGTCCGGGAGAGATTCTCAAAACCAAGGTTGACATGTTTCGAGTTCCTTTCAACATTTTGGAAATCCCGCTGAAACTTTGGACATTCTGGCGGAGGGTTCTAGATCCCCGACAAGATTGGTACCCTTTCACGTCCAAATCTCTCGAACTCCGGGAGAGATTCTCAAAACCAAGTTTGACATGTTTCAAGTTCCTTTCAACATTTTGGAAATCCCACTGAAACTTTGGACATTCTCGCGAAGGGTTCCCAATCCCCGACAAGATTGGTACCCTTTCACGTCCAAATCTCTCAAAGTCCGGGAGAGATTCTCAAAACCAAGGTTGACATGTTTCGAGTTCCTTTCAACATTTTGGAAATCCCGCTGAAACTTTGGACATTCTCGCGAAGGGTTCCCAATCCCCGACAAGATTGGTACCCTTTCACGTCCAAATCTCTCAAACTCCGGGAGAGATTCTCAAAACTAAGGTTGACATGTTTCGAGTTCCTTTCAACATTTTGGAAATCCCGCTGAAACTTTGGACATTGTCGCGAAGGGTTCCCAATCCCCGAAAAGATTGGTACCCTTTCACGTCCAAATCTCTCAAACTCCGGGAGAGATTCTCAAAACCAAGGTTGACATGTTTGGAGTTCCTTTCAACATTTTGGAAATCCCGCTGAAACTTTGGACATTCTGGCGGAGTGTTCTAGATCCCCGACAAGATTGGTACCCTTTCACGTCCAAATCTCTCGAACTCCGGGAGAGATTCTCAAAACCAAGGTTGACATGTTTCGAGTTCCTTTGAACATTTTGGAAATCCCGCTGAAACTTTGGACATTCTCGCGAAGGGTTCCCAATCCCCGACAAGATTGGTACCCTTTCACGTCCAAATCTCTCAAACTCCGGGAGAGATTCTCAAAACTAAGGTTGACATGTTTCGAGTTCCTTTGAACATTTTGGAAATCCCGCTGAAACTTTGGACATTCTCGCGAAGGGTTCCCAATCCCCGACAAGATTGGTACCCTTTCACGTCCAAATCTCTCAAAGTCCGGGAGAGATTCTCAAAACCAAGGTTGACATGTTTCGAGTTCCTTTCAACATTTTGGAAATCCTGCTGAAACTTTGGACATTCTCGCGAAGGGTTCCCAATCCTCGACAAGACTGGTACCCTTTCACGTCCAAATCTCTCAAACTCCGGGAGAGATTCTCAAAACCAAGGTTGACATGTTTCGAGTTCCTTTCAACATTTTGGAAATCCCGCTGAAACTTTGGACATTCTCGCGAAGGGTTCCCAATCCCCGACAAGATTGGTACCCTTTCACGTCCAAATCTCTCAAACTCCGGGAGAGATTCTCAAAACCAAGGTTGACATGTTTGGAGTTCCTTTCAACATTTTTGAAACCCCGCTGAAACTTTGGACATTCTGGCGGAGGGTTCTAGATCCCCGACAAGATTGGTACCCTTTCACGTCCAAATCTCTCAAACTCCGGGAGAGATTCTCAAAACCAAGGTTGACATGTTTGGAGTTCCTTTCAACATTTTGGAAATCCCGCTGAAACTTTGGACATTCTGGCGGAGTGTTCTAGATCCCCGACAAGATTGGTACCCTTTCACGTCCAAATCTCTCGAACTCCGGGAGAGATTCTCAAAACCAAGGTTGACATGTTTCGAGTTCCTTTGAACATTTTGGAAATCCCGCTGAAACTTTGGACATTCTCGCGAAGGGTTCCCAATCCCCGACAAGATTGGTACCCTTTCACGTCCAAATCTCTCAAACTCCGGGAGAGATTCTCAAAACTAAGGTTGACATGTTTCGAGTTCCTTTGAACATTTTGGAAATCCCGCTGAAACTTTGGACATTCTCGCGAAGGGTTCCCAATCCCCGACAAGATTGGTACCCTTTCACGTCCAAATCTCTCAAAGTCCGGGAGAGATTCTCAAAACCAAGGTTGACATGTTTCGAGTTCCTTTCAACATTTTGGAAATCCTGCTGAAACTTTGGACATTCTCGCGAAGGGTTCCCAATCCTCGACAAGACTGGTACCCTTTCACGTCCAAATCTCTCAAACTCCGGGAGAGATTCTCAAAACCAAGGTTGACATGTTTCGAGTTCCTTTCAACATTTTGGAAATCCCGCTGAAACTTTGGACATTCTCGCGAAGGGTTCCCAATCCCCGACAAGATTGGTACCCTTTCACGTCCAAATCTCTCAAACTCCGGGAGAGATTCTCAAAACCAAGGTTGACATGTTTGGAGTTCCTTTCAACATTTTTGAAATCCCGCTGAAACTTTGGACATTCTGGCGGAGGGTTCTAGATCCCCGACAAGATTGGTACCCTTTCACGTCCAAATCTCTCAAACTCCGGGAGAGATTCTCAAAACCAAGGTTGACATGTTTCGAGTTCCTTTCAACATTTTGGAAATCCCGCTAAAACTTTGGACATTCTGGCGGAGGGTTCTAGATCCCCGACAAGATTGGTACCCTTTCACGTCCAAATCTCTCGAACTCCGGGAGAGATTCTCAAAACCAAGGTTGACATGTTTCGAGTTCCTTTCAACATTTTGGAAATCCCGCTGAAACTTTGGACATTCTCGCGAAGGGTTCCCAATCCCCGACAAGACTGGTACCCTTTCACGTCCAAATCTCTCAAAGTCCGGGAGAGATTCTCAAAACCAAGGTTGACATGTTTCGAGTTCCTTTCAACATTTTGGAAATCCCGCTGAAACTTTGGACATTCTCGCGAAGGGTTCCCAATCCCCGACAAGATTGGTACCCTTTCACGTCCAAATCTCTCAAACTCCGGGAGAGATTCTCAAAACCAAGGTTGACATGTTTCGAGTTCCTTTCAACATTTTGGAAATCCCGCTGAAACTTTGGACATTCTCGCGAAGGGTTCCCAATCCCCGACAAGATTGGTACCCTTTCACGTCCAAATCTCTCAAACTCCGGGAGAGATTCTCAAAACCAAGGTTGACATGTTTCGAGTTCCTTTCAACATTTTGGAAATCCCGCTGAAACTTTGGACATTCTCGCGAAGGGTTCCCAATCCCCGACAAGATTGGTACCCTTTCACGTCCAAATCTCTCAAAGTCTGGGAGAGATTCTCAAAACCAAGGTTGACATGTTTCGAGTTCCTTTCAACATTTTGGAAATTCCGCTGAAACTTTGGACATTCTCGCGAAGGGTTCCCAGTCCCCGACAAGATTGGTACCCTTTCACGTCCAAATCTCTCAAAGTCCGGGAGAGATTCTCAAAACCAAGGTTGACATGTTTCGAGTTCCTTTCAACATTTTGGAAATCCCGCTGAAACTTTGGACATTCTCGCGAAGGGTTCCCAATCCCCGACAAGATTGGTACCCTTTCACGTCCGAATGTCTCAAACTCCGGGAGAGATTCTCAAAACCAAGGTTGACATGTTTCGAGTTCCTTTCAACATTTTGGAAATCCCGCTGAAACTTTGGACATTGTCGCGAAGGGTTCCCAATCCCCGACAAGATTGGTACCCTTTCACGTCCAAATCTCTCAAACTCCGGCAGAGATTCTCAAAACCAAGGTTGACATGTTTCGAGTTCCTTTCAACATTTTGGAAATCCCGCTGAAACTTTGGACATTGTCGCGAAGGGTTCCCAATCCCCGACAAGATCGATACCCTTTCACGTCCAAATCTCTCAAACTCCGGGAGAGATTCTCAAAACCAAGGTTGACATGTTTCGAGTTCCTTTCAACATTTTGGAAATCCCACTGAAACTTTGGACATTCTGGCGGAGGGTTCTAGATCCCCGACAAGATTGGTACCCTTTCACGTCCAAATCTCTCGAACTCCGGGAGAGATTCTCAAAACCAAGGTTGACATGTTTCGAGTTCCTTTCAACATTTTGGAAATCCCGCTGAAACTTTGGACATTCTGGCGAAGGGTTCCCAATCCCCGACAAGATTGGTACCCTTTCACGTCCAAATCTCTCAAACTCCGGGAGAGATTCTCAAAACCAAGGTTGACATGTTTCGAGTTCCTTTCAACATTTTGGAAATCCCGCTGAAACTTTGGACATTCTCGCGAAGGGTTCCCAATCCCCGACAAGAGTGGTACCCTTTCACGTCTAAATCTCTCAAACTCCGGGAGAGATTCTCAAAACCAAGGTTGACATGTTTCGAGTTCCTTTCAACATTTTGGAAATCCCGCTGAAACTTTGGACATTCTGGCGGAGGGTTCTAGATCCCCGACAAGATTGGTACCCTTTCACGTCCAAATCCCTCGAACTCCGGGAGAGATTCTCAAAACCAAGGTTGACATGTTTCGAGTTCCTTTCAACATTTTGGAAATCCCGCTGAAACTTTGGACATTCTCGCGAAGGGTTCCCAATCCCCGACAAGACTGGTACCCTTTCACGTCCAAATCTCTCAAAGTCCGGGAGAGATTCTCAAAACCAAGGTTGACATGTTTCGAGTTCCTTTCAACATTTTGGAAATCCCGCTGAAACTTTGGACATTCTCGCAAAGGGTTCCCAATCCCCGACAAGATTGGTACCCTTTCACGTCCAAATCTCTCAAACTCCGGGAGAGATTCTCAAAACTAAGGTTGACATGTTTCGAGTTCCTTTCAACATTTTGGAAATCCCGCTGAAACTTTGGACATTCTCGCGAAGGGTTCCCAATCCCCGACAAGATTGGTACCCTTTCACGTCCAAATCTCTCAAACTCCGGGAGAGATTCTCAAAACCAAGGTTGACATGTTTCGAGTTCCTTTCAACATTTTGGAAATCCCGCTGAAACTTTGGACATTCTGGCAGAGTAGTTCTAGATCCCCGACAAGATTGGTACCCTTTCACGTCCAAATCTCTCGAACTCCGGGAGAGATTCTCAAAACCAAGGTTGACATGTTTCGAGTTCCTTTCAACATTTTAGAAATCCCGCTGAAACTTTGGACATTCTCGCGAAGGGTTCCCAATCCCCGACAAGACTGGTACCCTTTCACGTCCAAATCTCTCAAAGTCCGGGAGAGATTCTCAAAACCAAGGTTGACATGTTTCGAGTTCCTTTCAACATTTTGGAAATCCCGCTGAAACTTTGGACATTCTCGCGAAGGGTTCCCAATCCCCGACAAGATTGGTACCCTTTCACGTCCAAATCTCTCAAACTCCGGGAGAGATTCTCAAAACCAAGGTTGACATGTTTCGAGTTCCTTTCAACATTTTGGAAATCCCGCTGAAACTTTGGACATTGTCGCGATTGGTTCCCAATCCCCGACAAGATTGGTACCCTTTCACGTCCAAATCTCTCGAACTCCGGGAGAGATTCTCAAAACCAAGGTTGACATGTTTCGAGTTCCTTTCAACATTTTGGAAATCCCGCTGAAACTTTGGACATTGTCGCGAAGGGTTCCCAATCCCCGACAAGATTGGTACCCTTTCACGTCCAAATCTCTCAAACTCCGGGAGAGATTCTCAAAACCAAGGTTGACATGTTTCGAGTTCCTTTCAACATTTTGGAAATCCCAATGAAACTTTGGACATTCTGGCGGAGGGTTCTAGATCCCCGACAAGATTGGTACCCTTTCACGTCCAAATCTCTCGAACTCCGGGAGAGATTCTCAAAACCAAGGTTGACATGTTTCGAGTTCCTTTCAACATTTTGGAAATCCCGCTGAAACTTTGGACATTCTCGCGAAGGGTTCCCAATCCCCGACAAGATTGGTACCCTTTCACGTCCAAATCTCTCAAACTCCGGGAGAGATTCTCAAAACCAAGGTTGACATGTTTCGAGTTCCTTTCAACATTTTGGAAATCCCGCTGAAACTTTGGACATTGTCGCGAAGGGTTCCCAATCCCCGACAAGATTGGTACCCTTTCACGTCCAAATCTCTCAAAGTCCGGGAGAGATTCTCAAAACCAAGGTTGACATGTTTCGAGTTCCTTTCAACATTTTGGAAATCCCGCTGAAACTTTGGACATTCTGGCGGAGGGTTCTAGATCCCCGACAAGATTGGTACCCTTTCACGTCCAAATCTCTCGAACTCCGGGAGAGATTCTCAAAACCAAGGTTGACATGTTTCGAGTTCCTTTCAACATTTTGGAAATCCCGCTGAAACTTTGGACATTCTCGCGAAGGGTTCCCAATCCCCGACAAGATTGGTACCCTTTCACGTCCAAATCTCTCAAAGTCCGGGAGAGATTCTCAAAACCAAGGTTGACATGTTTCGAGTTCCTTTCAACATTTTGGAAATCCCGCTGAAACTTTGGACATTCTCGCGAAGGGTTCCCAATCCCCGACAAGATTGGTACCCTTTCACGTCCAAATCTCTCAAACTCCGGGAGAGATTCTCAAAACTAAGGTTGACATGTTTCGAGTTCCTTTCAACATTTTGGAAATCCCGCTGAAACTTTGGACATTGTCGCGAAGGGTTCCCAATCCCCGAAAAGATTGGTACCCTTTCACGTCCAAATCTCTCAAACTCCGGGAGAGATTCTCAAAACCAAGGTTGACATGTTTGGAGTTCCTTTCAACATTTTGGAAATCCCGCTGAAACTTTGGACATTCTGGCGGAGTGTTCTAGATCCCCGACAAGATTGGTACCCTTTCACGTCCAAATCTCTCGAACTCCGGGAGAGATTCTCAAAACCAAGGTTGACATGTTTCGAGTTCCTTTGAACATTTTGGAAATCCCGCTGAAACTTTGGACATTCTCGCGAAGGGTTCCCAATCCCCGACAAGATTGGTACCCTTTCACATCCAAATCTCTCAAACTCCGGGAGAGATTCTCAAAACTAAGGTTGACATGTTTCGAGTTCCTTTGAACATTTTGGAAATCCCGCTGAAACTTTGGACATTCTCGCGAAGGGTTCCCAATCCCCGACAAGATTGGTACCCTTTCACGTCCAAATCTCTCAAAGTCCGGGAGAGATTCTCAAAACCAAGGTTGACATGTTTGGAGTTCCTTTCAACATTTTGGAAATCCCGCTGAAACTTTGGACATTCTGGCGGAGGGTTCTAGATCCCCGACAAGATTGGTACCCTTTCACGTCCAAATCTCTCAAACTCCGGGAGAGATTCTCAAAACCAAGGTTGACATGTTTCGAGTTCCTTTCAACATTTTGGAAATCCCGCTGAAACTTTGGACATTCTCGCGAAGGGTTTCCAATCCCCGACAAGACTGGTACCCTTTCACGTCCAAATCTCTCAAACTCCGGGAGAGATTCTCAAAACCAAGGTTGACATGTTTCGAGTTCCTTTCAACATTTTGGAAATCCCGCTGAAACTTTGGACATTCTCGCGAAGGGTTCCCAATCCCCGACAAGACTGGTACCCTTTCACGTCCAAATCTCTCAAACTCCGGGAGAGATTCTCAAAACCAAGGTTGACATGTTTCGAGTTCCTTTCAACATTTTGGAAATCCCGCTGAAACTTTGGACATTCTCGCGAAGGGTTCCCAATCCCCGACAAGATTGGTACCCTTTCACGTCCAAATCTCTCAAACTCCGGGAGAGATTCTCAAAACCAAGGTTGACATGTTTGGAGTTCCTTTCAACATTTTGGAAATCCCGCTGAAACTTTGGACATTCTGGCGGAGTGTTCTAGATCCCCGACAAGATTGGTACCCTTTCACGTCCAAATCTCTCGAACTCCGGGAGAGATTCTCAAAACCAAGGTTGACATGTTTCGAGTTCCTTTGAACATTTTGGAAATCCCGCTGAAACTTTGGACATTCTCGCGAAGGGTTCCCAATCCCCGACAAGATTGGTACCCTTTCACGTCCAAATCTCTCAAACTCCGGGAGAGATTCTCAAAACCAAGGTTGACATGTTTCGAGTTCCTTTCAACATTTTGGAAATCCCGCTGAAACTTTGGACATTCTCGCGAAGGGTTCCCAATCCCCGACAAGATTGGTACCCTTTCACGTCCAAATCTCTCAAACTCCGGGAGAGATTCTCAAAGCCAAGGCTGACATGTTTGGAGTTCCTTTCAACATTTTGGAAATCTTGCTGAAACTTTGGACATTCTCGCGAAGGGTTCCCAATCCCCGACAAGATTGGTACCCTTTCACGTCCAAATCTCTCAAACTCCGGGAGAGATTCTCAAAACCAAGGTTGACATGGTTCGAGTTCCTTTCAACATTTTGGAAATCCCGCTGAAACTTTGGACATTCTGGCGGAGTATTCTAGATCCCCGACAAGATTGGTACCCTTTCACGTCCAAATCTCTCGAACTCCGGGAGAGATTCTCAAAACCAAGGTTGACATGTTTCGAGTTCCTTTCAACATTTTGGAAATCCCGCTGAAACTTTGGACATTCTCGCGAAGGGTTCCCAATCCCCGACAAGATTGGTACCCTTTCACGTCCAAATCTCTCAAACTCCGGCAGAGATTCTCAAACCAAGGTTGACATGTTTCGAGTTCCTTTCAACATTCTGGAAATCCCGCTGAAACTTTGGACATTCTGGCGGAGGGTTCTAGATCCCCGACAAGATTGGTACCCTTTCACGTCCAAATCTCTCAAACTCCGGGAGAGATTCTCAAAACCAAGGTTGACATGTTTCGAGTTCCTTTCAACATTTTGGAAATCCCGCTGAAACTTTGGACATTGTCGCGAAGGGTTCTAGATCCCCGACAAGATTGGTACCCTTTCACGTCCAAATCTCTCAAACTCCGGGAGAGATTCTCAAAACCAAGGTTGACATGTTTCGAGTTCCTTTCAACATTTTGGAAATCCCGCTGAAACTTTGGACATTCTCGCGAAGGGTTCCCAATCCCCGACAAGATTGGTACCCTTTCACGTCCAAATCTCTCAAACTCCGGGAGAGATTCTCAAAACCAAGGTTGACATGTTTCGAGTTCCTTTCAACATTTTGGAAATCCCGCTGAAACTTTGGACATTCTGGCGGAGGGTTCTAGATCCCCGACAAGATTGGTACCCTTTCACGTCCAAATCTCTCGAACTCCGGGAGAGATTCTCAAAACCAAGGTTGACATGTTTCGAGTTCCTTTCAACATTTTGGAAATCCCGCTGAAACTTTGGACATTCTCGCGAAGGGTTCCCAATCCCCGACAAGATTGGTACCCTTTCACGTCCAAATCTCTCAAACTCCGGGAGAGATTCTCAAAACCAAGGTTGACATGGTTCGAGTTCCTTTCAACATTTTGGAAATCCCGCTGAAACTTTGGACATTCTCGCGAAGGGTTCCCAATCCCCGACAAGATTGGTACCCTTTCACGTCCAAATCTCTCAAACTCCGGGAGAGATTCTCAAAACCAAGGTTGACATGTTTGGAGTTCCTTTCAACATTTTGGAAATCCCGCTGAAACTTTGGACATTCTGGCGGAGTATTCTAGATCCCCGACAAGATTGGTACCCTTTCACGTCCAAATCTCTCGAACTCCGGGAGAGATTCTCAAAACCAAGGTTGACATGTTTCGAGTTCCTTTCAACATTTTGGAAATCCCGCTGAAACTTTGGACATTCTCGCGAAGGGTTCCCAATCCCCGACAAGACTGGTACCCTTTCACGTCCAAATCTCTCAAACTCCGGGAGAGATTCTCAAAACCAAGGTTGACATGTTTCGAGTTCCTTTCAACATTTTGGAAATCCCGCTGAAACTTTGGACATTCTCGCGAAGGGTTCCCAAACCCCGACAAGATTGGTACCCTTTCACGTCCAAATCTCTCAAACTCCCGGAGAGATTCTCAAAACTAAGGTTGACATGTTTCGAGTTCCTTTGAACATTTTGGAAATCCCGCTGAAACTTTGGACATTCTCGCGAAGGGTTCCCAATCCCCGACAAGATTGGTACCCTTTCACGTCCAAATCTCTCAAAGTCCGGGAGAGATTCTCAAAACCAAGGTTGACATGTTTCGAGTTCCTTTGAACATTTTGGAAATCCCGCTGAAACTTTGGACATTCTCGCGAAGGGTTCCCAATCCTCGACAAGATTGGTACCCTTTCATGTCCAAATCTCTCAAAGTCCGGGAGAGATTCTCAAAACCAAGGTTGACATGTTTCGAGTTCCTTTGAACATTTTGGAAATCCCGCTGAAATTTTGGACATTCTCGCGAAGGGTTCCCAATCCCCGACAAGATTGGTACCCTTTCACGTCCAAATCTCTCAAAGTCCGGGAGAGATTCTCAAAACCAAGGTTGACATGTTTCGAGTTCCTTTGAACATTTTGGAAATCCCGCTGAAACTTTGGACATTCTCGCGAAGGGTTCCCAATCCCCGACAAGATTGGTACCCTTTCACGTCCAAATCTCTCAAACTCCGGGAGAGATTCTCAAAACCAAGGTTGACATGTTTCGAGTTCCTTTCAACATTTTGGAAATCCCGCTGAAACTTTGGACATTCTGGCGGAGTGTTCTAGATCCCCATCAAGATTGGTACCCTTTCACGTCCAAATCTCTCGAACTCCGGGAGAGATTCTCAAAACCAAGGTTGACATGTTTCGAATTCCTTTCAACATTTTGGAAATCCCGCTGAAACTTTGGACATTCTGGCGGAGGGTTCTAGATCCCCGACAAGATTGGTACCCTTTCACGTCCAAATCTCTCAAACTCCGGGAGAGATTCTCAAAACCAAGGTTGACATGTTTCGAGTTCCTTTCAACATTTTGGAAATCCCGCTGAAACTTTGGACATTCTCGCGAAGGGTTCCCAATCCCCGACAAGATTGGTACCCTTTCACGTCCAAATCTCTCAAACTCCGGGAGAGATTCTCAAAACCAAGGTTGACATGTTTCGAGTTCCTTTCAACATTTTGGAAATCCCGCTGAAACTTTGGACATTCTGGCGGAGTGTTCTAGATCCCCGACAAGATTGGTACCCTTTCACGTCCAAATCTCTCAAACTCCGGGAGAGATTCTCAAAACTAAGGTTGACATGTTTCGAGTTCCTTTGAACATTTTGGAAATCCCGCTGAAACTTTGGACATTCTCGCGAAGGGTTCCCAATCCCCGACAAGATTGGTACCCTTTCACATCCAAATCTCTCAAAGTCCGGGAGAGATTCTCAAAACCAAGGTTGACATGTTTCGAGTTCCTTTCAACATTTTGGAAATCCCGCTGAAACTTTGGACATTCTCGCGAAGGGTTCCCAATCCTCGACAAGACTGGTACCCTTTCACGTCCAAATCTCTCAAAGTCCGGGAGAGATTCTCAAAACCAAAGTTGACATGTTTCGAGTTCCTTTCAACATTTTGGAAATCCCGCTGAAACTTTGGACATTCTCGCGAAGGGTTCCCAATCCCCGACAAGACTGGTACCCTTTCACGTCCAAATCTCTCAAAGTCCGGGAGAGATTCTCAAAACCAAGGTTGACATGTTTCGAGTTCCTTTCAACATTTTGGAAATCCCGCTGAAAC
The DNA here is from genome assembly GCF_964273445.1 of Streptopelia decaocto. NCBI lineage: Eukaryota > Metazoa > Chordata > Aves > Columbiformes > Columbidae > Streptopelia > Streptopelia decaocto. The sequence goes on from NW_028117052.1 coordinate 637,940, forward strand.
TTTGGACATTCTCGCGAAGGGTTCCCAATCCCCGACAAGATTGGTACCCTTTCACGTCCAAATCTCTCAAACTCCGGGAGAGATTCTCAAAACCAAAATTGACATGTTTCGAGTTCCTTTCAACATTTTGGAAATCCCGCTGAAACTTTGGACATTCTCGCGAAGGGTTCCCAATCCTCGACAAGACTGGTACCCTTTCACGTCCAAATCTCTCAAAGTCCGGGAGAGATTCTCAAAACCAATGTTGACATGTTTCGAGTTCCTTTCAACATTTTGGAAATCCCGCTGAAACTTTGGACATTCTGGCGGAGGGTTCTAGATCCCCGACAAGATTGGTACCCTTTCACGTCCAAATCTCTCGAACTCCGGGAGAGATTCTCAAAACCAAGGTTGACATGTTTCGAGTTCCTTTCAACATTTTGGAAATCCCGCTGAAACTTTGGACATTCTCGCGAAGGGTTCCCAATCCCCGACAAGATTGGTACCCTTTCACGTCCAAATCTCTCAAACTCCGGGAGAGATTCTCAAAACCAAGGTTGACATGTTTGGAGTTCCTTTCAACATTTTGGAAATCCCGCTGAAACTTTGGACATTCTGGCGGAGTGTTCTAGATCCCCGACAAGATTGGTACCCTTTCACGTCCAAATCTCTCGAACTCCGGGAGAGATTCTCAAAACCAAGGTTGACATGTTTCGAGTTCCTTTCAACATTTTGGAAATCCCGCTGAAACTTTGGACATTGTCGCGAAGGGTTCCCAATCCCCGACAAGACTGGTACCCTTTCACGTCCAAATCTCTCAAAGTCCGGGAGAGATTCTCAAAACCAAGGTTGACATGTTTCGAGTTCCTTTCAACATTTTGGAAATCCCGCTGAAACTTTGGACATTCTCGCGAAGGGTTCCCAATCCCCGACAAGATTGGTACCCTTTCACGTCCAAATCTCTCAAACTCCGGGAGAGATTCTCAAAACTAAGGTTGACATGTTTCGAGTTCCTTTCAACATTTTGGAAATCCCGCTGAAACTTTGGACATTCTCGCGAAGGGTTCCCAATCCCCGACAAGATTGGTACCCTTTCACGTCCAAATCTCTCAAAGTCCGGGAGAGATTCTCAAAACCAAGGTTGACATGTTTCGAGTTCCTTTCAACATTTTGGAAATCCCGCTGAAACTTTGGACATTCTCGCGAAGGGTTCCCAATCCTCGACAAGACTGGTACCCTTTCACGTCCAAATCTCTCAAACTCCGGGAGAGATTCTCAAAACCAAGGTTGACATGTTTCGAGTTCCTTTCAACATTTTGGAAATCCCGCTGAAACTTTGGACATTCTCGCGAAGGGTTCCCAATCCCCGTCAAGACTGGTACCCTTTCACGTCCAAATCTCTCAAAGTCCGGGAGAGATTCTCAAAACCAAGGTTGACATGTTTCGAGTTCCTTTCAACATTTTGGAAATCCCGCTGAAACTTTGGACATTCTCGCGAAGGGTTCCCAATCCCTGACAAGATTGGTACCCTTTCACGTCCAAATCTCTCAAACTCCGGGAGAGATTCTCAAAACCAAGGTTGACATGTTTCGAGTTCCTTTCAACATTTTGGAAATCCCGCTGAAACTTTGGACATTCTCGTGAAGGGTTCCCAATCCTCGACAAGACTGGTACCCTTTCACGTCCAAATCTCTCAAAGTCCGGGAGAGATTCTCAAAACCAAGGTTGACATGTTTCGAGTTTCCTTAAACATTTTGGAAATCCCGCTGAAACTTTGGACATTCTCGCGAAGGGTTCCCAATCCCCGACAAGATTGGTACCCTTTCACGTCCAAATCTCTCAAACTCCGGGAGAGATTCTCAAAACCAAGGTTGACATGTTTCGAGTTCCTTTGAACATTTTGGAAATCCCGCTGAAACTTTGGACATTCTCGCGAAGGGTTCCCAATCCCCAACAAGATTGGTACCCTTTCACGTCCAAATCTCTCAAAGTCCGGGAGAGATTCTCAAAACCAAGGTTGACATGTTTCGAGTTCCTTTCAACATTTTGGAAATCCCGCTGAAACTTTGGACATTCTCGCGAAGGGTTCCCAATCCTCGACAAGACTGGTACCCTTTCACGTCCAAATCTCTCAAAGTCCGGGAGAGATTCTCAAAACCAAGGTTGACATGTTTCTAGTTCCTTTCAACATTTTGGAAATCCCGCTGAAACTTTGGACATTCTCGCGAAGGGTTCCCAATCCCCGACAAGACTGGTACCCTTTCACGTCCAAATCTCTCAAAGTCCGGGAGAGATTCTCAAAACCAAGGTTGACATGTTTCGAGTTCCTTTGAACATTTTGGAAATCCCGCTGAAACTTTGGACATTCTCGCGAAGGGTTCCCAATCCCCGACAAGATTGGTACCCTTTCACGTCGTAATCTCTCAAACTCCGGGAGAGATTCTCAAAACCAAGGTTGACATGTTTGGAGTTCCTTTCAACATTTTGGAAATCCCGCTGAAACTTTGGACATTCTGGCGGAGTGTTCTAGATCCCCATCAAGATTGGTACCCTTTCACGTCCAAATCTCTCGAACTCCGGGAGAGATTCTCAAAACCAAGGTTGACATGTTTGGAGTTCCTTTCAACATTTTGGAAATCCCGCTGAAACTTTGGACATTCTCGCGAAGGGTTCCCAATCCCCGACAAGATTGGTACCCTTTCACGTCCAAATCTCTCAAACTCCGGGAGAGATTCTCAAAACTAAGGTTGACATGTTTCGAGTTCCTTTGAACATTTTGGAAATCCCGCTGAAACTTTGGACATTCTCGCGAAGGGTTCCCAATCCCCGACAAGATTGGTACCCTTTCACGTCCAAATCTCTCAAAGTCCGGGAGAGATTCTCAAAACCAAGGTTGACATGTTTCGAGTTCCTTTCAACATTTTGGAAATCCCGCTGAAACATTGGACATTCTCGCGAAGGGTTCCCAATCCTCGACAAGACTGGTACCCTTTCACGTACAAATCTCTCAAACTCCGGGAGAGATTCTCAAAACCAAGGTTGACATGTTTGGAGTTCCTTTCAACATTTTGGAAATCCCGCTGAAACTTTGGACATTCTGGCGGAGTGTTCTAGATCCCCGACAAGATTGGTTCACTTTCACGTCCAAATCTCTCGAACTCCGGGAGAGATTCTCAAAACCAAGGTTGACATGTTTCGAGTTCCTTTCAACATTTTGGAAATCCCGCTGAAACTTTGGACATTCTCGCGAAGGGTTCCCAATCCCCGACAAGACTGGTACCCTTTCACGTCCAAATCTCTCAAAGTCCGGGAGAGATTCTCAAAACCAAGGTTGACATGTTTCGAGTTCCTTTCAACATTTTGGAAATCCCGCTGAAACTTTGGACATTCTCGCGAAGGGTTCCCAATCCCCGACAAGATTGGTACCCTTTCACGTCCAAATCTCTCAAACTCCGGGAGAGATTCTCAAAACTAAGGTTGACATGTTTCGAGTTCCTTTGAACATTTTGGAAATCCTGCTGAAACTTTGGACATTCTCGCGAAGGGTTCCCAATCCCCGACAAGATTGGTACCCTTTCACGTCCAAATCTCTCAAAGTCCGGGAGAGATTCTCAAAACCAAGGTTGACATGTTTCGAGTTCCTTTCAACATTTTGGAAATCCCGCTGAAACTTTGGACATTCTCGCGAAGGGTTCCCAATCCTCGACAAGACTGGTACCCTTTCACGTCCAAATCTCTCAAAGTCCGGGAGAGATTCTCAAAACCAAGGTTGACATGTTTCGAGTTCCTTTCAACATTTTGGAAATCCCGCTGAAACTTTGGACATTCTCGCGAAGGGTTCCCAATCCCCGACAAGACTGGTACCCTTTCACGTCCAAATCTCTCAAACTCCGGGAGAGATTCTCAAAACCAAGGTTGACATGTTTCGAGTTCCTTTCAACATTATGGAAATCCCGCTGAAACTTTGGACATTCTCGCGAAGGGTTCCCAATCCCCGACAAGATTGGTACCCTTTCACGTCCAAATCTCTCAAACTCCAGGAGAGATTCTCAAAACCAAGGTTGACATGTTTCGAGTTCCTTTCAACATTTTGGAAATCCCGCTGAAACTTTGGACATTCTCGCGAAGGGTTCCCAATCCTCGACAAGACTGGTACCCTTTCACGTCCAAATCTCTCAAAGTCCGGGAGAGATTCTCAAAACCAAGGTTGACATGTTTCGAGTTCCTTTCAACATTTTGGAAATCCCGCTGAAACTTTGGACATTCTGGCGGAGGGTTCTAGATCCCCGACAAGATTGGTACCCTTTCACGTCCAAATCTCTCGAACTCCGGGAGAGATTCTCAAAACCAAGGTTGACATGTTTCGAGTTCCTTTCGACATTTTGGAAATCCCGCTGAAACTTTGGACATTCTCGGAAAGGGTTCCCAATCCCCGACAAGATTGGTACCCTTTCACGTCCAAATCTCTCAAACTCTGGGAGAGATTCTCAAAACCAAGGTTGACATGTTTCGAGTTCCTTTCAACATTTTGGAAATCCCGCTGAAACTTTGGACATTCTGGCGGAGTGTTCTAGATCCCCGACAAGATTGGTACCCTTTCACGTCCAAATCTCTCGAACTTCGGGAGAGATTCTCAAAACCAAGGTTGACATGTTTCGAGTTCCTCTCAACATTTTGGAAATCCTGCTGAAACTTTGGACATTCTCGCGAAGGGTTCCCAATCCCTGACAAGACTGGTACCCTTTCACGTCCAAATCTCTCAAAGTCCGGGAGAGATTCTCAAAACCAAGGTTGACATGTTTCGAGTTCCTTTCAACATTTTGGAAATCCCGCTGAAACTTTGGACATTCTCGCGAAGGGTTCCCAATCCCTGACAAGATTGGTACCCTTTCACGTCCAAATCTCTCAAACTCCGGGAGAGATTCTCAAAACCAAGGTTGACATGTTTCGAGTTCCTTTCAACATTTTGGAAATCCCGCTGAAACTTTGGACATTCTCGTGAAGGGTTCCCAATCCTCGACAAGACTGGTACCCTTTCACGTCCAAATCTCTCAAAGTCCGGGAGAGATTCTCAAAACCAAGGTTGACATGTTTCGAGTTCCCTTAAACATTTTGGAAATCCCGCTGAAACTTTGGACATTCTCGCGAAGGGTTCCCAATCCCCGACAAGATTGGTACCCTTTCACGTCCAAATCTCTCAAACTCCGGGAGAGATTCTCAAAACCAAGGTTGACATGTTTCGAGTTCCTTTCAACATTTTAGAAATCCCGCTGAAACTTTGGACATTCTCGCGAAGGGTTCCCAATCCCCGACAAGATTGGTACCCTTTCACGTCCAAATCTCTCAAAGTCCGGGAGAGATTCTCAAAACCAAGGTTGACATGTTTCGAGTTCCTTTCAACATTTTGGAAATCCCGCTGAAACTTTGGACATTCTCGCGAAGGGTTCCCAATCCTCGACAAGACTGGTACCCTTTCACGTCCAAATCTCTCAAAGTCCGGGAGAGATTCTCAAAACCAAGGTTGACATGTTTCTAGTTCCTTTCAACATTTTGGAAATCCCGCTGAAACTTTGGACATTCTCGCGAAGGGTTCCCAATCCCCGACAAGACTGGTACCCTTTCACGTCCAAATCTCTCAAAGTCCGGGAGAGATTCTCAAAACCAAGGTTGACATGTTTCGAGTTCCTTTGAACATTTTGGAAATCCCGCTGAAACTTTGGACATTCTCGCGAAGGGTTCCCAATCCCCGACAAGATTGGTACCCTTTCACGTCCAAATCTCTCAAACTCCGGGAGAGATTCTCAAAACCAAGGTTGACATGTTTGGAGTTCCTTTCAACATTTTGGAAATCCCGCTGAAACTTTGGACATTCTGGCGGAGTGTTCTAGATCCCCATCAAGATTGGTACCCTTTCACGTCCAAATCTCTCGAACTCCGGCAGAGATTCTCAAAACCAAGGTTGACATGTTTGGAGTTCCTTTCAACATTTTGGAAATCCCGCTGAAACTTTGGACATTCTCGCGAAGGGTTCCCAATCCCCGACAAGATTGGTACCCTTTCACGTCCAAATCTCTCAAACTCCGGGAGAGATTCTCAAAACTAAGGTTGACATGTTTCGAGTTCCTTTGAACATTTTGGAAATCCCGCTGAAACTTTGGACATTCTCGCGAAGGGTTCCCAATCCCCGACAAGATTGGTACCCTTTCACGTCCAAATCTCTCAAAGTCCGGGAGAGATTCTCAAAACCAAGGTTGACATGTTTCGAGTTCCTTTCAACATTTTGGAAATCCCGCTGAAACATTGGACATTCTCGCGAAGGGTTCCCAATCCTCGACAAGACTGGTACCCTTTCACGTCCAAATCTCTCAAACTCCGGGAGAGATTCTCAAAACCAAGGTTGACATGTTTGGAGTTCCTTTCAACATTTTGGAAATCCCGCTGAAACTTTGGACATTCTGGCGGAGTGTTCTAGATCCCCGACAAGATTGGTACCCTTTCACGTCCAAATCTCTCGAACTCCGGGAGAGATTCTCAAAACCAAGGTTGACATGTTTCGAGTTCCTTTCAACATTTTGGAAATCCCGCTGAAACTTTGGACATTCTCGCGAAGGGTTCCCAATCCCCGACAAGACTGGTACCCTTTCACGTCCAAATCTCTCAAAGTCCGGGAGAGATTCTCAAAACCAAGGTTGACATGTTTCGAGTTCCTTTCAACATTTTGGAAATCCCGCTGAAACTTTGGACATTCTCGCGAAGGGTTCCCAATCCCCGACAAGACTGGTACCCTTTCACGTCCAAATCTCTCAAACTCCGGGAGAGATTCTCAAAACCAAGGTTGACATGTTTCGAGTTCCTTTCAACATTATGGAAATCCCGCTGAAACTTTGGACATTCTCGCGAAGGGTTCCCAATCCCCGACAAGATTGGTACCCTTTCACGTCCAAATCTCTCAAACTCCAGGAGAGATTCTCAAAACCAAGGTTGACATGTTTCGAGTTCCTTTCAACATTTTGGAAATCCCGCTGAAACTTTGGACATTCTCGCGAAGGGTTCCCAATCCTCGACAAGACTGGTACCCTTTCACGTCCAAATCTCTCAAAGTCCGGGAGAGATTCTCAAAACCAAGGTTGACATGTTTCGAGTTCCTTTCAACATTTTGGAAATCCCGCTGAAACTTTGGACATTCTGGCGGAGGGTTCTAGATCCCCGACAAGATTGGTACCCTTTCACGTCCAAATCTCTCAAACTCCGGGAGAGATTCTCAAAACCAAGGTTGACATGTTTCGAGTTCCTTTCGACATTTTGGAAATCCCGCTGAAACTTTGGACATTCTCGCAAAGGGTTCCCAATCCCCGACAAGATTGGTACCCTTTCACGTCCAAATCTCTCAAACTCTGGGAGAGATTCTCAAAACCAAGGTTGACATGTTTGGAGTTCCTTTCAACATTTTGGAAATCCCGCTGAAACTTTGGACATTCTGGCGGAGTGTTCTAGATCCCCGACAAGATTGGTACCCTTTCACGTCCAAATCTCTCGAACTTCGGGAGAGATTCTCAAAACCAAGGTTGACATGTTTCGAGTTCCTCTCAACATTTTGGAAATCCCGCTGAAACTTTGGACATTCTCGCGAAGGGTTCCCAATCCCCGACAAGACTGGTACCCTTTCACGTCCAAATCTCTCAAACTCCGGGAGAGATTCTCAAAACCAAGGTTGACATGTTTCAAGTTCCTTTCAACATTTTGGAAATCCCGCTGAAACTTTGGACATTGTCGCGAAGGGTTCCCAATCCCCGACAAGATTGGTACCCTTTCACGTCCAAATCTCTCAAACTCCGGGAGAGATTCTCAAAACCAAGGTTGACATGTTTCGAGTTCCTTTGAACATTTTGGAAATCCCGCTGAAACTTTGGACATTCTCGCGAAGGGTTCCCAATCCCCGACAAGATTGGTACCCTTTCACGTCCAAATCTCTCAAACTCCGGGAGAGATTCTCAAAACCAAGGTTGACATGTTTCGAGTTCCTTTCAACATTTTGGAAATCCCGCTGAAACTTTGGACATTCTCGCGAAGGGTTCCCAATCCTCGACAAGACTGGTACCCTTTCACGTCCACATCTCTCAAAGTCCGGGAGAGATTCTCAAAACCAAGGTTGACATGTTTCGAGTTCCTTTCAACATTTTGGAAATCCCGCTGAAACTTTGGACATTCTCGCGAAGGGTTCCCAATCCCCGACAAGACTGGTACCCTTTCACGTCCAAATCTCTCAAACTCCGGGAGAGATTCTCAAAACCAAGGTTGACATGTTTCGAGTTCCTTTCAACATTTTGGAAATCCCGCTGAAACTTTGGACATTCTCGCGAAGGGTTCCCAATCCTCGACAAGACTGGTACCCTTTCACGTCCAAATCTCTCAAAGTCCGGGAGAGATTCTCAAAACCAAGGTTGACATGTTTCGAGTTCCTTTCAACATTTTGGAAATCCCGCTGAAACTTTGGACATTCTGGCGGAGGGTTCTAGATCCCCGACAAGATTGGTACCCTTTCACGTCCAAATCTCTCGAACTCCGGGAGAGATTCTCAAAACCAAGGTTGACATGGTTCGAGTTCCTTTCAACATTTTGGAAATCCCGCTGAAACTTTGGACATTCTCGCGAAGGGTTCCCAATCCCCGACAAGATTGGTACCCTTTCACGTCCAAATCTCTCAAAGTCCGGGAGAGATTCTCAAAACCAAGGTTGACATGTTTCGAGTTCCTTTCAACATTTTGGAAATCCCGCTGAAACTTTGGACATTGTCGCGAAGGGTTCCCAATCCCCGACAAGATTGGTACCCTTTCACGTCCAAATCTCTCAAACGCCGGGAGAGATTCTCAAAACCAAGGTTGACATGTTTCGAGTTCCTTTCAACATTTTGGAAATCCCGCTGAAACTTTGGACATTCTCGCGAAGGGTTCCCAATCCCCGACAAGATTGGTACCCTTTCACGTCCAAATCTCTCAAACTCCGGGAGAGATTCTCAAAACCAAGGTTGACATGTTTCGAGTTCCTTTCAACATTTTGGAAATCCCGCTGAAACTTTGGACATTCTGGCGGAGGGTTCTAGATCCCCGACAAGATTGGTACCCTTTCACGTCCAAATCTCTCAAACTCCGGGAGAGATTCTCAAAACCAAGGTTGATATGTTTCGAGTTCCTTTCAACATTTTGGAAATCCCGCTGAAACTTTGGACATTCTGGCGAAGGGTTCCCAATCCCCGACACGATTGGTACCTTTTCACGTCCAAATCTCTCGAACTCCGGGAGAGATTCTCAAAACCAAGGTTGACATGTTTCGAGTTCCTTTCAACATTTTGGAAATCCCGCTGAAACTTTGGACATTCTCGCGAAGGGTTCCCAATCCCCGACAAGATTGGTACCCTTTCACGTCCAAATCTCTCAAACTCCAAGAGAGATTCTCAAAACCAAGGTTGACATGTTTCGAGTTCCTTTCAACATTTTGGAAATCCCGCTGAAACTTTGGACATTCTGGCGGAGGGTTGTAGATCCCCGAAAAGATTGGTACCCTTTCACGTCGTAATCTCTCAAACTCCGGGAGAGATTCTCAAAACCAAGGTTGACATGTTTCGAGTTCCTTTCAACATTTTGGAAATCCCGCTGAAACTTTGGACATTCTCGCGAAGGGTTCCCAATCCCCGACAAGATTGGTACCCTTTCACGTCCAAATCTCTCAAACTCCGGGAGAGATTCTCAAAACCAAGGTTGACATGTTTCGAGTTCCTTTCAACATTTTGGAAATCCCGCTGAAACTTTGGACATTGTCGCGAAGGGTTCCCAATCCCCGACAAGATTGGTACCCTATCACGTCCAAATCTCTCAAACTCCGGGAGAGATTCTCAAAACCAAGGTTGACATGTTTCGAGTTCCTTTCAACATTTTGGAAATCCCGCTGAAACTTTGGACATTCTCGCGAAGGGTTCCCAATCCCCGACAAGACTGGTACCCTTTCACGTCCAAATCTCTCAAACTCCGGGAGAGATTCTCAAAACCAAGGTTGACATGTTTCAAGTTCCTTTCAACATTTTGGAAATCCCGCTGAAACTTTGGACATTGTCGCGAAGGGTTCCCAATCCCCGACAAGATTGGTACCCTTTCACGTCCAAATCTCTCAAACTCCGGGAGAGATTCTCAAAACCAAGGTTGACATGTTTCGAGTTCCTTTGAACATTTTGGAAATCCCGCTGAAACTTTGGACATTCTCGCGAAGGGTTCCCAATCCCCGACAAGATTGGTACCCTTTCACGTCCAAATCTCTCAAACTCCGGGAGAGATTCTCAAAACCAAGGTTGACATGTTTCGAGTTCCTTTCAACATTTTGGAAATCCCGCTGAAACTTTGGACATTCTCGCGAAGGGTTCCCAATCCTCGACAAGACTGGTACCCTTTCACGTCCACATCTCTCAAAGTCCGGGAGAGATTCTCAAAACCAAGGTTGACATGTTTCGAGTTCCTTTCAACATTTTGGAAATCCCGCTGAAACTTTGGACATTCTCGCGAAGGGTTCCCAATCCCCGACAAGACTGGTACCCTTTCACGTCCAAATCTCTCAAACTCCGGGAGAGATTCTCAAAACCAAGGTTGACATGTTTCGAGTTCCTTTCAACATTTTGGAAATCCCGCTGAAACTTTGGACATTCTCGCGAAGGGTTCCCAATCCCCGACAAGATTGGTACCCTTTCACGTCCAAATCTCTCAAACTCTGGGAGAGATTCTCAAAACCAAGGTTGACATGTTTCGAGTTCCTTTCAACATTTTGGAAATCCCGCTGAAACTTTGGACATTCTGGCGGAGGGTTCTAGATCCCCGACAAGATTGGTACCCTTTCACGTCCAAATCTCTCAAACTCCGGGAGAGATTCTCAAAACCAAGGTTGATATGTTTCGAGTTCCTTTCAACATTTTGGAAATCCCGCTGAAACTTTGGACATTCTGGCGAAGGGTTCCCAATCCCCGACACGATTGGTACCTTTTCACGTCCAAATCTCTCAAAGTCCGGGAGAGATTCTCAAAACCAAGGTTGACATGTTTCGAGTTCCTTTCAACATTTTGGAAATCCCGCTGAAACTTTGGACATTTTCGCGAAGGGTTCCCAATCCCCGACAAGATTGGTACCCTTTCACGTCCAAATCTCTCAAACTCCGGGAGAGATTCTCAAAACCAAGGTTGACATGTTTCGAGTTCCTTTCAACATTTTGGAAATCCCGCTGAAACTTTGGACATTCTGGCGGAGGGTTGTAGATCCCCGAAAAGATTGGTACCCTTTCACGTCCAAATCTCTCAAACTCCGGGAGAGATTCTCAAAACCAAGGTTGACATGTTTCGAGTTCCTTTCAACATTTTGGAAATCCCGCTGAAACTTTGGACATTCTCGCGAAGGGTTCCCAATCCCCGACAAGATTGGTACCCTTTCACGTCCAAATCTCTCAAACTCCGGGAGAGATTCTCAAAACCAAGGTTGACATGTTTCGAGTTCCTTTCAACATTTTGGAAATCCCGCTGAAACTTTGGACATTGTCGCGAAGGGTTCCCAATCCCCGACAAGATTGGTACCCTATCACGTCCAAATCTCTCAAACTCCGGGAGAGATTCTCAAAACCAAGGTTGACATGTTTCGAGTTCCTTTCAACATTTTGGAAATCCCGCTGAAACTTTGGACATTCTCGCGAAGGGTTCCCCATCCCCGACAAGATTGGTACTCTTTCACGTCCAAATCTCTCAAAGTCCGGCTAAGATTCTCAAAACCAAGGTTGACATGTTTCGAGTTCCTTTCAACATTTTGGAAATCCCGCTGAAACTTTGGACATTCTCGCGAAGGGTTCCCAATCCCCGACAAGTTTGGTACCCTTTCACGTCCAAATCTCTCAAACTCCGGGAGAGATTCTCAAAACCAAGGTTGACGTGTTTCGAGTTCCTTTCAACATTTTGGAAATCCCGCTGAAACTTTGGACATTCTCGCGAAGGGTTCCCAATCCCCGACAAGATTGGTACCCTTTCATGTCCAAATCTCTCAAACTCCGGGAGAGATTCTCAAAACCAAGGTTGACATGTTTCGAGTTCCTTTCAACATTTTGGAAATCCCGCTGAAACTTTGGACATTCTCGCGAAGGGTTCCCGATCCCCGACAAGATTGGTACCCTTTCACGTCCAAAACTCTCAATCTCCGGCTAAGATTCTCAAAACCAAGGTTGACATGTTTCGAGTTCCTTTCAACATTTTGGAAATCCCGCTGAAACTTTGGACATTCTCGCGAAGGGTTCCCAATCCCCGACAAGTTTGGTACCCTTTCACGTCCAAATCTCTCAAACTCCGGGAGAGATTCTCAAAACCAAGGTTGACGTTTTTCGAGTTCCTTTCAACATTTTGGAAATCCCGCTGAAACTTTGGACATTCTCGCGAAGGGTTCCCAATCCCCGACAAGATTGGTACCCTTTCATGTCCAAATCTCTCAAACTCCGGGAGAGATTCTCAAAACCAAGGTTGACATGTTTCGAGTTCCTTTCAACATTTTGGAAATCCCGCTGAAACTTTGGACATTGTCGCGAAGGGTTCCCAATCCCCGACAAGATTGGTACCCTTTCACGTCCAAATCTCTCAAACTCCGGGAGAGATTCTCAAAACCAAGGTTGACATGTTTCGAGTTCCTTTCAACATTTGGAAATCCCGCTGAAACTTTGGACATTCTCGCGAAGGGTTCCAAATCCCCGACAAGATTGGTACCCTTTCACGTCCAAATCTCTCAAACTCCAGGAGAGATTCTCAAAACCAAGGTTGACATGTTTCGAGTTCCTTTCAACATTTGGAAATCCCGCTGAAACTTTGGACATTCTCGCGAAGGGTTCCCAATCCCCGACAAGACTGGTACCCTTTCACGTCCAAATCTCTCAAACTCCGGGAGAGATTCTCAAAACCAAGGTTGACATGTTTCGAGTTCCTTTCAACATTTTGGAAATCCCGCTGAAACTTTGGACATTCTCGCGAAGGCTTCCAAATCCCCGACAAGATTGGTACCCTATCACGTCCAAATCTCTCAAACTCCGGGAGAGATTCTCAAAACCAAGGTTGACATGTTTCGAGTTCCTTTCAACATTTTGGAAATCCCGCTGAAACTTTGGACATTCTCGCGAAGGGTTCCCAATCCCCGACAAGATTGGTACCCTTTCACGTCCAAATCTCTCAAACTCCGGGAGAGATTCTCAAAACCAAGGTTGACATGTTTCGAGGTCCTTTTAACATTTTGGAAATCCCGCTGAAACTTTGGACATTCTCGCGAAGGGTTCCCGATCCCCGACAAGATTGGTACCCTTTCACGTCCAAAACTCTCAAAGTCCGGGAGAGATTCTCAAAACCAAGGTTGACATGTTTCGAGTTCCTTTCAACATTTTGGAAATCCCGCTGAAACTTTGGACATTGTCGCGAAGGGTTCCCAATCCCCGACAAGATTGGTACCCTTTCACGTCCAAATCTCTCAAACTCCGGGAGAGATTCTCAAAACTAAGGTTGACATGTTTCGAGTTCCTTTGAACATTTTGGAAATCCCGCTGAAACTTTGGACATTCTCGCGAAGGGTTCCCAATCCCCGACAAGATTGGTACCCTTTCACGTCCAAATCTCTCAAACTCCGGGAGAGATTCTCAAAACCAAGGTTGACATGTTTCGAGTTCCTTTCAACATTTTGGAAATCCCGCTGAAACTTTGGACATTCTCGCGAAGGGTTCCCAATCCTCGACAAGACTGGTACCCTTTCACGTCCAAATCTCTCAAACTCCGGGAGAGATTCTCAAAACCAAGGTTGACGTGTTTCGAGTTCCTTTCAACATTTTGGAAATCCCGCTGAAACTTTGGACATTCTCGCGAAGGGTTCCCAATCCCCGACAAGATTGGTACCCTTTCATGTCCAAATCTCTCAAACTCCGGGAGAGATTCTCAAAACCAAGGTTGACATGTTTCGAGTTCCTTTCAACATTTTGGAAATCCCGCTGAAACTTTGGACATTCTCGCGAAGGGTTCCCGATCCCCGACAAGATTGGTACCCTTTCACGTCCAAAACTCTCAATCTCCGGCTAAGATTCTCAAAACCAAGGTTGACATGTTTCGAGTTCCTTTCAACATTTTGGAAATCCCGCTGAAACTTTGGACATTCTCGCGAAGGGTTCCCAATCCCCGACAAGTTTGGTACCCTTTCACGTCCAAATCTCTCAAACTCCGGGAGAGATTCTCAAAACCAAGGTTGACGTGTTTCGAGTTCCTTTCAACATTTTGGAAATCCCGCTGAAACTTTGGACATTCTCGCGAAGGGTTCCCAATCCCCGACAAGATTGGTACCCTTTCATGTCCAAATCTCTCAAACTCCGGGAGAGATTCTCAAAACCAAGGTTGACATGTTTCGAGTTCCTTTCAACATTTTGGAAATCCCGCTGAAACTTTGGACATTGTCGCGAAGGGTTCCCAATCCCCGACAAGATTGGTACCCTTTCACGTCCAAATCTCTCAAACTCCGGGAGAGATTCTCAAAACCAAGGTTGACATGTTTCGAGTTCCTTTCAACATTTGGAAATCCCGCTGAAACTTTGGACATTCTCGCGAAGGGTTCCAAATCCCCGACAAGATTGGTACCCTTTCACGTCCAAATCTCTCAAACTCCAGGAGAGATTCTCAAAACCAAGGTTGACATGTTTCGAGTTCCTTTCAACATTTGGAAATCCCGCTGAAACTTTGGACATTCTCGCGAAGGGTTCCCAATCCCCGACAAGACTGGTACCCTTTCACGTCCAAATCTCTCAAACTCCGGGAGAGATTCTCAAAACCAAGGTTGACATGTTTCGAGTTCCTTTCAACATTTTGGAAATCTTGCTGAAACTTTGGACATTCTCGCGAAGGCTTCCAAATCCCCGACAAGATTGGTACCCTATCACGTCCAAATCTCTCAAACTCCGGGAGAGATTCTCAAAACCAAGGTTGACATGTTTCGAGTTCCTTTCAACATTTTGGAAATCCCGCTGAAACTTTGGACATTCTCGCGAAGGGTTCCCAATCCCCGACAAGATTGGTACCCTTTCACGTCCAAATCTCTCAAACTCCGGGAGAGATTCTCAAAACCAAGGTTGACATGTTTCGAGTTCCTTTTAACATTTTGGAAATCCCGCTGAAACTTTGGACATTCTCGCGAAGGGTTCCCGATCCCCGACAAGATTGGTACCCTTTCACGTCCAAAACTCTCAAAGTCCGGGAGAGATTCTCAAAACCAAGGTTGACATGTTTCGAGTTCCTTTCAACATTTTGGAAATCCCGCTGAAACTTTGGACATTGTCGCGAAGGGTTCCCAATCCCCGACAAGATTGGTACCCTTTCACGTCCAAATCTCTCAAACTCCGGGAGAGATTCTCAAAACTAAGGTTGACATGTTTCGAGTTCCTTTGAACATTTTGGAAATCCCGCTGAAACTTTGGACATTCTCGCGAAGGGTTCCCAATCCCCGACAAGATTGGTACCCTTTCACGTCCAAATCTCTCAAAGTCCGGGAGAGATTCTCAAAACCAAGGTTGACATGTTTCGAGTTCCTTTCAACATTTTGGAAATCCCGCTGAAACTTTGGACATTCTCGCGAAGGGTTCCCAATCCTCGACAAGACTGGTACCCTTTCACGTCCAAATCTCTCAAAGTCCGGGAGAGATTCTCAAAACCAAGGTTGACATGGTTCGAGTTCCTTTCAACATTTTGGAAATCCCGCTGAAACTTTGGACATTCTCGCGAAGGGTTCCCAATCCTCGACAAGACTGGTACCCTTTCACGTCCAAATCTCTCAAAGTCCGGGAGAGATTCTCAAAACCAAGGTTGACATGTTTCGAGTTCCTTTCAACATTTTGGAAATCCCGCTGAAACTTTGGACATTCTGGCGGAGGGTTCTAGATCCCCGACAAGATTGGTACCCTTTCACGTCCAAATCTCTCGAACTCCGGGAGAGATTCTCAAAACCAAGGTTGACATGTTTCGAGTTCCTTTCAACATTTTGGAAATCCCGCTGAAACTTTGGACATTCTCGCGAAGGGTTCCCAATCCCCGACAAGATTGGTACCCTTTCACGTCCAAATCTCTCAAAGTCCGGGAGAGATTCTCAAAACCAAGGTTGACATGTTTCGAGTTCCTTTCAACATTTTGGAAATCCCGCTGAAACTTTGGACATTGTCGCGAAGGGTTCCCAATCCCCGACAAGATTGGTACCCTTTCACGTCCAAATCTCTCAAACGCCGGGAGAGATTCTCAAAACCAAGGTTGACATGTTTCGAGTTCCTTTCAACATTTTGGAAATCCCGCTGAAACTTTGGACATTCTCGCGAAGGGTTCCCAATCCCCGACAAGATTGGTACCCTTTCACGTCCAAATCTCTCAAACTCCGGGAGAGATTCTCAAAACCAAGGTTGACATGTTTCGAGTTCCTTTCAACATTTTGGAAATCCCGCTGAAACTTTGGACATTCTGGCGGAGGGTTCTAGATCCCCGACAAGATTGGTACCCTTTCACGTCCAAATCTCTCAAACTCCGGGAGAGATTCTCAAAACCAAGGTTGATATGTTTCGAGTTCCTTTCAACATTTTGGAAATCCCGCTGAAACTTTGGACATTCTGGCGAAGGGTTCCCAATCCCCGACACGATTGGTACCTTTTCACGTCCAAATCTCTCAAAGTCCGGGAGAGATTCTCAAAACCAAGGTTGACATGTTTCGAGTTCCTTTCAACATTTTGGAAATCCCGCTGAAACTTTGGACATTTTCGCGAAGGGTTCCCAATCCCCGACAAGATTGGTACCCTTTCACGTCCAAATCTCTCAAACTCCAAGAGAGATTCTCAAAACCAAGGTTGACATGTTTCGAGTTCCTTTCAACATTTTGGAAATCCCGCTGAAACTTTGGACATTCTGGCGGAGGGTTGTAGATCCCCGAAAAGATTGGTACCCTTTCACGTCCAAATCTCTCAAACTCCGGGAGAGATTCTCAAAACCAAGGTTGACATGTTTCGAGTTCCTTTCAACATTTTGGAAATCCCGCTGAAACTTTGGACATTCTCGCGAAGGGTTCCCAATCCCCGACAAGATTGGTACCCTTTCACGTCCAAATCTCTCAAACTCCGGGAGAGATTCTCAAAACCAAGGTTGACATGTTTCGAGTTCCTTTCAACATTTTGGAAATCCCGCTGAAACTTTGGACATTGTCGCGAAGGGTTCCCAATCCCCGACAAGATTGGTACCCTATCACGTCCAAATCTCTCAAACTCCGGGAGAGATTCTCAAAACCAAGGTTGACATGTTTCGAGTTCCTTTCAACATTTTGGAAATCCCGCTGAAACTTTGGACATTCTCGCGAAGGGTTCCCCATCCCCGACAAGATTGGTACTCTTTCACGTCCAAATCTCTCAAAGTCCGGCTAAGATTCTCAAAACCAAGGTTGACATGTTTCGAGTTCCTTTCAACATTTTGGAAATCCCGCTGAAACTTTGGACATTCTCGCGAAGGGTTCCCAATCCCCGACAAGATTGGTACCCTTTCACGTCCAAATCTCTCAAACTCCGGGAGAGATTCTCAAAACCAAGGTTGACGTGTTTCGAGTTCCTTTCAACATTTTGGAAATCCCGCTGAAACTTTGGACATTCTCGCGAAGGGTTCCCAATCCCCGACAAGATTGGTACCCTTTCATGTCCAAATCTCTCAAACTCCGGGAGAGATTCTCAAAACCAAGGTTGACATGTTTCGAGTTCCTTTCAACATTTTGGAAATCCCGCTGAAACTTTGGACATTCTCGCGAAGGGTTCCCGATCCCCGACAAGATTGGTACCCTTTCACGTCCAAAACTCTCAATCTCCGGCTAAGATTCTCAAAACCAAGGTTGACATGTTTCGAGTTCCTTTCAACATTTTGGAAATCCCGCTGAAACTTTGGACATTCTCGCGAAGGGTTCCCAATCCCCGACAAGTTTGGTACCCTTTCACGTCCAAATCTCTCAAACTCCGGGAGAGATTCTCAAAACCAAGGTTGACGTGTTTCGAGTTCCTTTCAACATTTTGGAAATCCCGCTGAAACTTTGGACATTCTCGCGAAGGGTTCCCAATCCCCGACAAGATTGGTACCCTTTCATGTCCAAATCTCTCAAACTCCGGGAGAGATTCTCAAAACCAAGGTTGACATGTTTCGAGTTCCTTTCAACATTTTGGAAATCCCGCTGAAACTTTGGACATTGTCGCGAAGGGTTCCCAATCCCCGACAAGATTGGTACCCTTTCACGTCCAAATCTCTCAAACTCCGGGAGAGATTCTCAAAACCAAGGTTGACATGTTTCGAGTTCCTTTCAACATTTGGAAATCCCGCTGAAACTTTGGACATTCTCGCGAAGGGTTCCAAATCCCCGACAAGATTGGTACCCTTTCACGTCCAAATCTCTCAAACTCCAGGAGAGATTCTCAAAACCAAGGTTGACATGTTTCGAGTTCCTTTCAACATTTGGAAATCCCGCTGAAACTTTGGACATTCTCGCGAAGGGTTCCCAATCCCCGACAAGACTGGTACCCTTTCACGTCCAAATCTCTCAAACTCCGGGAGAGATTCTCAAAACCAAGGTTGACATGTTTCGAGTTCCTTTCAACATTTTGGAAATCTTGCTGAAACTTTGGACATTCTCGCGAAGGCTTCCAAATCCCCGACAAGATTGGTACCCTATCACGTCCAAATCTCTCAAACTCCGGGAGAGATTCTCAAAACCAAGGTTGACATGTTTCGAGTTCCTTTCAACATTTTGGAAATCCCGCTGAAACTTTGGACATTCTCGCGAAGGGTTCCCAATCCCCGACAAGATTGGTACCCTTTCACGTCCAAATCTCTCAAACTCCGGGAGAGATTCTCAAAACCAAGGTTGACATGTTTCGAGTTCCTTTTAACATTTTGGAAATCCCGCTGAAACTTTGGACATTCTCGCGAAGGGTTCCCGATCCCCGACAAGATTGGTACCCTTTCACGTCCAAATCTCTCAAAGTCCGGGAGAGATTCTCAAAACCAAGGTTGACATGTTTCGAGTTCCTTTCAACATTTTGGAAATCCCGCTGAAACTTTGGACATTGTCGCGAAGGGTTCCCAATCCCCGACAAGATTGGTACCCTTTCACGTCCAAATCTCTCAAACTCCGGGAGAGATTCTCAAAACTAAGGTTGACATGTTTCGAGTTCCTTTGAACATTTTGGAAATCCCGCTGAAACTTTGGACATTCTCGCGAAGGGTTCCCAATCCCCGACAAGATTGGTACCCTTTCACGTCCAAATCTCTCAAACTCCGGGAGAGATTCTCAAAACCAAGGTTGACATGTTTCGAGTTCCTTTCAACATTTTGGAAATCCCGCTGAAACTTTGGACATTCTCGCGAAGGGTTCCCAATCCTCGACAAGACTGGTACCCTTTCACGTCCAAATCTCTCAAAGTCCGGGAGAGATTCTCAAAACCAAGGTTGACATGTTTCGAGTTCCTTTCAACATTTTGGAAATCCCGCTGAAACTTTGGACATTCTCGCGAAGGGTTCCCAATCCCCGACAAGACTGGTACCCTTTCACGTCCAAATCTCTCAAACTCCGGGAGAGATTCTCAAAACTAAGGTTGACATGTTTCGAGTTCCTTTGAACATTTTGGAAATCCCGCTGAAACTTTGGACATTCTCGCGAAGGGTTCCCAATCCCCGACAAGATTGGTACCCTTTCACGTCCAAATCTCTCAAAGTCCGGGAGAGATTCTCAAAACCAAGGTTGACATGTTTCGAGTTCCTTTCAACATTTTGGAAATCCCGCTGAAACTTTGGACATTCTCGCGAAGGGTTCCCAATCCTCGACAAGACTGGTACCCTTTCACGTCCAAATCTCTCAAAGTCCGGGAGAGATTCTCAAAACCAAGGTTGACATGGTTCGAGTTCCTTTCAACATTTTGGAAATCCCGCTGAAACTTTGGACATTCTCGCGAAGGGTTCCCAATCCTCGACAAGACTGGTACCCTTTCACGTCCAAATCTCTCAAAGTCCGGGAGAGATTCTCAAAACCAAGGTTGACATGTTTCGAGTTCCTTTCAACATTTTGGAAATCCCGCTGAAACTTTGGACATTCTGGCGGAGGGTTCTAGATCCCCGACAAGATTGGTACCCTTTCACGTCCAAATCTCTCGAACTCCGGGAGAGATTCTCAAAACCAAGGTTGACATGTTTCGAGTTCCTTTCAACATTTTGGAAATCCCGCTGAAACTTTGGACATTCTCGCGAAGGGTTCCCAATCCCCGACAAGATTGGTACCCTTTCACGTCCAAATCTCTCAAAGTCCGGGAGAGATTCTCAAAACCAAGGTTGACATGTTTCGAGTTCCTTTCAACATTTTGGAAATCCCGCTGAAACTTTGGACATTGTCGCGAAGGGTTCCCAATCCCCGACAAGATTGGTACCCTTTCACGTCCAAATCTCTCAAACGCCGGGAGAGATTCTCAAAACCAAGGTTGACATGTTTCGAGTTCCTTTCAACATTTTGGAAATCCCGCTGAAACTTTGGACATTCTCGCGAAGGGTTCCCAATCCCCGACAAGATTGGTACCCTTTCACGTCCAAATCTCTCAAACTCCGGGAGAGATTCTCAAAACCAAGGTTGACATGTTTCGAGTTCCTTTCAACATTTTGGAAATCCCGCTGAAACTTTGGACATTCTGGCGAAGGGTTCCCAATCCCCGACAAGATTGGTACCCTTTCACGTCCAAATCTCTCAAACTCCGGGAGAGATTCTCAAAACCAAGGTTGATATGTTTCGAGTTCCTTTCAACATTTTGGAAATCCCGCTGAAACTTTGGACATTCTGGCGAAGGGTTCCCAATCCCCGACACGATTGGTACCTTTTCACGTCCAAATCTCTCAAAGTCCGGGAGAGATTCTCAAAACCAAGGTTGACATGTTTCGAGTTCCTTTCAACATTTTGGAAATCCCGCTGAAACTTTGGACATTTTCGCGAAGGGTTCCCAATCCCCGACAAGATTGGTACCCTTTCACGTCCAAATCTCTCAAACTCCAAGAGAGATTCTCAAAACCAAGGTTGACATGTTTCGAGTTCCTTTCAACATTTTGGAAATCCCGCTGAAACTTTGGACATTCTGGCGGAGGGTTGTAGATCCCCGAAAAGATTGGTACCCTTTCACGTCCAAATCTCTCAAACTCCGGGAGAGATTCTCAAAACCAAGGTTGACATGTTTCGAGTTCCTTTCAACATTTTGGAAATCCCGCTGAAACTTTGGACATTCTCGCGAAGGGTTCCCAATCCCCGACAAGATTGGTACCCTTTCACGTCCAAATCTCTCAAACTCCGGGAGAGATTCTCAAAACCAAGGTTGACATGTTTCGAGTTCCTTTCAACATTTTGGAAATCCCGCTGAAACTTTGGACATTGTCGCGAAGGGTTCCCAATCCCCGACAAGATTGGTACCCTATCACGTCCAAATCTCTCAAACTCCGGGAGAGATTCTCAAAACCAAGGTTGACATGTTTCGAGTTCCTTTCAACATTTTGGAAATCCCGCTGAAACTTTGGACATTCTCGCGAAGGGTTCCCCATCCCCGACAAGATTGGTACTCTTTCACGTCCAAATCTCTCAAAGTCCGGCTAAGATTCTCAAAACCAAGGTTGACATGTTTCGAGTTCCTTTCAACATTTTGGAAATCCCGCTGAAACTTTGGACATTCTCGCGAAGGGTTCCCAATCCCCGACAAGATTGGTACCCTTTCACGTCCAAATCTCTCAAACTCCGGGAGAGATTCTCAAAACCAAGGTTGACGTGTTTCGAGTTCCTTTCAACATTTTGGAAATCCCGCTGAAACTTTGGACATTCTCGCGAAGGGTTCCCAATCCCCGACAAGATTGGTACCCTTTCATGTCCAAATCTCTCAAACTCCGGGAGAGATTCTCAAAACCAAGGTTGACATGTTTCGAGTTCCTTTCAACATTTTGGAAATCCCGCTGAAACTTTGGACATTCTCGCGAAGGGTTCCCGATCCCCGACAAGATTGGTACCCTTTCACGTCCAAAACTCTCAATCTCCGGCTAAGATTCTCAAAACCAAGGTTGACATGTTTCGAGTTCCTTTCAACATTTTGGAAATCCCGCTGAAACTTTGGACATTCTCGCGAAGGGTTCCCAATCCCCGACAAGTTTGGTACCCTTTCACGTCCAAATCTCTCAAACTCCGGGAGAGATTCTCAAAACCAAGGTTGACGTGTTTCGAGTTCCTTTCAACATTTTGGAAATCCCGCTGAAACTTTGGACATTCTCGCGAAGGGTTCCCAATCCCCGACAAGATTGGTACCCTTTCATGTCCAAATCTCTCAAACTCCGGGAGAGATTCTCAAAACCAAGGTTGACATGTTTCGAGTTCCTTTCAACATTTTGGAAATCCCGCTGAAACTTTGGACATTGTCGCGAAGGGTTCCCAATCCCCGACAAGATTGGTACCCTTTCACGTCCAAATCTCTCAAACTCCGGGAGAGATTCTCAAAACCAAGGTTGACATGTTTCGAGTTCCTTTCAACATTTGGAAATCCCGCTGAAACTTTGGACATTCTCGCGAAGGGTTCCAAATCCCCGACAAGATTGGTACCCTTTCACGTCCAAATCTCTCAAACTCCAGGAGAGATTCTCAAAACCAAGGTTGACATGTTTCGAGTTCCTTTCAACATTTGGAAATCCCGCTGAAACTTTGGACATTCTCGCGAAGGGTTCCCAATCCCCGACAAGACTGGTACCCTTTCACGTCCAAATCTCTCAAACTCCGGGAGAGATTCTCAAAACCAAGGTTGACATGTTTCGAGTTCCTTTCAACATTTTGGAAATCTTGCTGAAACTTTGGACATTCTCGCGAAGGCTTCCAAATCCCCGACAAGATTGGTACCCTATCACGTCCAAATCTCTCAAACTCCGGGAGAGATTCTCAAAACCAAGGTTGACATGTTTCGAGTTCCTTTCAACATTTTGGAAATCCCGCTGAAACTTTGGACATTCTCGCGAAGGGTTCCCAATCCCCGACAAGATTGGTACCCTTTCACGTCCAAATCTCTCAAACTCCGGGAGAGATTCTCAAAACCAAGGTTGACATGTTTCGAGTTCCTTTTAACATTTTGGAAATCCCGCTGAAACTTTGGACATTCTCGCGAAGGGTTCCCGATCCCCGACAAGATTGGTACCCTTTCACGTCCAAATCTCTCAAAGTCCGGGAGAGATTCTCAAAACCAAGGTTGACATGTTTCGAGTTCCTTTCAACATTTTGGAAATCCCGCTGAAACTTTGGACATTGTCGCGAAGGGTTCCCAATCCCCGACAAGATTGGTACCCTTTCACGTCCAAATCTCTCAAACTCCGGGAGAGATTCTCAAAACTAAGGTTGACATGTTTCGAGTTCCTTTGAACATTTTGGAAATCCCGCTGAAACTTTGGACATTCTCGCGAAGGGTTCCCAATCCCCGACAAGATTGGTACCCTTTCACGTCCAAATCTCTCAAACTCCGGGAGAGATTCTCAAAACCAAGGTTGACATGTTTCGAGTTCCTTTCAACATTTTGGAAATCCCGCTGAAACTTTGGACATTCTCGCGAAGGGTTCCCAATCCTCGACAAGACTGGTACCCTTTCACGTCCAAATCTCTCAAAGTCCGGGAGAGATTCTCAAAACCAAGGTTGACATGTTTCGAGTTCCTTTCAACATTTTGGAAATCCCGCTGAAACTTTGGACATTCTCGCGAAGGGTTCCCAATCCCCGACAAGACTGGTACCCTTTCACGTCCAAATCTCTCAAAGTCCGGGAGAGATTCTCAAAACCAAGGTTGACATGGTTCGAGTTCCTTTCAACATTTTGGAAATCCCGCTGAAACTTTGGACATTCTCGCGAAGGGTTCCCAATCCTCGACAAGACTGGTACCCTTTCACGTCCAAATCTCTCAAAGTCCGGGAGAGATTCTCAAAACCAAGGTTGACATGTTTCGAGTTCCTTTCAACATTTTGGAAATCTCGCTGAAACTTTGGACATTCTGGCGGAGCGTTCTAGATCCCCGACAAGATTGGTACCCTTTCACGTCCAAATCTCTCAAACTCCGGGAGAGATTCTCAAAACCAAGGTTGACATGTTTCGAGTTCCTTTCAACATTTTGGAAATCCCGCTGAAACTTTGGACATTGTCGCGAAGGGTTCCCAATCCCCGACAAGATTGGTACCCTTTCACGTCCAAATCTCTCAAACTCCGGGAGAGATTCTCAAAACCAAGGTTGACATGTTTCGAGTTCCTTTCAACATTTTGGAAATCCCGCTGAAACTTTGGACATTCTCGCGAAGGGTTCTAGATCCCCGACAAGATTGGTACCCTTTCACGTCCAAATCTCTCAAAGTCCGGGAGAGATTCTCAAAACCAAGGTTGACATGTTTCGAGTTCCTTTCAACATTTTGGAAATCCCGCTGAAAGTTTGGACATTCTCGCGAAGGGTTCCCAATCCCCGACAAGATTGGTACCCTTTCACGTCCAAATCTCTCAAACTCCGGGAGAGATTCTCAAAACCAAGGTTGACATGTTTCGAGTTCCTTTCAACATTTTGGAAATCCCGCTGAAACTTTGGACATTTTCGCGAAGGGTTCCCAATCCCCGACAAGATTGGTACCCTTTCACGTCCAAATCTCTCAAAGTCCGGGAGAGATTCTCAAAACCAAGGCTGACATGTTTCGAGTTCCTTTCAACATTTTGGAAATCCCGCTGAAACTTTGGACATTCTCGCGAAGGGTTCCCAATCCCCGACAAGATTGGGACCCTTTCACGTCCAAATCTCTCAAACTCCGGGAGAGATTCTCAAAACCAAGGTTGACATGTTTCGAGTTCCTTTCAACATTTTGGAAATCCCGCTGAAACTTTGGACATTCTCGCGAAGGGTTCCCAATCCCCGACAAGATTGGTACCCTTTCACGTCCAAATCTCTCAAACTCCGGGAGAGATTCTCAAAACCAAGGTTGACATGTTTCGAGTTCCTTTCAACATTTTGGAAATCCCGCTGAAACTTTGGACATTCTCGCGAAGGGTTCCCAATCCCCGACAAGATTGGTACCCTTTCACGTCCAAATCTCTCAAACTCCGGGAGAGATTCTCAAAACCAAGGTTGACATGTTTCGAGTTCCTTTCAACATTTTGGAAATCCCGCTGAAACTTTGGACATTCTCGCGAAGGGTTCCCGATCCCCGACAAGATTGGTACCCTTTCACGTCCAAAACTCTCAAACTCCGGCTAAGAACCTCAAAACCAAGCTTGACATGTTTCGAGTTCCTTTCAACATTTTGGAAATCCCGCTGAAACTTTGGACATTCTCGCGAAGGGTTCCCAATCCCCGACAAGTTTGGTACCCTTTCACGTCCAAATCTCTCAAACGCCGGGAGAGATTCTCAAAACCAAGGTTGACATGTTTCGAGTTCCTCTCAACATTTTGGAAATCCCGCTGAAACTTTGGACATTGTCGCGAAGGGTTCCCAATCCCCGACAAGATTGGTACCCTTTCACGTCCAAATCTCTCAAACTCCGGGAGAGATTCTCAAAACCAAGGTTGACATGTTTCGAGTTCCTTTCAACATTTTGGAAATCCCGCTGAAACTTTGGACATTCTCGCGAAGGGTTCCCAATCCCCGACAAGATTGGTACCCTTTCACGTCCAAATCTCTCAAACTCCGGGAGAGATTCTCAAAACCAAGGTTGACATGTTTCGAGTTCCTTTCAACATTTTGGAAATCCCGCTGAAACTTTGGACATTGTCGCGAAGGGTTCCCAATCCCCGACAAGATTGGTACCCTTTCACGTCCAAATCTCTCAAACTCCGGCAGAGATTCTCAAAACCAAGGTTGACATGTTTCGAGTTCCTTTCAACATTTTGGAAATCCCGCTGAAACTTTGGACATTGTCGCGAAGGGTTCCCAATCCCCGACAAGATTGGTACCCTTTCACGTCCAAATCTCTCAAACTCTGGGAGAGATTCTCAAAACCAAGGTTGACATGTTTCGAGTTCCTTTCAACATTTTGGAAATCCCGCTGAAACTTTGGACATTCTGGCGGAGGGTTCTAGATCCCCGACAAGATTGGTACCTTTTCACGTCCAAATCTCTCAAACTCAGGGAGAGATTCTCAAAACCAAGGTTGATATGTTTCGAGTTCCTTTCAACATTTTGGAAATCCCGCTGAAACTTTGGACATTCTGGCGAAGGGTTCCCAATCCCCGACACGATTGGTACCTTTTCACGTCCAAATCTCTCAAACTCCGGGAGAGATTCTCAAAACCAAGGTTGACATGTTTCGAGTTCCTTTCAACATTTTGGAAATCCCGCTGAAACTTTGGACATTTTCGCGAAGGGTTCCCAATCCCCGACAAGATTGGTACCCTTTCACGTCCAAATCTCTCAAACTCCGGGAGAGATTCTCAAAACCAAGGTTGACATGTTTCGAGTTCCTTTCAACATTTTGGAAATCCCGCTGAAACTTTGGACATTCTGGCGGAGGGTTGTAGATCCCCGAAAAGATTGGTACCCTTTCACGTCCAAATCTCTCAAACTCCGGGAGAGATTCTCAAAACCAAGGTTGATATGTTTCGAGTTCCTTTCAACATTTTGGAAATCCCGCTGAAACTTTGGACATTTTCGCGAAGGGTTCCCAATCCCCGACAAGATTGGTACCCTTTCACGTCCAAATCTCTCAAAGTCCGGGAGAGATTCTCAAAACCAAGGCTGACATGTTTCGAGTTCCTTTCAACATTTTGGAAATCCCGCTGAAACTTTGGACATTCTCGCGAAGGGTTCCCAATCCCCGACAAGATTGGGACCCTTTCACGTCCAAATCTCTCAAACTCCGGGAGAGATTCTCAAAACCAAGGTTGACATGTTTCGAGTTCCTTTCAACATTTTGGAAATCCCGCTGAAACTTTGGACATTCTCGCGAAGGGTTCCCAATCCCCGACAAGATTGGTACCCTTTCACGTCCAAATCTCTCAAACTCCGGGAGAGATTCTCAAAACCAAGGTTGACATGTTTCGAGTTCCTTTCAACATTTTGGAAATCCCGCTGAAACTTTGGACATTCTCGCGAAGGGTTCCCAATCCCCGACAAGATTGGTACCCTTTCACGTCCAAATCTCTCAAACTCCGGGAGAGATTCTCAAAACCAAGGTTGACATGTTTCGAGTTCCTTTCAACATTTTGGAAATCCCGCTGAAACTTTGGACATTCTCGCGAAGGGTTCCCGATCCCCAACAACATTGGTACCCTTTCACGTCCAAATCTCTCAAACTCCGGGAGAGATTCTCAAAACCAAGGTTGACATGTTTCGAGTTCCTTTCAACATTTTGGAAATCCCGCTGAAACTTTGGACATTCTCGCGAAGGGTTCCCAATCCCCGACAAGATTGGTACCCTTTCACGTCCAAATCTCTCAAACTCCGGGAGAGATTCTCAAAACCAAGGTTGACATGTTTCGAGTTCCTTTCAACATTTTGGAAATCCCGCTGAAACTTTGGACATTCTGGCGAAGGGTTCCCAATCCCCGACAAGTTTGGTACCCTTTCACGTCCAAATCTCTCAAACTCCGGGAGAGATTCTCGAAACCAAGTTGACATGTTTCGAGTTCCTTTCAACATTTTGGAAATCCCGCTGAAACTTTGGACATTCTCGCGAAGGGTTCCCAATCCCCGACAAGATTGGTACCCTTTCACGTCCAAATCTCTCAAACTCCGGGAGAGATTCTCAAAACCAAGGTTGACATGTTTCGAGTTCCTTTCAACATTTTGGAAATCCCGCTGAAACTTTGGACATTGTCGCGAAGGGTTCCCAATCCCCGACAAGATTGGTACCCTTTCACGTCCAAATCTCTCAAACTCCGGCAGAGATTCTCAAAACCAAGGTTGACATGTTTCGAGTTCCTTTCAACATTTTGGAAATCCCGCTGAAACTTTGGACATTGTCGCGAAGGGTTCCCAATCCCCGACAAGATTGGTACCCTTTCACGTCCAAATCTCTCAAACTCTGGGAGAGATTCTCAAAACCAAGGTTGACATGTTTCGAGTTCCTTTCAACATTTTGGAAATCCCGCTGAAACTTTGGACATTCTGGCGGAGGGTTCTAGATCCCCGACAAGATTGGTACCTTTTCACGTCCAAATCTCTCAAACTCAGGGAGAGATTCTCAAAACCAAGGTTGATATGTTTCGAGTTCCTTTCAACATTTTGGAAATCCCGCTGAAACTTTGGACATTCTGGCGAAGGGTTCCCAATCCCCGACACGATTGGTACCTTTTCACGTCCAAATCTCTCAAACTCCGGGAGAGATTCTCAAAACCAAGGTTGACATGTTTCGAGTTCCTTTCAACATTTTGGAAATCCCGCTGAAACTTTGGACATTTTCGCGAAGGGTTCCCAATCCCCGACAAGATTGGTACCCTTTCACGTCCAAATCTCTCAAACTCCGGGAGAGATTCTCAAAACCAAGGTTGACATGTTTCGAGTTCCTTTCAACATTTTGGAAATCCCGCTGAAACTTTGGACATTCTGGCGGAGGGTTGTAGATCCCCGACAAGATTGGTACCCTTTCACGTCCAAATCTCTCAAACTCCGGGAGAGATTCTCAAAACCAAGGTTGATATGTTTCGAGTTCCTTTCAACATTTTGGAAATCCCGCTGAAACTTTGGACATTCTCGCGAAGGGTTCCCAATCCCCGACAAGATTGGTACCCTTTCACGTCCAAATCTCTCAAACTCCGGGAGAGATTCTCAAAACCAAGGTTGACATGTTTCGAGTTCCTTTCAACATTTTGGAAATCCCGCTGAAACTTTGGACATTCTGGTGAAGGGTTCCCAATCCCCGACAAGATTGGTACCCTTTCACGTCCAAATCTCTCAAACTCCGGGAGAGATTCTCAAAACCAAGGTTGACATGTTTCGAGTTCCTTTTAACATCTTGGAAATCCCGCTGAAACTTTGGACATTCTCGCGAAGGGTTCCCAATCCCCGACAAGACTGGTACCCTTTCACGTCCAAAACTCTCAAAGTCCGGGAGAGATTCTCAAAACCAAGGTTGACATGTTTCGAGTTCCTTTCAACATTTTGGAAATCCCGCTGAAACTTTGGACATTCTCGCGAAGGGTTCCCAATCCCCGACAAGTTTGGTACCCTTTCACGTCCAAATCTCTCAAACTCCGGGAGAGATTCTCAAAACCAAGGTTGACATGTTTCGAGTTCCTTTCAACATTTTGGAAATCCCGCTGAAACTTTGGACATTGTCGCGAAGGGTTCCCAATCCCCGACAAGATTGGTACCCTTTCACGTCCAAATCTCTCAAAGTCCGGGAGAGATTCTCAAAACCAAGGTTGACATGTTTCGAGTTCCTTTCAACATTTTGGAAATCCCGCTGAAACTTTGGACATTCTCGCGAAGGGTTCCCAATCCCCGACAAGATTGGTACCCTTTCACGTCCAAATCTCTCAAACTCCGGCAGAGATTCTCAAAACCAAGGTTGACATGTTTCGAGTTCCTTTCAACATTTTGGAAATCCCGCTGAAACTTTGGACATTGTCGCGAAGGGTTCCCAATCCCCGACAAGATTGGTACCCTTTCACGTCCAAATCTCTCAAACTCTGGGAGAGATTCTCAAAACCAAGGTTGACATGTTTCGAGTTCCTTTCAACATTTTGGAAATCCCGCTGAAACTTTGGACATTCTGGCGGAGGGTTCTAGATCCCCGACAAGATTGGTACCTTTTCACGTCCAAATCTCTCAAACTCAGGGAGAGATTCTCAAAACCAAGGTTGATATGTTTCGAGTTCCTTTCAACATTTTGGAAATCCCGCTGAAACTTTGGACATTCTGGCGAAGGGTTCCCAATCCCCGACACGATTGGTACCTTTTCACGTCCAAATCTCTCAAACTCCGGGAGAGATTCTCAAAACCAAGGTTGACATGTTTCGAGTTCCTTTCAACATTTTGGAAATCCCGCTGAAACTTTGGACATTTTCGCGAAGGGTTCCCAATCCCCGACAAGATTGGTACCCTTTCACGTCCAAATCTCTCAAACTCCGGGAGAGATTCTCAAAACCAAGGTTGACATGTTTCGAGTTCCTTTCAACATTTTGGAAATCCCGCTGAAACTTTGGACATTCTGGCGGAGGGTTGTAGATCCCCGACAAGATTGGTACCCTTTCACGTCCAAATCTCTCAAACTCCGGGAGAGATTCTCAAAACCAAGGTTGATATGTTTCGAGTTCCTTTCAACATTTTGGAAATCCCGCTGAAACTTTGGACATTCTCGCGAAGGGTTCCCAATCCCCGACAAGATTGGTACCCTTTCACGTCCAAATCTCTCAAACTCCGGGAGAGATTCTCAAAACCAAGGTTGACATGTTTCGAGTTCCTTTCAACATTTTGGAAATCCCGCTGAAACTTTGGACATTCTGGTGAAGGGTTCCCAATCCCCGACAAGATTGGTACCCTTTCACGTCCAAATCTCTCAAACTCCGGGAGAGATTCTCAAAACCAAGGTTGACATGTTTCGAGTTCCTTTTAACATCTTGGAAATCCCGCTGAAACTTTGGACATTCTCGCGAAGGGTTCCCAATCCCCGACAAGACTGGTACCCTTTCACGTCCAAAACTCTCAAAGTCCGGGAGAGATTCTCAAAACCAAGGTTGACATGTTTCGAGTTCCTTTCAACATTTTGGAAATCCCGCTGAAACTTTGGACATTCTCGCGAAGGGTTCCCAATCCCCGACAAGTTTGGTACCCTTTCACGTCCAAATCTCTCAAACTCCGGGAGAGATTCTCAAAACCAAGGTTGACATGTTTCGAGTTCCTTTCAACATTTTGGAAATCCCGCTGAAACTTTGGACATTGTCGCGAAGGGTTCCCAATCCCCGACAAGATTGGTACCCTTTCACGTCCAAATCTCTCAAAGTCCGGGAGAGATTCTCAAAACCAAGGTTGACATGTTTCGAGTTCCTTTCAACATTTTGGAAATCCCGCTGAAACTTTGGACATTCTCGCGAAGGGTTCCCAATCCCCGACAAGATTGGTACCCTTTCACGTCCAAATCTCTCAAACTCCGGGAGAGATTCTCAAAACCAAGGTTGACATGTTTCGAGTTCCTTTCAACATTTTGGAAATCCCGCTGAAACTTTGGACATTCTCGCGAAGGGTTCCAAATCCCCAACAAGATTGGTACCCTTTCACGTTCAAATCTCTCAAACTCCGGGAGAGATTCTCAAAACCAAGGTTGACATGTTTCGAGTTCCTTTCAACATTTTGGAAATCCCGCTGAAACTTTGGACATTCTCGCGAAGGGTTCCCAATCCCCGACAAGATTGGTACCCTTTCACGTCCAAATCTCTCAAAGTCCGGGAGAGATTCTCAAAACCAAGGTTGACATGTTTCGAGTTCCTTTCAACATTTTGGAAATCCCGCTGAAACTTTGGACATTCTCGCGAAGGGTTCCCAATCCCCGACAAGATTGGTACCCTTTCACGTCCAAATCTCTCAAACTCCGGGAGAGATTCTCAAAACCAAGGTTGACATGTTTCGAGTTCCTTTCAACATTTTGGAAATCCCGCTGAAACTTTGGACATTTTCGCGAAGGGTTCCCAATCCCCGACAAGATTGGTACCCTTTCACGTCCAAATCTCTCAAAGTCCGGGAGAGATTCTCAAAACCAAGGCTGACATGTTTCGAGTTCCTTTCAACATTTTGGAAATCCCGCTGAAACTTTGGACATTCTCGCGAAGGGTTCCCAATCCCCGACAAGATTGGGACCCTTTCACGTCCAAATCTCTCAAACTCCGGGAGAGATTCTCAAAACCAAGGTTGACATGTTTCGAGTTCCTTTCAACATTTTGGAAATCCCGCTGAAACTTTGGACATTCTGGCGGAGGGTTGTAGGTCCCCGAAAAGATTGGTACCCTTTCACGTCCAAATCTCTCAAACTCCGGGAGAGATTCTCAAAACCAAGGTTGATATGTTTCGAGTTCCTTTCAACATTTTGGAAATCCCGCTGAAACTTTGGACATTCTCGCGAAGGGTTCCCAATCCTTGACAAGATTGGTACCCTTTCACGTCCAAATCTCTCAAACTCCGGGAGAGATTCTCAAAACCAAGGTTGACATGTTTCGAGTTCCTTTCAACATTTTGGAAATCCCGCTGAAACTTTGGACATTCTCGCGAAGGGTTCCCAATCCCCGACAAGATTGGTACCCTTTCACGTCCAAATCTCTCAAACTCCGGGAGAGATTCTCAAAACCAAGGTTGACATGTTTCGAGTTCCTTTCAACATTTTGGAAATCCCGCTGAAACTTTGGACATTCTCGCGAAGGGTTCCCAATCCCCGACAAGATTGGTACCCTTTCACGTCCAAAACTCTCAAACTCCGGCTAAGAACCTCAAAACCAAGCTTGACATGTTTCGAGTTCCTTTCAACATTTTGGAAATCCCGCTGAAACTTTGGACATTCTCGCGAAGGGTTCCCAATCCCCGACAAGATTGGTACCCTTTCACGTCCAAATCTCTCAAACTCCGGGAGAGATTCTCAAAACCAAGGTTGACATGTTTCGAGTTCCTTTCAACATTTTGGAAATCCCGCTGAAACTTTGGACATTCTGGCGAAGGGTTCCCAATCCCCGACAAGTTTGGTACCCTTTCACGTCCAAATCTCTCAAACTCCGGGAGAGATTCTCGAAACCAAGGTTGACATGTTTCGAGTTCCTTTCAACATTTTGGAAATCCCGCTGAAACTTTGGACATTCTCGCGAAGGGTTCCCAATCCCCGACAAGATTGGTACCCTTTCACGTCCAAATCTCTCAAACTCCGGGAGAGATTCTCAAAACCAAGGTTGACATGTTTCGAGTTCCTTTCAACATTTTGGAAATCCCGCTGAAACTTTGGACATTGTCGCGAAGGGTTCCCAATCCCCGACAAGATTGGTACCCTTTCACGTCCAAATCTCTCAAACTCCGGCAGAGATTCTCAAAACCAAGGTTGACATGTTTCGAGTTCCTTTCAACATTTTGGAAATCCCGCTGAAACTTTGGACATTGTCGCGAAGGGTTCCCAATCCCCGACAAGATTGGTACCCTTTCACGTCCAAATCTCTCAAAATCTGGGAGAGATTCTCAAAACCAAGGTTGACATGTTTCGAGTTCCTTTCAACATTTTGGAAATCCCGCTGAAACTTTGGACATTCTGGCGGAGGGTTCTAGATCCCCGACAAGATTGGTACCTTTTCACGTCCAAATCTCTCAAACTCAGGGAGAGATTCTCAAAACCAAGGTTGATATGTTTCGAGTTCCTTTCAACATTTTGGAAATCCCGCTGAAACTTTGGACATTCTGGCGAAGGGTTCCCAATCCCCGACACGATTGGTACCTTTTCACGTCCAAATCTCTCAAACTCCGGGAGAGATTCTCAAAACCAAGGTTGACATGTTTCGAGTTCCTTTCAACATTTTGGAAATCCCGCTGAAACTTTGGACATTTTCGCGAAGGGTTCCCAATCCCCGACAAGATTGGTACCCTTTCACGTCCAAATCTCTCAAACTCCGGGAGAGATTCTCAAAACCAAGGTTGACATGTTTCGAGTTCCTTTCAACATTTTGGAAATCCCGCTGAAACTTTGGACATTCTGGCGGAGGGTTGTAGATCCCCGAAAAGATTGGTACCCTTTCACGTCCAAATCTCTCAAACTCCGGGAGAGATTCTCAAAACCAAGGTTGACATGTTTCGAGTTCCTTTCAACATTTTGGAAATCCCGCTGAAACTTTGGACATTCTCGCGAAGGGTTCCCAATCCCCGACAAGATTGGTACCCTTTCACGTCCAAATCTCTCAAACTCCGGGAGAGATTCTCAAAACCAAGGTTGACATGTTTCGAGTTCCTTTCAACATTTTGGAAATCCCGCTGAAACTTTGGACATTCTGGTGAAGGGTTCCCAATCCCCGACAAGATTGGTACCCTTTCACGTCCAAATCTCTCAAACTCCGGGAGAGATTCTCAAAACCAAGGTTGACATGTTTCGAGTTCCTTTTAACATCTTGGAAATCCCGCTGAAACTTTGGACATTCTCGCGAAGGGTTCCCAATCCCCGACAAGATTGGTACCCTTTCACGTCCAAAACTCTCAAAGTCCGGGAGAGATTCTCAAAACCAAGGTTGACATGTTTCGAGTTCCTTTCAACATTTTGGAAATCCCGCTGAAACTTTGGACATTCTCGCGAAGGGTTCCCAATCCCCGACAAGTTTGGTACCCTTTCACGTCCAAATCTCTCAAACGCCGGGAGAGATTCTCAAAACCAAGGTTGACATGTTTCGAGTTCCTCTCAACATTTTGGAAATCCCGCTGAAACTTTGGACATTGTCGCGAAGGGTTCCCAATCCCCGACAAGACTGGTACCCTTTCACGTCCAAATCTCTCAAACTCCGGGAGAGATTCTCAAAACCAAGGTTGACATGTTTCGAGTTCCTTTCAACATTTTGGAAATCCCGCTGAAACTTTGGACATTCTCGCGAAGGGTTCCCAATCCCCGACAAGATTGGTACCCTTTCACGTCCAAATCTCTCAAACTCCGGGAGAGATTCTCAAAACCAAGGTTGACATGTTTCGAGTTCCTTTCAACATTTTGGAAATCCCGCTGAAACTTTGGACATTCTCGCGAAGGGTTCCAAATCCCCAACAAGATTGGTACCCTTTCACGTTCAAATCTCTCAAACTCCGGGAGAGATTCTCAAAACCAAGGTTGACATGTTTCGAGTTCCTTTCAACATTTTGGAAATCCCGCTGAAACTTTGGACATTCTCGCGAAGGGTTCCCAATCCCCGACAAGATTGGTACCCTTTCACGTCCAAATCTCTCAAACTCCGGGAGAGATTTTCAAAACCAAGGTTGACATGTTTCGAGTTCCTTTCAACATTTTGGAAATCCTGCTGAAACTTTGGACATTCTGGCGGAGGGTTCTAGATCCCCGACAAGATTGGTACCCTTTCACGTCCAAATCTCTCAAAGTCCGGGAGAGATTCTCAAAACCAAGGTTGACATGTTTCGAGTTCCTTTCAACATTTTGGAAATCCCGCTGAAACTTTGGACATTCTGGCGGAGGGTTCTAGATCCCCGACAAGATTGGTACCCTTTCACTTCCAAATCTCTCAAACTCCGGGAGAGATTCTCAAAACCAAGGTTGATATGTTTCGAGTTCCTTTCAACATTTTGGAAATCCCGCTGAAACTTTGGACATTCTCGCGAAGGGTTCCCAATCCTTGACAAGATTGGTACCCTTTCACGTCCAAATCTCTCAAACTCCGGGAGAGATTCTCAAAACCAAGGTTGACATGTTTCGAGTTCCTTTCAACATTTTGGAAATCCCGCTGAAACTTTGGACATTCTGGCGGAGGGTTCTAGATCCCCGACAAGATTGGTACCTTTTCACGTCCAAATCTCTCAAACTCCGGGAGAGATTCTCAAAACCAAGGTTGATATGTTTCGAGTTCCTTTCAACATTTTGGAAATCCCGCTGAAACTTTGGACATTCTGGCGAAGGGTTCCCAATCCCCGACACGATTGGTACCTTTTCACGTCCAAATCTCTCAAACTCCGGGAGAGATTCTCAAAACCAAGGTTGACATGTTTCGAGTTCCTTTCAACATTTTGGAAATCCCGCTGAAACTTTGGACATTTTCGCGAAGGGTTCCCAATCCCCGACAAGATTGGTACCCTTTCACGTCCAAATCTCTCAAACTCCGGGAGAGATTCTCAAAACCAAGGTTGACATGTTTCGAGTTCCTTTCAACATTTTGGAAATCCCGCTGAAACTTTGGACATTCTGGCGGAGGGTTGTAGATCCCCGAAAAGATTGGTACCCTTTCACGTCCAAATCTCTCAAACTCCGGGAGAGATTCTCAAAACCAAGGTTGATATGTTTCGAGTTCCTTTCAACATTTTGGAAATCCCGCTGAAACTTTGGACATTCTCGCGAAGGGTTCCCAATCCCCGACAAGATTGGTACCCTTTCACGTCCAAATCTCTCAAACTCCGGGAGAGATTCTCAAAACCAAGGTTGACATGTTTCGAGTTCCTTTCAACATTTTGGAAATCCCGCTGAAACTTTGGACATTCTGGTGAAGGGTTCCCAATCCCCGACAAGATTGGTACCCTTTCACGTCCAAATCTCTCAAACTCCGGGAGAGATTCTCAAAACCAAGGTTGACATGTTTCGAGTTCCTTTCAACATTTTGGAAATCCCGCTGAAACTTTGGACATTCTGGCGGAGGGTTCTAGATCCCCGACAAGATTGGTACCCTTTCACGTCCAAATCTCTCAAAGTCCGGGAGAGATTCTCAAAACCAAGGTTGACATGTTTCGAGTTCCTTTCAACATTTTGGAAATCCCGCTGAAACTTTGGACATTCTGGCGGAGGGTTCTAGATCCCCGACAAGATTGGTACCCTTTCACGTCCAAATCTCTCAAACTCCGGGAGAGATTCTCAAAACCAAGGTTGATATGTTTCGAGTTCCTTTCAACATTTTGGAAATCCCGCTGAAACTTTGGACATTCTCGCGAAGGGTTCCCAATCCCCGACAAGATTGGTACCCTTTCACGTCCAAATCTCTCAAACTCCGGGAGAGATTTTCAAAACCAAGGTTGACATGTTTCGAGTTCCTTTCAACATTTTGGAAATCCCGCTGAAACTTTGGACATTCTCGCGAAGGGTTCCCGATCCCCGACAAGATTGGTACCCTTTCACGTCCAAATCTCTCAAACTCCGGGAGAGATTCTCAAAACCAAGGTTGACATGTTTCGAGTTCCTTTCAACATTTTGGAAATCCCGCTGAAACTTTGGACATTTTCGCGAAGGGTTCCCAATCCCCGACAAGACTGGTACCCTTTCACGTCCAAATCTCTCAAACTCCGGGAGAGATTCTCAGAACCATGGTTGACATGTTTCGAGTTCCTTTCAACATTTTGGAAATCCCGCTGAAACTTTGGACATTCTCGCGAAGGGTTCCCGATCCCCGACAAGACTGG
Source organism: Streptopelia decaocto (assembly GCF_964273445.1). NCBI lineage: Eukaryota > Metazoa > Chordata > Aves > Columbiformes > Columbidae > Streptopelia > Streptopelia decaocto. The sequence goes on from NW_028117052.1 coordinate 675,059, forward strand.
TACCCTTTCACGTCCAAATCTCTCAAACTCTGGGAGAGATTCTCAAAACCAAGGTTGACATGTTTCGAGTTCCTTTCAACATTTTGGAAATCCCGCTGAAACTTTGGACATTCTCGCGAAGGGTTCCCGATCCCCGACAAGACTGGTACCCTTTCACGTCCAAATCTCTCAAACTCCGGGAGAGATTCTCAAAACCAAGGTTGATATGTTTCGAGTTCCTTTCAACATTTTGGAAATCCCGCTGAGACTTTGGACATTCTCGCGAAGGGTTCCATATCCCCGACAAGATTGGTACCCTTTCACGTCCAAATCTCTCAAACTCCGGGAGAGATTCTCAAAACCAAGGTTGACATGTTTCGAGTTCCTTTCAACATTTTGGAAATCCCGCTGAAACTTTGGACATTCTCGCGAAGGGTTCCCAATCCCCGACAAGATTGGTACCCTTTCACGTCCAAATCTCTCAAACTCCGGGAGAGATTCTCAAAACCAAGGTTGACATGTTTCGAGTTCCTTTCAACATTTTGGAAATCCCGCTGAAACTTTGGACATTCTGGTGAAGGGTTCCCGATCCCAGACAAGATTGGTACCCTTTCACGTCCAAATCTCTCAAACTCCGGGAGAGATTCTCAAAACCAAGGTTGACATGTTTCGAGTTCCTTTCAACATTTTGGAAATCCCGCTGAAACTTTGGACATTCTCGCGAAGGGTTCCCAATCCCCGACAAGATTGGTACCCTTTCACGTCCAAATCTCTCAAAGTCCGGGAGAGATTCTCAAAACCAAGGTTGACATGTTTCGAGTTCCTTTCAACATTTTGGAAATCCAGCTGAAACTTTGGACATTCTCGCTAAGGGTTCCCAATCCCCGACAAGATTGGTACCCTTTCACGTCCAAATCTCTCGAACTCCGGGAGAGATTCTCAAAACCAAGGTTGACATGTTTCGAGTTCCTTTCAAAATTTTGGAAATCCCGCTGAAACTTTGGACATTCTCGTGAAGGGTTCCCAGTCCCCGACAAGACTGGTACCCTTTCACGTCCAAATCTCTCAAAGTCCGGGAGAGATTCTCAAAACCAAGGTTGACATGTTTCGAGTTCCTTTCAACATTTTGGAAATCCCCCTGAAACTTTGGACATTCTCGTGAAGGGTTCCCAATCCCCGACAAGACTGGTACCCTTTCACGTGCAAATCTCTCAAACTCCGGGAGAGATTCTCAAAACCAAGGTTGACATGTTTCGAGTTCCTTTCAACATTTTGGAAATCCCGCTGAAACTTTGGACATTCTCGCAAAGGGTTCCCGATCCCCGACAAGACTGGTACCCTTTCACGTCCAAATCTCTCAAACTCCGGGAGAGATTCTCAAAACCAAGGTTGACATGTTTCGAGTTCCTTTCAACATTTTGGAAATCCCGCTGAAACTTTGGACATTCTCGCGAAGGGTTCCCAATTCCCGACAAGATTGGTACCCTTTCACGTCCAAATCTCTCAAACTCCGGGACAGATTCTCAAAACCAAGGTTGACATGTTTCGAGTTCCTTTCAACATTTTGGAAATCCCGCTGAAACTTTGGACATTCTCGCGAAGGGTTCCCAATCCCCGACAAGATTGGTACCCTTTCACGTCCAAATCTCTCAAACTCCGGGAGAGATTCTCAAAACCAAGGTTGACATGTTTCGAGTTCCTTTCAACATTTTGGAAATCCCGCTGAAACTTTGGACATTCTGGCGAAGGGTTCCCGATCCCTGACAAGATTGGTACCCTTTCACGTCCAAAACTCTCAAAGTCCGGGAGAGATTCTCAAAACCAAGGTTGACATGTTTCGAGTTCCTTTCAACATTTTGGAAATCCCGCTGAAACTTTGGACATTCTCGCGAAGGGTTCCCATTCCCCGACAAGATTGGTACCCTTTCACGTGCAAATCTCTCAAACTCCGGGAGAGATTCTCAAAACCAAGGTTGACATGTTTCGAGGTCCTTTCAACATTTTGGAAATCCCGCTGAAACTTTGGACATTCTCACGAAGGGTTCCCAATCCCCGACAAGATTGGTACCCTCTCACGTCCAAATCTCTCAAAGTCCGGGAGAGATTCTCAAAACAAAGGTTGACATGGTTCGAGTTCCTTTCAACATTTTGGAAATCCAGCTGAAACTTTGGACATTGTCGCGAAGGGTTCCCAATCCCCGACAAGATTGGTACCCTTTCACGTCCACATCTCTCAAAGTCCGGGAGAGATTCTCAAAACCAAGGTTGACATGGTTCGAGTTCCTTTCAACATTTTGGAAATCCCGCTGAAACTTTGGACATTCTCGTGAAGGGTTCCCAGTCCCCGACAAGACTGGTACCCTTTCACGTCCAAATCTCTCAAAGTCCGGGAGAGATTCTCAAAACCAAGGTTGACATGTTTCGAGTTCCTTTCAACATTTTGGAAATCCCGCTGAAACTTTGGACATTGTCGCGAAGGGTTCCCAATCCCCGACAAGACTGGTACCCTTTCACGTCCAAATCTCTCAAACTCCGGGAGAGATTCTCAAAACCAAGGTTGACATGTTTCGAGTTCCTTTCAACATTTTGGAAATCCCGCTGAAACTTTGGACATTCTCGCGAAGGGTTCCCAATCCCCGACAAGATTGGTACCCTTTCACGTCCAAATCTCTCAAACTCCGGGAGAGATTCTCAAAACCAAGGTTGACATGTTTCGAGTTCCTTTCAACATTTTGGAAATCCCGCTGAAACTTTGGACATTCTGGCGAAGGGTTCCCAATCCCCGACAAGATTGGTACCCTTTCACGTCCAAATCTCTCAAAGTCCGGGAGAGATTCTCAAAACCAAGGTTGACATGTTTCGAGTTCCTTTCAACATTTTGGAAATCCGCTGAAACTTTGGACATTCTCGCGAAGGGTTCCCGATCCCCGACAAGACTGGTACCCATTCACGTCCAAATCTCTCAAACTCCGGGAGAGATTCTCAAAACCAAGGTTGACATGTTTCGAGTTCCTTTCAACATTTTGGAAATCCCGCTGAAACTTTGGACATTCTTGCGAAGGGTTCCCAATCCCCGACAAGATTGGTACCCTTTCACGTCCAAATCTCTCAAACTCCGGGAGAGATTCTCAAAACCAAGGTTGACATGTTTCGAGTTCCTTTCAACATTTTGGAAATCCCGCTGAAACTTTGGACATTCTCGCGAAGGGTTCCCAATCCCCGACAAGACTGGTACCCTTTTTACGTCCAAACCTCTCAAAGTCTGGGAGAGATTCTCAAAACCAAGGTTGACATGTTTCGAGTTCCTTTCAACATTTTGGAAATCCCGCTGAAAGTTTGGACATTCTCACGAAGGGTTCCCAATCCCCGACAAGATTGGTACCCTTTCACGTCCAAATCTCTCAAGCTCCGGGAGAGATTCTCAAAACCAAGGTTGACATGGTTCCAGTTCCTTTCAACATTTTGGAAATCCCGCTGAAACTTTGGACATTCTCGCGAACGGTTCCCGATCCCCGACAAGATTGGTATCCTTTCACGTCCAAATCTCTCAAACTCCGGGAGAGATTCTCAAAACCAAGGTTGACATGTTTCGAGTTCCTTTCAACATTTTGGAAATCCCGCTGAAACTTTGGACATTCTCGCGAAGTCTTCCCAATCCCCGACAAGATTGGTACCCTTTCACGTCCAAATCTCTCAAACTCCGGGAGAGATTCTCAAAACCAAGGTTGACATGTTTCGAGTTCCTTTCAACATTTTGGAAATCCCGCTGAAACTTTGGACATTGTCGCGAAGGGTTCCCAATCCCCGACAAGATTGGTACCCTTTCACGTCCAAATCTCTCAAACTCCGGGAGAGATTCTCAAAACCAAGGTTGACATGTTTCGAGTTCCTTTCAACATTTTGGAAATCCCACTGAAACTTTGGACATTATGGCGAAGGGTTCCCAATCCCCGACAAGATTGGTACCCTTTCACGTTCAAATCTCTCAAAGTCCGGGAGAGATTCTCAAAACCAAGGTTGACATGTTTCGAGTTCCTTTCAACATTTTGGAAATCCCGCTGAAACTTTGGACATTCTGGCGAAGGGTTCCCAATCCCCGACAAGATTGGTACCCTTACACGTCCAAATCTCTCAAAGTCCGGGAGAGATTCTCAAAACCAAGGTTGACATGTTTCGAGTTCCTTTCAACATTTTGGAAATCCCGCTGAAACTTTGGACATTGTCGCGAAGGGTTCCCAATCCCCGACAAGACTGGTACCCTTTCACGTCCAAATCTCTCAAACTCCGGGAGAGATTCTCAAAACCAAGGTTGACATGTTTCGAGTTCCTTTCAACATTTTGGAAATCCCGCTGAAACTTTGGACATTCTCGCGAAGGGTTCCCAATCCCCGACAAGATTGGTACCCTTTCACGTGCAAATCTCTCAAACTCCGGGAGAGATTCTCAAAACCAAGGTTGACATGTTTCGAGTTCCTTTCAACATTTTGGAAATCCCGCTGAAACTTTGGACATTCTGGCGAAGGGTTCCCAATCCCCGACAAGATTGGTACCCTTTCACGTCCAAATCTCTCAAAGTCCGGGAGAGATTCTCAAAACCAAGGTTGACATGTTTCGAGTTCCTTTCAACATTTTGGAAATCCGCTGAAACTTTGGACATTCTCGCGAAGGGTTCCCGATCCCCGACAAGACTGGTACCCATTCACGTCCAAATCTCTCAAACTCCGGGAGAGATTCTCAAAACCAAGGTTGACATGTTTCGAGTTCCTTTCAACATTTTGGAAATCCCGCTGAAACTTTGGACATTCTTGCGAAGGGTTCCCAATCCCCGACAAGATTGGTACCCTTTCACGTCCAAATCTCTCAAACTCCGGGAGAGATTCTCAAAACCAAGGTTGACATGTTTCGAGTTCCTTTCAACATTTTGGAAATCCCGCTGAAACTTTGGACATTCTCGCGAAGGGTTCCCAATCCCCGACAAGACTGGTACCCTTTCACGTCCAAACCTCTCAAAGTCTGGGAGAGATTCTCAAAACCAAGGTTGACATGTTTCGAGTTCCTTTCAACATTTTGGAAATCCCGCTGAAAGTTTGGACATTCTCACGAAGGGTTCCCAATCCCCGACAAGATTGGTACCCTTTCACGTCCAAATCTCTCAAGCTCCGGGAGAGATTCTCAAAACCAAGGTTGACATGGTTCCAGTTCCTTTCAACATTTTGGAAATCCCGCTGAAACTTTGGACATTCTCGCGAACGGTTCCCGATCCCCGACAAGATTGGTATCCTTTCACGTCCAAATCTCTCAAACTCCGGGAGAGATTCTCAAAACCAAGGTTGACATGTTTCGAGTTCCTTTCAACATTTTGGAAATCCCGCTGAAACTTTGGACATTCTGGCGAAGGGTTCCCAATCCCCGACAAGATTGGTACCCTTTCACGTCCAAATCTCTCAAACTCCGGGAGAGATTCTCAAAACCAAGGTTGACATGTTTCGAGTTCCTTTCAACATTTTGGAAATCCCGCTGAAACTTTGGACATTCTGGCGAAGGGTTCCCAATCCCCGACAAGATTGGTACCCTTTCACGTCCAAATCTCTCAAACTCCGGGAGAGATTCTCAAAACCAAGGTTGACATGTTTCGAGTTCCTTTCAACATTTTGGAAATCCCACTGAAACTTTGGACATTATGGCGAAGGGTTCCCAATCCCCGACAAGATTGGTACCCTTTCACGTTCAAATCTCTCAAACTCCGGGAGAGATTCTCAAAACCAAGGTTGACATGGTTCGAGTTCCTTTCAACATTTTGGAAATCCCGCTGAAACTTTGGACATTCTCGCGAAGGGTTCCCAATCCCCGACAAGATTGGTACCCTTTCACGTCCACATCTCTCAAAGTCCGGGAGAGATTCTCAAAACCAAGGTTGACATGTTTCGAGTTCCTTTCAACATTTTGGAAATCCTGCTGAAACTTTGGACATTCTGGCGAAGGGTTCCCAATCCCCGACAAGATTGGTACCCTTTCACGTCCAAATCTCTCAAAGTCCGGGAGAGATTCTCAAAACCAAGGTTGACATGTTTCGAGTTCCTTTGAACATTTTGGAAATCCCGCTGAAACTTTGGACATTGTCGCGAAGGGTTCCCAATCCCCGACAAGATTGGTACCCTTTCACGTCCAAATCTCTCAAACTCCGGGAGAGATTCTCAAAACCAAGGTTGACATGTTTCGAGTTCCTTTCAACATTTTGGAAATCCCGCTGAAACTTTGGACATTGTCGCGAAGGGTTCCCAATCCCCGACAAGATTGGTACCCTTTCACGTCCAAATCTCTCAAAGTCCGGGAGAGATTCTCAAAACCAAGGTTGACATGTTTCGAGTTCCTTTCAACATTTTGGAAATCCCGCTGAAACTTTGGACATTCTCGCGAACGGTTCCCGATCCCCGACAAGATTGGTACCCTTTCACGTCCAAATCTCTCAAACTCCGGGAGAGATTCTCAAAACCAAGGTTGACATGTTTTGAGTTCCTTTCAACATTTTGGAAATCCCGCTGAAACTTTGGACATTGTCGCGAAGGGTTCCCAATCCCCGACAAGATTGGTACCCTTTCACGTCCAAATCTCTCAAACTCCGGGAGAGATTCTCAAAACCAAGGTTGACATGGTTCGAGTTCCTTTCAACATTTTGGAAATCCCGCTGAAACTTTGGACATTCTCGCGAAGGCTTCCCAATCCCCGACAAGATTGGTACCCTTTCACATCCAAATCTCTCAAACTCCGGGAGAGATTCTCAAAACCAAGGTTGACATGTTTCGAGTTCCTTTCAACATTTTGGAAATCCCGCTGAAACTTTGGACATTCTGGCGAAGGGTTCCCAATCCCCGACAAGATTGGTACCCTTTCACGTCCAAATCTCAAACTCCGGGAGAGATTCTCAAAACCAAGGTTGACATGTTTCGAGTTCCTTTCAACATTTTGGAAATCCCGCTGAAACTTTGGACATTCTCGCGAAGGGTTCCCAATCCCCGGCAAGATTGGTACCCTTTCACGTCCAAATCTCTCAAACTCCGGGAGAGATTCTCAAAACCAAGGTTGACATGTTTCGAGTTCCTTTCAACATTTTGGAAATCCCGCTGAAACTTTGGACATTCTCGCGAAGGGTTCCCAATCCCCGACAAGATTGGTACCCTTTCACGTGCAAATCTCTCAAACTCCGGGAGAGATTCTCAAAACCAAGGTTGACATGTTTCGAGTTCCTTTCAACATTTTGGAAATCCCGCTGAAACTTTGGACATTGTCGCGAAGGGTTCCCAATCCCCGACAAGATTGGTACCCTTTCACGTGCAAATCTCTCAAACTCCGGGAGAGATTCTCAAAACCAAGGTTGACATGTTTCGAGTTCCTTTCAACATTTTGGAAATCCCGCTGAAACTTTGGACATTCTGGCGAAGGGTTCCCAATCCCCGACAAGATTGGTACCCTTTCACGTCCAAATCTCTCAAACTCCGGGAGAGATTCTCAAAACCAAGGTTGACATGTTTCGAGTTCCTTTCAACATTTTGGAAATCCCGCTGAAACTTTGGACATTGTCGCGAAGGGTTCCCAATCCCCGACAAGATTGGTACCCTTTCACGTCCAAATCTCTCAAACTCCGGGAGAGATTCTCAAAACCAAGGTTGACATGTTTCGAGTTCCTTTCAACATTTTGGAAATCCCGCTGAAACTTTGGACATTCTCGCGAAGGGTTCCCGATCCCCGACAAGACTGGTACCCTTTCACGTCCAAATCTCTCAAACTCCGGGAGAGATTCTCAAAACCAAGGTTGACATGGTTCGAGTTCCTTTCAACATTTTGGAAATCCCGCTGAAACTTTGGACATTCTCGCGAAGGGTTCCCCATCCCCGACAAGATTGGTACCCTTTCACGTCCAAATCTCTCAAAGTCCGGGAGAGATTCTCAAAACCAAGGTTGACATGTTTCGAGTTCCTTTCAACATTTTGGAAATCCCGCTGAAACTTTGGACATTGTCGCGAAGGGTTCCCAATCCCCGACAAGATTGGTACCCTTTCACGTCCAAATCTCTCAAACTCCGGAGAGATTCTCAAAACCAAGGTTGACATGTTTCGAGTTCCTTTCAACATTTTGGAAATCCCGCTGAAACTTTGGACATTCTCGCGAACGGTTCCCGATCCCCGACAAGATTGGTATCCTTTAACGTCCAAATCTCTCAAACTCCGGGAGAGATTCTCAAAACCAAGGTTGACATGTTTCGAGTTCCTTTCAACATTTTGGAAATCCCGCTGAAACTTTGGACATTCTCGCGAAGGGTTCCCAATCCCCGACAAGATTGGTACCCTTTCACGTCCAAATCTCTCAAACTCCGGGAGAGATTCTCAAAACCAAGGTTGACATGTTTCGAGTTCCTTTCAACATTTTGGAAATCCCGCTGAAACTTTGGACATTCTGGCGAAGGGTTCCCAATCCCCGACAAGATTGGTACCCTTTCACGTCCAAATCTCTCAAACTCTGGGAGAGATTCTCAAAACCAAGGTTGACATGGTTCGAGTTCCTTTCAACATTTTGGAAATCCCGCTGAAACTTTGGACATTCTCGCAAAGGATTCCCAATCCCCGACAAGATTGGTACCCTTTCACGTGCAAATCTCTCAAACTCCGGGAGAGATTCTCAAAACCAAGGTTGACATGTTTCGAGTTCCTTTCAACATTTTGGAAATCCTGCTGAAACTTTGGACATTGTCGCGAAGGGTTCCCAATCCCCGACAAGATTGGTACCCTTTCACGTCCAAATCTCTCAAACTCCGGGAGAGATTCTCAAAACCAAGGTTGACATGTTTTGAGTTCCTTTCAACATTTTGGAAATCCCGCTGAAACTTTGGACATTCTCGCGAAGGCTTCCCAATCCCCGACAAGATTGGTACCCTTTCACGTCCAAATCTCTCAAACTCCGGGAGAGATTCTCAAAACCAAGGTTGACATGTTTCGAGTTCCTTTAAACATTTTGGAAATCCCGCTGAAACTTTGGACATTCTGGCGAAGGGTTCCCAATCCCCGGCAAGATTGGTACCCTTTCACGTCCAAATCTCTCAAACTCCGGGAGAGATTCTCAAAACCAAGGTTGACATGTTTCGAGTTCCTTTCAACATTTTGGAAATCCCGCTGAAACTTTGGACATTCTCGCGAAGGGTTCCCAATCCCCGACAAGATTGGTACCCTTTCACGTCCAAATCTCTCAAACTCAGGGAGAGATTCTCAAAACCAAGGTTGACATGTTTCGAGTTCCTTTCAACATTTTGGAAATCCCGCTGAAACTTTGGACATTCTGGCGAGGGGTTCCCAATCCCCGACAAGATTGGTACCCTTTCACGTCCAAATCTCTCAAACTCCGGGAGAGATTCTCAAAACCAAGGTTGACATGTTTCGAGTTCCTTTCAACATTTTGGAAATCCTGCTGAAACTTTGGACATTCTCGCGAAGGGTTCCCAATCCCCGACAAGACTGGTACCCTTTCACGTCCAAATCTCTCAAACTCCGGGAGAGATTCTCAAAACCAAGGTTGACATGTTTCGAGTTCCTTTCAATATTTTGGAAATCCTGCTGAAACTTTGGACATTCTCGCGAAGGGTTCCCAATCCCTGATAAGATTGGTACCCTTTCACGTCCAAATCTCTCAAACTCCGGCAGAGATTCTCAAAACCAAGGTTGACATGTTTCGAGTTCCTTTCAACATTTTGGAAATCCTGCTGAAACTTTGGACATTCTGGCGAAGGGTTCTCAATCCCCGACAAGATTGGTACCTTTCACGTCCTAATCTCTCAAACTCCGGGAGAGATTCTCAAAACCAAGGTTGACATGTTTCGAGTTCCTTTCAACATTTTGGAAATCCCGCTGAAACTTTGGACATTCTCGCGAAGGGTTCCCAATCCCCGACAAGATTGGTACCCTTTCACGTCCAAATCTCTCAAACTCAGGGAGAGATTCTCAAAACCAAGGTTGATATGTTTCGAGTTCCTTTCAACATTTTGGAAATCCCGCTGAAACTTTGGACATTCTCGCGAAGGGTTCCCGATCCCCGACAAGACTGGTACCCTTTCACGTCCAAATCTCTCAAACTCCGGGAGAGATTCTCAAAACCAAGGTTGACATGTTTCGAGTTCCTTTCAACATTTTGGAAATCCGGCTGAAACTTTGGACATTCTCGCGAAGGGTTCCCGATCCCCGACAAGACTGGTACCCTTTCACGTCCAAATCTCTCAAACTCCGGGAGAGATTCTCAAAACCAAGGTTGACATGTTTCGAGTTCCTTTAAACATTTTGGAAATCCCGCTGAAACTTTGGACATTCTCGCGAAGGGTTCCCAATCCCCGACAAGATTGGTACCCTTTCACGTCCAAATCTCTCAAACTCCGGGAGAGATTCTCAAAACCAAGGTTGACATGTTTCGAGTTCCTTTCAACATTTTGGAAATCCCGCTGAAAGTTTGGACATTCTCGCGAAGGGTTCCCAATCCCCGAAAAGATTGGTACCCTTTCACGTCCAAATCTCTCAAACTCCGGGAGAGATTCTCAAAACCAAGGTTGACATGTTTCGAGTTCCTTTCAACATTTTGGAAATCCCGCTGAAACTTTGGACATTCTGGCGAAGGGTTCCCGATCCCAGACAAGATTGGTACCCTTTCACGTCCAAATCTCTCAAACTCCGGGAGAGATTCTCAAAACCAAGGTTGACATGGTTCGAGTTCCTTTCAACATTTTGGAAATCCCGCTGAAACTTTGGACATTCTCGCGAAGTCTTCCCAATCCCCGACAAGATTGGTACCCTTTCATGTCCAAATCTCTCAAACTCCGGGAGAGATTCTCAAAACCAAGGTTGACATGTTTCCAGTTCCTTTCAAGATTTTGGAAATCCCGCTGAAACTTTGGACATTCTCGCGAAGGGTTCCCAATCCCCGACAAGATTGGTACCCTTTCACGTCCAAATCCCTCAAAGTCCGGGAGAGATTCTCAAAACCAAGGTTGACATGTTTCGAGTTCCTTTCAACATTTTGGAAATCCCACTGAAACTTTGGACATTCTCGCGAAGGGTTCCCAATCCCCGACAAGATTGGTACCCTTTCACGTCCAAATCTCTCAAAGTCCGGGAGAGATTCTCAAAACCAAGGTTGACATGGTTCGAGTTCCTTTCAACATTTTGGAAATCCCGCTGAAACTTTGGACATTCTCGCAAAGGGTTCCCAATCCCCGACAAGATTGGTACCCTTTCACGTGCAAATCTCTCAAACTCCGGGAGAGATTCTCAAAACCAAGGTTGACATGTTTCGAGTTCCTTTCAACATTTTGGAAATCCTGCTGAAACTTTGGACATTGTCGCGAAGGGTTCCCAATCCCCGACAAGATTGGTACCCTTTCACGTCCAAATCTCTCAAACTCCGGGAGAGATTCTCAAAACCAAGGTTGACATGTTTTGAGTTCCTTTCAACATTTTGGAAATCCCGCTGAAACTTTGGACATTCTGGCGAAGGGTTCCCAATCCCCGACAAGATTGGTACCCTTTCACGTCCAAATCTCTCAAACTCCGGGAGAGATTCTCAAAACCAAGGTTGACATGTTTCGAGTTCCTTTCAACATTTTGGAAATCCCGCTGAAACTTTGGACATTCTCGCGAAGGCTTCCCAATCCCCGACAAGATTGGTACCCTTTCACGTCCAAATCTCTCAAACTCCGGGAGAGATTCTCAAAACCAAGGTTGACATGTTTCGAGTTCCTTTCAACATTTTGGAAATCCCGCTGAAACTTTGGACATTCTCGCGAAGAGTTCCCAGTCCCCGGCAAGATTGGTACCCTTTCACGTCCAAATCTCTCAAACTCCGGGAGAGATTCTCAAAACCAAGGTTGACATGTTTCGAGTTCCTTTCAACATTTTGGAAATCCCGCTGAAAGTTTGGACATTCTCGCGAAGGGTTCCCAATCCCCGACAAGATTGGTACCCTTTCACGTCCAAATCTCTCAAACTCCGGGAGAGATTCTCAAAACCAAGGTTGACATGGTTCGAGTTCCTTTCAACATTTTGGAAATCCCGCTGAAACTTTGGACATTCTGGCGAGGGGTTCCCAATCCCCGACAAGATTGGTACCCTTTCACGTCCAAATCTCTCAAACTCCGGGAGAGATTCTCAAAACCAAGGTTGACATGGTTCGAGTTCCTTTCAACATTTTGGAAATCCTGCTGAAACTTTGGACATTCTCGCGAAGGGTTCCCAATCCCCGACAAGATTGGTACCCTTTCACGTCCAAATCTCTCAAACTCCGGAGAGATTCTCAAAACCAAGGTTGACATGGTTCCAGTTCCTTTCAACATTTTGGAAATCCCGCTGAAACTTTGGACATTCTCGCGAACGGTTCCCGATCCCCGACAAGATTGGTATCCTTTCACGTCCAAATCTCTCAAACTCCGGGAGAGATTCTCAAAACCAAGGTTGACATGGTTCGAGTTCCTTTCAACATTTTGGAAATCCCGCTGAAACTTTGGACATTCTCGCGAAGTCTTCCCAATCCCCGACAAGATTGGTACCCTTTCATGTCCAAATCTCTCAAACTCCGGGAGAGATTCTCAAAACCAAGGTTGACATGTTTCCAGTTCCTTTCAAGATTTTGGAAATCCCGCTGAAACTTTGGACATTCTCGCGAAGGGTTCCCAATCCCCGACAAGATTGGTACCCTTTCACGTCCAAATCTCTCAAACTCCGGGAGAGATTCTCAAAACCAAGGTTGACATGTTTGGAGTTCCTTTCAACATTTTGGAAATCCTGCTGAAACTTTGGACATTCTCGCGAAGGGTTCCCAATCCCCGACAAGATTGCTACCCTTTCACGTCCAAATCTCTCAAACTACGGGAGAGATTCTCAAAACCAAGGTTGACATGTTTCGAGTTCCTCTCAACATTTTGGAAATCCCGCTGAAACTTTGGACATTCTCGAGAAGGGTTCCCAGATCCCCGACAAGATTGGTACCCTTTCACGTCCAAATCTCTCAAACTCCGGGAGAGATTCTCAAAACCAAGGTTGACATGTTTCGAGTTCCTTTCAACATTTTGGAAATCCCGCTGAAACTTTGGACATTCTCGCGAAGGGTTCCCAATCCCCGACAAGATTGGTACCCTTTCACGTCCAAATCTCTCAAAGTCCGGGAGAGATTCTCAAAACCAAGGTTGACATGTTTCGAGTTCCTTTCAACATTTTGGAAATCCCACTGAAGCTTTGGACATTCTCGCGAAGGGTTCCCAATCCCCGACAAGATTGGTACCCTTTCACGTCCAAATCTCTCAAAGTCCGGGAGAGATTCTCAAAACCAAGGTTGACATGGTTCGAGTTCCTTTCAACATTTTGGAAATCCTGCTGAAACTTTGGACATTCTCGCAAAGGGTTCCCAATCCCCGACAAGATTGGTACCCTTTCACGTGCAAATCTCTCAAACTCCGGGAGAGATTCTCAAAACCAAGGTTGACATGTTTCGAGTTCCTTTCAACATTTTGGAAATCCTGCTGAAACTTTGGACATTGTCGCGAAGGGTTCCCAATCCCCGACAAGATTGGTACCCTTTCACGTCCAAATCTCTCAAACTCCGGGAGAGATTCTCAAAACCAAGGTTGACATGTTTTGAGTTCCTTTCAACATTTTGGAAATCCCGCTGAAACTTTGGACATTCTCGCGAAGGGTTCCCAATCCCCGACAAGATTGGTACCCTTTCACGTCCAAATCTCTCAAACTCCGGGAGAGATTCTCAAAACCAAGGTTGACATGTTTCGAGTTCCTTTCAACATTTTGGAAATCCCGCTGAAACTTTGTACATTGTCGTGAAGGCTTCCCAATCCCCGACAAGATTGGTACCCTTTCACGTCCAAATCTCTCAAACTCCGGGAGAGATTCTCAAAACCAAGGTTGACATGTTTCGAGTTCCTTTCAACATTTTGGAAATCCCGCTGAAACTTTGGACATTCTGGCGAAGGGTTCCCAATCCCCGACAAGATTGGTACCCTTTCACGTCCAAATCTCTCAAACTCCAGGAGAGATTCTCAAAACCAAGGTTGACATGTTTCGAGTTCCTTTCAACATTTTGGAAATCCCGCTGAAACTTTGGACATTCTGGCGAAGGGTTCCCAATCCCCGGCAAGATTGGTACCCTATCACGTCCAAATCTCTCAAACTCCGGGAGAGATTCTCAAAACCAAGGTTGACATGTTTCGAGTTCCTTTCAACATTTTGGAAATCCCGCTGAAACTTTGGACATTCTCGCGAAGGGTTCCCAATCCCCGACAAGATTGGTACCCTTTCACGTCCAAATCTCTCAAACTCCGGGAGAGATTCTCAAAACCAAGGTTGACATGGTTCGAGTTCCTTTCAACATTTTGGAAATCCCGCTGAAACTTTGGACATTCTGGCGAGGGGTTCCCAATCCCCGACAAGATTGGTACCCTTTCACGTCCAAATCTCTCAAACTCAGGGAGAGATTCTCAAAACCAAGGTTGATATGTTTCGAGTTCCTTTCAACATTTTGGAAATCCCGCTGAAACTTTGGACATTCTCGCGAAGGGTTCCCAATCCCCGACAAGATTGGTACCCTTTCACGTCCAAATCTCTCAAAGTCCGGGAGAGATTCTCAAAACCAAGGTAGACATGTTTCGAGTTCCTTTCAACATTTTGGAAATCCCGCTGAAACTTTGGACATTCTGGCGAAGGGTTCCCAATCCCCGACAAGATTGGTACCCTTTCATGTCCAAATCTCTCAAACTCCGGGAGAGATTCTCAAAACCAAGGTTGACATGTTTCGAGTTCATTTCAACATTTTGGAAATAATGCTGAAACTTTGGACATTCTCGCGAAGGGTTCCCGATCCCCGACAAGACTGGTACCCATTCACGTCCAAATCTCTCAAACTCCGGGAGAGATTCTCAAAACCAAGGTTGACATGTTTCGAGTTCCTCTCAACATTTTGGAAATCCTGCTGAAACTTTGGACATTCTCGCGAAGGGTTCCCAATCCCTGACAAGATTGGTACCCTTTCACGTCCAAATCTCTCAAACTCCGGGAGAGATTCTCAAAACCAAGGTTGACATGTTTCGAGTTCCTTTCAACATTTTGGAAATCCCGCTGAAACTTTGGACATTCTGGCGAGGGGTTCCCAATCCCCGACAAGATTGGTACCCTTTCACGTCCAAATCTCTCAAACTCCGGGAGAGATTCTCAAAACCAAGGTTGACATGGTTCGAGTTCCTTTCAACATTTTGGAAATCCCGCTGAAACTTTGGACATTCTGGCGAAGGGTTCCCAATCCCCGACAAGACTGGTACCCTTTCACGTCCAAATCTCTCAAACTCCGGGAGAGATTCTCAAAACCAAGGTTGACATGTTTCGAGTTCCTTTCAACATTTTGGAAATCCTGCTGAAGCTTTGGACATTCTGGCGAAGGGTTCTCAATCCCCGACAAGATTGGTACCTTTCACGTCCAAATCTCTCAAACTCCGGGAGAGATTCTCAAAACCAAGGTTGACATGTTTCGAGTTCCTTTCAACATTTTGGAAATCCCGCTGAAACTTTGGACATTCTCGCGAAGGGTTCCCAATCCCCGACAAGATTGGTACCCTTTCACGTCCAAATCTCTCAAACTCTGGGAGAGATTCTCAAAACCATGGTTGACATGTTTCGAGTTCCTTTCAACATTTCGGAAATCCCGCTGAAACTTTGGACATTGTCGCGAAGGGTTCCCAATCCCCGACAAGATTGGTACCCTTTTACATTCAAATCTCTTAAACTCCGGGAGAGATTCTCAAAACCAAGGTTGACATGTTTCGAGTTCCTTTCAACATTTTGGAAATCCCGCTGAAACTTTGGACATTCTCGCGAAGGGTTCCCAATCCCTGACAAGATTGGTACCCTTTCACGTCCAAATCTCTCAAACTCAGGGAGAGATTCTCAAAACCAAGGTTGATATGTTTCGAGTTCCTTTCAACATTTTGGAAATCCCGCTGAAACTTTGGACATTCTCGCGAAGGGTTCCCAATCCCTGACAAGATTGGTACCCTTTCACGTCCAAATCTCTCAAAGTCCGGGAGAGATTCTCAAAACCAAGGTAGACATGTTTTGAGTTCCTTTCAACATTTTGGAAATCCCGCTGAAACTTTGGACATTCTGGCGAAGGGTTCCCAATCCCCGACAAGATTGGTACCCTTTCACGTCCAAATCTCTCAAACTCCGGGAGAGATTCTCAAAACCAAGGTTGACATGTTTCGAGTTCATTTCAACATTTTGGAAATAATGCTGAAACTTTGGACATTCTCGCGAAGGGTTCCCGATCCCCGACAAGATTGGTACCCATTCACGTCCAAATCTCTCAAACTCCGAGAGAGATTCTCAAAACCAAGGTTGACATGTTTCGAGTTCCTTTCAACATTTTGGAAATCCCGCTGAAACTTTGGACATTCTTGCGAAGGGTTCCCAATCCCCGACAAGATTGGTACCCTTTCACGTCCAAATCTCTCAAACTCCGGGAGAGATTCTCAAAACCAAGGTTGACATGTTTCGAGTTCCTTTCAATATTTTGGAAATCCCGCTGAAACTTTGGACATTGTCGCGAAGGGTTCCCAATCCCCGACAAGATTGGTACCCTTTCACGTCCAAATCTCTCAAACTCCGGGAGAGATTCTCAAAACCAAGGTTGACATGGTTCCAGTTCCTTTCAACATTTTGGAAATCCCGCTGAAACTTTGGACATTCTCGCGAACGGTTCCCGATCGCCGACAAGATTGGTATCCTTTCACGTCCAAATCTCTCCAACTCCGGGAGAGATTCTCAAAACCAAGGTTGACATGTTTCGAGTTCCTTTCAACATTTTGGAAATCCCGCTGAAACTTTGGACATTCTCGCGAAGTCTTCCCAATCCCCGACAAGATTGGTACCCTTTCATGTCCAAATCTCTCAAACTCCGGGAGAGATTCTCAAAACCAAGGTTGACATGTTTCCAGTTCCTAACAACATTTTGGAAATCCCGCTGAAACTTTGGACATTCTCGCGAAGGGTTCCCAATCCCCGACAAGATTGGTACCCTTTCACGTCCAAATCTCTCATACTCCGGGAGAGACTCTCAAAACCAAGGTTGACATGTTTCGAGTTCCTTTCAACATTTTGGAAATCCCGCTGAAACTTTGGACATTCTGGCGAAGGGTTCCCAATCCCCGACAAGATTGGTACCCTTTCCCGTCCAAATCTCTCCAACTTCGGGAGAGATTCTCAAAACCAAGGTTGACATGTTTCGAGTTCCTTTCAACATTTTGGAAATCCCGCTGAAACTTTGGACATTCTCGCGAAGGGTTCCCAATCCCCGACAAGATTGGTACCCTTTCACGTCCAAATCTCTCAAAGTCCGGGAGAGATTCTCAAAACCAAGGTTGACATGGTTCGAGTTCCTTTCAACATTTTGGAAATTCCGCTGAAACTTTGGACATTCTGGCGAAGGGTTCCCAATCCCCGACAAGATTGGTACCCTTTCACGTCCAAATCTCTCAAACTCCGGGAGAGATTCTCAAAACCAAGGTTGACATGTTTCGAGTTCCTTTCAACATTTTGGATATACTGCTGAAACTTTGGACATTCTCGCGAAGGGTTCCCGATCCCCGACAAGATTGGTACCCTTTCACGTCCAAATCTCTCAAACTCTGGGAGAGATTCTCAAAACCAAGGTTGACATGTTTCGAGTTCCTTTCAACATTTTGGAAATCCCGCTGAAACTTTGGACACTCTCGCAAAGGGTTCCCAATCCCCGACAAGATTGGTACCCTTTCATGTCCAAATCTCTCAAACTCCGGGAGAGATTCTCAAAACCAAGGTTGACATGTTTCGAGTTCCTCTCAACATTTTGGAAATCCTGCTGAAACTTTGGACATTCTCGCGAAGGGTTCCCAATCCCTGACAAGATTGGTACCCTTTCACGTCCAAATCTCTCAAACTCCGGGAGAGATTCTCAAAACCAAGGTTGACATGTTTCGAGTTCCTTTCAACATTTTGGAAATCCCGCTGAAACTTTGGACATTTTCGCGAAGGGTTCCCAATCCCCGACAAGATTGGTACCCTTTCACGTCCAAATCTCTCAAACTCCGGCAGAGATTCTCAAAACCAAGGTTGACATGTTTCGAGTTCCTTTCAACATTTTGGAAATCCCGCTGAAACTTTGGACATTCTCGCGAAGGCTTCCCGATCCCCGACAAGATTGGTACCCTTTCACATCCAAATCTCTCAAACTCCGGGAGAGATTCTCAAAACCAAGGTTGACATGTTTCGAGTTCCTCTCAACATTTTGGAAATCCCGCTGAAACTTTGGACATTCTCGCGAAGGGTTCCCAATCCCCAACAAGATTGGTACCCTTTCACGTCCAAATCTCTCAAACTCCGGGAGAGATTCTCAAAACCAAGGTTGATATGTTTTGAGTTCCTTTCGACATTTTGGAAATCCCGCTGAAACTTTGGACATTCTCGCGAAGGGTTCCCAATCCCCGACAAGATTGGTACCCTTTCACGTCCAAATCTCTCAAACTCCGGGAGAGATTCTCAAAACCAAGGTTGACATGGTTCGAGTTCCTTTCAACATTTTGGAAATCCCGCTGAAACTTTGGACATTCTCGCGAAGGGTTCCCAATCCCCGACAAGATTGGTACCCTTTCACGTCCAAATCTCTCAAACTCCGGGAGAGATTCTCAAAACCAAGGTTGATATGTTTCGAGTTCATATCAACATTTTGGAAATCCACCTGAAACATTGGACATTCTCGCAAAGGGTTCCCAATCCCCGACAAGATTGGTACCCTTTCACGCTCAAATCTCTCAAACTCCGGCAGAGATTCTCAAAACCAAGGTTCACATGTTTCGAGTTCCTTTCAACATTTTGGAAATCCCGCTGAAACTTTGGACATTCTCGCGAAGGGTTCCCAATCCCCGACAAGATTGGTACCCTTTCACGTCCAAATCTCTCAAACTCCGGCAGAGATTCTCAAAACCAAGGTTGACATGTTTCGAGTTCCTTTCAACATTTTGGAAATAATGCTGAAACTTTGGACATTCTGGCGAAGGGTTCCCGATCCCCGACAAGATTGGTACCCTTTCACATCCAAATCTCTCAAACTCCGGGAGAGATTCTCAAAACCAAGGTTGACATGGTTCGAGTTCCTTTCAACATTTTGGAAATCCCGCTGAAACTTTGGACATTCTCGCGAAGGGTTCCCAATCCCCGACAAGATTGGTACCCTTTCACGTCCAAATCTCTCAAACTCCGGGAGAGATTCTCAAAACCAAGGTTAATATGTTTTGAGTTCCTTTCTACATTTTGGAAATCCCGCTGAAACTTTGGACATTCTGGCGAAGGGTTCCCAATCCCCGACAAGATTGGTACCCTTTCACGTCCAAATCTCTCAAAGTCCGGGAGAGATTCTCAAAACCAAGGGTGACATGTTTCGAGTTCCTTTCAACATTTTGGAAATCCCGCTGAAACTTTGGACATTCTCGCGAAGGGTTCCCAATCCCCGACAAGATTGGTACCCTTTCACGTCCAAATCTCTGAAACTCCGGCAGAGATTCTCAAAACCAAGGTTGACATGGTTCGAGTTCCTTTCAACATTTTGGAAATCACGCTGAAACTTTGGACATTCTCGAGAAGGGTTCCCAATCCCCGACAAGATTGGTACCCTTTCACGTCCAAATCTCTCAAACTCCGGGAGAGATTCTCAAAACCAAGGTTGACATGTTTCGAGTTCCTTTCAACATTTTGGAAATCACGCTGAAACTTTGGACATTCTCGAGAAGGGTTCCCAATCCCCGACAAGATTGGTACCCTTTCACGTCCAAATCTCTAAAAACTCCAGCAGAGATTCTCAAAACCAAGGTTGACATGTTTCGAGTTCCTTTCAACATTTTGGAAATCCCGCTGAAACTTTGGACATTCTCGCGAAGGCTTCCCGATCCCCGACAAGATTGGTACCCTTTCACATCCAAATCTCTCAAACTCCGGGAGAGATTCTGAAAACCAAGGTTGACATGGTTCGAGGTCCTTTCAACATTTTGGAAATCGCGCTGAAACTTTGGACATTCTCGCGAAGGGTTCCCAATCCCCGACAAGATTGGTACCCTTTCACGTCCAAATCTCTCAAAGTCCGGGAGAGATTCTCAAAACCAAGGTTAACACGTTTCGAGTTCCTTTCAACATTTTGGAAATCCCGCTGAAACTTTGGACATTCTCGCGAAGGGTTCCCAATCCCCGACAATACTGGTACCCTTTCACGTCCAAATCTCTCAAAGTCCGGGAGAGATTCTCAAAACCAAGGTTGACATGTTTCGAGTTCCTTTCAATATTTGGGAAATCCTGCTGAAACTTTGGACATTCTCGCGAAGGGTTCCCAATCCCTGATAAGATTGATACCCTTTCACGTCCAAATCTCTCAAACTCTGGGAGAGATTCTCAAAACCAAGGTTGACATGTTTCGAGTTCCTTTCAACATTTTGGAAATCCCGCTGAAACTTTGGAAATTCTCGCGAAGGGTTCCCAATCCCCGACAAGGTTGGTACCCTTTCACGTGCAAATCTCTCAAACTCCGGGAGAGATTCTCAAAACCAAGGTTGACATGGTTCGAGTTCCTTTCAACAGTTTGGAAATCCCGCTGAAACTTTGGACATTCTCGCGAAGGGTTCCCAATCCCCGACAAGATTGGTACCCTTTCACGTCCAAATCTCTCAAACTCCGGGAGAGATTCTCAAAACCATGGTTGACATGTTTCGAGTTCCTTTCAACATTTTGGAAATCCCGCTGAAACTTTGGACATTCTCGTGAAGGGTTCCCAATCCCCGACAAGATTGGTACCCTTTCACGTCCAAATCTCTCAAACTCCGGGAGAGATTCTCAAAACCAAGGGTGACATGTTTTGAGTTCCTTTCAACATTTTGGAAATCCCGCTGAAACTTCGGACATTGTCGCGAAGGGTTCCCAATCCCCGACAAGATTGGTACCCTTTCACGTCCAAATCTCTCAAACTCCGGCAGAGATTCTCAAAACCAAGGTTGACATGTTTCGAGTTCATTTCAACATTTTGGAAATCCACCTGAAACTTTGGACATTGTCGCGAAGGGTTCCCAATCCCCGACAAGACTGGTACCCTTTCACGTCCAAATCTCTCAAACTCCGGCAGAGATTCTCAAAACCAAGGTTGACATGGTTCGAGTTCCTTTCAACAATTTGGAAATCCCGGTGAAACTTTGGACATTCTTGCGAAGGGTTCCCAATCCCCGACAAGATTGGTACCCTTTCATGTCCAAATCTCTCAAACTCCGGGAGAGATTCTCAAAACCAAGGTTGACATGTTTCGAGTTCCTCTCAACATTTTGGAAATTCTGCTGAAACTTTGGACATTCTCGCGAAGGGTTCCCAATCCCCGACAAGATTGGTACCCTTTCACGTCCAAATCTCTCAAACTCCGGGAGAGATTCTCAAAACCAAGGTTGACATGTTTCGAGTTCCTTTCAACATTTTGGAAATCCCGCTGAAACTTTGGACATTCTCGCGAAGGGTTCCCAATCCCCGACAAGATTGGTACCCTTTCACGTCCAAATCTCTCAAACTCCGGGAGAGATTCTCAAAACCAAGGTTGACATGTTTCGAGTTCCTTTCAACATTTTGGAAATCCCGCTGAAACTTTGGACATTCTCGCGAAGGGTTCCCAATCCCCGACAAGATTGGTACCCTTTCACGTCCAAATCTCTCAAAGTCCGGGAGAGATCCTCAAAACCAAGGTTGACATGTTTCGAGTTCCTTTCAACATTTTGGAAATCACGCTGAAACTTTGGACATTCTCGCGAAGGGTTCCCAATCCCCGACAAGATTGGTACCCTTTCACGTCCAAATCTCTAAAAACTCCGGCAGAGATTCTCAAAACCAAGGTTGACATGTTTCGAGTTCCTTTCAACATTTTGGAAATCCCGCTGAAACTTCGGACATTGTCGCGAAGGGTTCCCAATCCCCGACAAGATTGGTACCCTTTCACGTCCAAATCTCTCAAACTCCGGCAGAGATTCTCAAAACCAAGGTTGACATGTTTCGAGTTCATTTCAACATTTTGGAAATCCACCTGAGACTTTGGACATTGTCGCGAAGGGTTCCCAATCCCCGACAAGACTGGTACCCTTTCACGTCCAAATCTCTCAAACTCCGGCAGAGATTCTCAAAACCAAGGTTGACATGGTTCGAGTTCCTTTCAACAATTTGGAAATCCCGGTGAAACTTTGGACATTCTTGCGAAGGGTTCCCAATCCCCGACAAGATTGGTACCCTTTCATGTCCAAATCTCTCAAACTCCGGGAGAGATTCTCAAAACCAAGGTTGACATGTTTCGAGTTCCTCTCAACATTTTGGAAATCCCGCTGAAACTTTGGACATTCTCGCGAAGGGTTCCCAATCCCCGACAAGATTGGTACCCTTTCACGTCCAAATCTCTCAAACTCCGGGAGAGATTCTCAAAACCAAGGTTCACATGTTTCGAGTTCCTTTCAACATTTTGGAAATCCCGCTGAAACTTTGGACATTCTCGCGAAGGGTTCCCAATCCCCGACAAGATTGGTACCCTTTCACGTCCAAATCTCTCAAACTCCGGGAGAGATTCTCAAAACCAAGGTTGACATGTTTCGAGTTCCTTTCAACATTTTGGAAATCCCGCTGAAACTTTGGACATTCTCGCGAAGGGTTCCCAATCCCCGACAAGATTGGTACCCTTTCACGTCCAAATCTCTCAAAGTCCGGGAGAGATCCTCAAAACCAAGGTTGACATGTTTCGAGTTCCTTTTAACATTTTGGAAATCCCGCTGAAACTTTGGACATTCTCGCGAAGGGTTCCCAATCCCCGACAAGATTGGTACCCTTTCACGTCCAAATCTCTCAAACTCCGGCAGAGATTCTCAAAACCAAGGTTGACATGTTTCGAGTTCCTTTCAACATTTTGGAAATCCCGCTGAAACTTTGGACATTCTCGCGAAGGGTTCCCAATCCCCGACAAGATTGGTACCCTTTCACGTCCAAATCTCTAAAAACTCCGGCAGAGATTCTCAAAACCAAGGTTGACATGTTTCGAGTTCCTTTCAACATTTTGGAAATCCCGCTGAAACTTTGGACATTCCCGCGAAGGCTTCCCGATCCCCGACAAGATTGGTACCCTTTCACATCCAAATCTCTCAAACTCCGGGAGAGATTCTGAAAACCAAGGTTGACATGGTTCGAGGTCCTTTCAACATTTTGGAAATCGCGCTGAAACTTTGGACATTCTCGCGAAGGGTTCCCAATCCCCGACAAGATTGGTACCCTTTCACGTCCAAATCTCTCAAAGTCCGGGAGAGATTCTCAAAACCAAGGTTAACACGTTTCGAGTTCCTTTCAACATTTTGGAAATCCCGCTGAAACTTTGGACATTCTCGCGAAGGGTTCCCAATCCCCGACAATACTGGTACCCTTTCACGTCCAAATCTCTCAAAGTCCGGGAGAGATTCTCAAAACCAAGGTTGACATGTTTCGAGTTCCTTTCAATATTTGGGAAATCCTGCTGAAACTTTGGACATTCTCGCGAAGGGTTCCCAATCCCTGATAAGATTGATACCCTTTCACGTCCAAATCTCTCAAACTCCGGGAGAGATTCTCAAAACCAAGGTTGACATGTTTCGAGTTCCTTTCAACATTTTGGAAATCCCGCTGAATCTTTGGAAATTCTCGCGAAGGGTTCCCAATCCCCGACAAGGTTGGTACCCTTTCACGTGCAAATCTCTCAAACTCCGGGAGAGATTCTCAAAACCAAGGTTGACATGGTTCGAGTTCCTTTCAACAGTTTGGAAATCCCGCTGAAACTTTGGACATTCTCGCGAAGGGTTCCCAATCCCCGACAAGATTGGTACCCTTTCACGTCCAAATCTCTCAAACTCCGGGAGAGATTCTCAAAACCATGGTTGACATGTTTCGAGTTCCTTTCAACATTTTGGAAATCCCGCTGAAACTTTGGACATTCTCGTGAAGGGTTCCCAATCCCCGACAAGATTGGTACCCTTTCACGTCCAAATCTCTCAAACTCCGGGAGAGATTCTCAAAACCAAGGGTGACATGTTTTGAGTTCCTTTCAACATTTTGGAAATCCCGCTGAAACTTCGGACATTGTCGCGAAGGGTTCCCAATCCCCGACAAGATTGGTACCCTTTCACGTCCAAATCTCTCAAACTCCGGCAGAGATTCTCAAAACCAAGGTTGACATGTTTCGAGTTCATTTCAACATTTTGGAAATCCCGCTGAAACTTTGGACATTGTCGCGAAGGGTTCCCAATCCCCGACAAGACTGGTACCCTTTCACGTCCAAATCTCTCAAACTCCGGCAGAGATTCTCAAAACCAAGGTTGACATGGTTCGAGTTCCTTTCAACAATTTGGAAATCCCGGTGAAACTTTGGACATTCTTGCGAAGGGTTCCCAATCCCCGACAAGATTGGTACCCTTTCACGTCCAAATCTCTCAAACTCCGGGAGAGATTCTCAAAACCAAGCTTGACATGTTTCGAGTTCCTTTCAACATTTTGGAAATCCCGCTGAAACTTTGGACATTCTCGCGAAGGGTTCCCAATCCCCGACAAGATTGGTACACTTTCACGTCCAAATCTCTCAAACTCCGGGAGAGATTCTCAAAACCAAGGTTGACATGGTTCGAGTTCCTCTCAACATTTTGGAAATCCCGCTGAAACTTTGGACATTCTCGCGAAGGGTTCCCAATCCCCGACAAGATTGGTACCCTTTCACGTCCAAATCTCTCAAACTCCGGGAGAGATTCTCAAAACCAAGGTTGACATGTTTCGAGTTCCTTTCAACATTTTGGAAATCCCGCTGAAACTTTGGACATTCTCGCGAAGGGTTCCCAATCCCCGACAAGATTGGTACCCTTTCACGTCCAAATCTCTCAAAGTCCGGGAGAGATTCTCAAAACCAAGGTTGACATGTTTCGAGTTCCTTTCAACATTTTGGAAATCCCGCTGAAACTTTGGACATTCTCGCGAAGGGTTCCCGATCCCCGACAAGATTGGTACCCTTTCACGTCCAAATCTCTCAAACTCCGGGAGAGATTCTCAAAACCAAGGTTCACATGTTTCGAGTTCCTTTCAACATTTTGGAAATCCCGCTGAAACTTTGGACATTCTCGCGAAGGGTTCCCGATCTCCGACAAGATTGGTACACTTTCACGTCCAAATCTCTCAAACTCCGGGAGAGATTCTCAAAACCAAGGTTGACATGTTTCGAGTTCCTTTCAACATTTTGGAAATCCCGCTGAAACTTTGGACATTCTCGCGAAGGGTTCCCGATCCCCGACACGATTTGTACCCTTTCACGTCCAAATCTCTCAAACTCCGGGAGAGATTCTCAAAACCAAGGTTGACATGTTTCGAGTTCCTTTCAACATTTTGGAAATCCCGCCTAAACTTTGGACATTGTCGCGAAGGGTTCCCAATCCCCGATAAGACTGGTACCCTTTCACGTCCAAATCTCTCAAACTCTGGGAGAGATTCTCAAAACCAAGGTTGACACGTTTCGAGTTCCTTTCAACATTTTGGAAATCCCGCTGAAACTTTGGACATTGTCGCGAAGGGTTCCCAATCCCCGACAAGATTAGTACCCTTTCATGTCCAAATCTCTTAAACTCCGGGAGAGATTCTCAAAACCAAGGTTGACATGTTTCGAGTTCCTTTCAACATTTTGGAAATCCCGCTGAAACTTTGGACATTCTCGCGAAGGGTTCCCAATCCCCGACAAGATTGGTACCCTTTCACGTCCAAATCTCTCATACTCCGGGAGAGACTCTAAAAACCAAGGTTGACATGTTTCGAGTTCCTTTCAACATTTTGGAAATCCCGCTGAAACTTTGGACATTCTGGCGAAGGGTTCCCAATCCCCGACAAGATTGGTACCCTTTCACGTCCAAATCTCTCCAACTTCGGGAGAGATTCTCAA
Organism: Streptopelia decaocto; assembly: GCF_964273445.1. Lineage (NCBI taxonomy): Eukaryota > Metazoa > Chordata > Aves > Columbiformes > Columbidae > Streptopelia > Streptopelia decaocto. The sequence continues at coordinate 701,090 of NW_028117052.1, forward strand.
AACCAAGGTTGACATGTTTCGAGTTCCTTTCAACATTTTGGAAATCCCGCTGAAACTTTGGACATTCTCGCGAAGGGTTCCCAATCCCCGACAAGATTGGTACCCTTTCACGTCCAAATCTCTCAAAGTCCGGGAGAGATTCTCAAAACCAAGGTTGACATGTTTCGAGTTCCTTTCAACATTTTGGAAATTCCGCTGAAACTTTGGACATTCTGGCGAAGGGTTCCCAATCCCCGACAAGATTGGTACCCTTTCACGTCCAAATCTCTCAAACTCCGGGAGAGATTCTCAAAACCAAGGTTGACATGTTTCGAGTTCCTTTCAACATTTTGGATATACTGCTGAAACTTTGGACATTCTCGCGAAGGGTTCCCGATCCCCGACAAGATTGGTACCCTTTCACGTCCAAATCTCTCAAACTCTGGGAGAGATTCTCAAAACCAAGGTTGACATGTTTCGAGTTCCTTTCAACATTTTGGAAATCCCGCTGAAACTTTGGACACTCTCGCAAAGGGTTCCCAATCCCCGACAAGATTGGTACCCTTTCATGTCCAAATCTCTCAAACTCCGGGAGAGATTCTCAAAACCAAGGTTGACATGTTTCGAGTTCCTCTCAACATTTTGGAAATCCTGCTGAAACTTTGGACATTCTCGCGAAGGGTTCCCAATCCCTGACAAGATTGGTACCCTTTCACGTCCAAATCTCTCAAACTCCGGGAGAGATTCTCAAAACCAAGGTTGACATGTTTCGAGTTCCTTTCAACATTTTGGAAATCCCGCTGAAACTTTGGACATTTTCGCGAAGGGTTCCCAATCCCCGACAAGATTGGTACCCTTTCACGTCCAAATCTCTCAAACTCCGGCAGAGATTCTCAAAACCAAGGTTGACATGTTTCGAGTTCCTTTCAACATTTTGGAAATCCCGCTGAAACTTTGGACATTCTCGCGAAGGCTTCCCGATCCCCGACAAGATTGGTACCCTTTCACATCCAAATCTCTCAAACTCCGGGAGAGATTCTCAAAACCAAGGTTGACATGTTTCGAGTTCCTCTCAACATTTTGGAAATCCCGCTGAAACTTTGGACATTCTCGCGAAGGGTTCCCAATCCCCAACAAGATTGGTACCCTTTCACGTCCAAATCTCTCAAACTCCGGGAGAGATTCTCAAAACCAAGGTTGATATGTTTTGAGTTCCTTTCGACATTTTGGAAATCCCGCTGAAACTTTGGACATTCTCGCGAAGGGTTCCCAATCCCCGACAAGATTGGTACCCTTTCACGTCCAAATCTCTCAAACTCCGGGAGAGATTCTCAAAACCAAGGTTGACATGGTTCGAGTTCCTTTCAACATTTTGGAAATCCCGCTGAAACTTTGGACATTCTCGCGAAGGGTTCCCAATCCCCGACAAGATTGGTACCCTTTCACGTCCAAATCTCTCAAACTCCGGGAGAGATTCTCAAAACCAAGGTTGATATGTTTCGAGTTCATATCAACATTTTGGAAATCCACCTGAAACATTGGACATTCTCGCAAAGGGTTCCCAATCCCCGACAAGATTGGTACCCTTTCACGCTCAAATCTCTCAAACTCCGGCAGAGATTCTCAAAACCAAGGTTCACATGTTTCGAGTTCCTTTCAACATTTTGGAAATCCCGCTGAAACTTTGGACATTCTCGCGAAGGGTTCCCAATCCCCGACAAGATTGGTACCCTTTCACGTCCAAATCTCTCAAACTCCGGCAGAGATTCTCAAAACCAAGGTTGACATGTTTCGAGTTCCTTTCAACATTTTGGAAATAATGCTGAAACTTTGGACATTCTGGCGAAGGGTTCCCGATCCCCGACAAGATTGGTACCCTTTCACATCCAAATCTCTCAAACTCCGGGAGAGATTCTCAAAACCAAGGTTGACATGGTTCGAGTTCCTTTCAACATTTTGGAAATCCCGCTGAAACTTTGGACATTCTCGCGAAGGGTTCCCAATCCCCGACAAGATTGGTACCCTTTCACGTCCAAATCTCTCAAACTCCGGGAGAGATTCTCAAAACCAAGGTTAATATGTTTTGAGTTCCTTTCTACATTTTGGAAATCCCGCTGAAACTTTGGACATTCTGGCGAAGGGTTCCCAATCCCCGACAAGATTGGTACCCTTTCACGTCCAAATCTCTCAAAGTCCGGGAGAGATTCTCAAAACCAAGGGTGACATGTTTCGAGTTCCTTTCAACATTTTGGAAATCCCGCTGAAACTTTGGACATTCTCGCGAAGGGTTCCCAATCCCCGACAAGATTGGTACCCTTTCACGTCCAAATCTCTGAAACTCCGGCAGAGATTCTCAAAACCAAGGTTGACATGGTTCGAGTTCCTTTCAACATTTTGGAAATCCCGCTGAAACTTTGGACATTCTCGCGAAGGGTTCCCAATCCCCGACAAGATTGGTACCCTTTCACGTCCAAATCTCTCAAACTCCGGGAGAGATTCTCAAAACCAAGGTTGACATGTTTCGAGTTCCTTTCAACATTTTGGAAATCACGCTGAAACTTTGGACATTCTCGAGAAGGGTTCCCAATCCCCGACAAGATTGGTACCCTTTCACGTCCAAATCTCTAAAAACTCCAGCAGAGATTCTCAAAACCAAGGTTGACATGTTTCGAGTTCCTTTCAACATTTTGGAAATCCCGCTGAAACTTTGGACATTCTCGCGAAGGCTTCCCGATCCCCGACAAGATTGGTACCCTTTCACATCCAAATCTCTCAAACTCCGGGAGAGATTCTGAAAACCAAGGTTGACATGGTTCGAGGTCCTTTCAACATTTTGGAAATCGCGCTGAAACTTTGGACATTCTCGCGAAGGGTTCCCAATCCCCGACAAGATTGGTACCCTTTCACGTCCAAATCTCTCAAAGTCCGGGAGAGATTCTCAAAACCAAGGTTAACACGTTTCGAGTTCCTTTCAACATTTTGGAAATCCCGCTGAAACTTTGGACATTCTCGCGAAGGGTTCCCAATCCCCGACAATACTGGTACCCTTTCACGTCCAAATCTCTCAAAGTCCGGGAGAGATTCTCAAAACCAAGGTTGACATGTTTCGAGTTCCTTTCAATATTTGGGAAATCCTGCTGAAACTTTGGACATTCTCGCGAAGGGTTCCCAATCCCTGATAAGATTGATACCCTTTCACGTCCAAATCTCTCAAACTCTGGGAGAGATTCTCAAAACCAAGGTTGACATGTTTCGAGTTCCTTTCAACATTTTGGAAATCCCGCTGAAACTTTGGAAATTCTCGCGAAGGGTTCCCAATCCCCGACAAGGTTGGTACCCTTTCACGTGCAAATCTCTCAAACTCCGGGAGAGATTCTCAAAACCAAGGTTGACATGGTTCGAGTTCCTTTCAACAGTTTGGAAATCCCGCTGAAACTTTGGACATTCTCGCGAAGGGTTCCCAATCCCCGACAAGATTGGTACCCTTTCACGTCCAAATCTCTCAAACTCCGGGAGAGATTCTCAAAACCATGGTTGACATGTTTCGAGTTCCTTTCAACATTTTGGAAATCCCGCTGAAACTTTGGACATTCTCGTGAAGGGTTCCCAATCCCCGACAAGATTGGTACCCTTTCACGTCCAAATCTCTCAAACTCCGGGAGAGATTCTCAAAACCAAGGGTGACATGTTTTGAGTTCCTTTCAACATTTTGGAAATCCCGCTGAAACTTCGGACATTGTCGCGAAGGGTTCCCAATCCCCGACAAGATTGGTACCCTTTCACGTCCAAATCTCTCAAACTCCGGCAGAGATTCTCAAAACCAAGGTTGACATGTTTCGAGTTCATTTCAACATTTTGGAAATCCACCTGAAACTTTGGACATTGTCGCGAAGGGTTCCCAATCCCCGACAAGACTGGTACCCTTTCACGTCCAAATCTCTCAAACTCCGGCAGAGATTCTCAAAACCAAGGTTGACATGGTTCGAGTTCCTTTCAACAATTTGGAAATCCCGGTGAAACTTTGGACATTCTTGCGAAGGGTTCCCAATCCCCGACAAGATTGGTACCCTTTCATGTCCAAATCTCTCAAACTCCGGGAGAGATTCTCAAAACCAAGGTTGACATGTTTCGAGTTCCTCTCAACATTTTGGAAATTCTGCTGAAACTTTGGACATTCTCGCGAAGGGTTCCCAATCCCCGACAAGATTGGTACCCTTTCACGTCCAAATCTCTCAAACTCCGGGAGAGATTCTCAAAACCAAGGTTGACATGGTTCGAGTTCCTTTCAACATTTTGGAAATCCCGCTGAAACTTTGGACATTCTCGCGAAGGGTTCCCAATCCCCGACAAGATTGGTACCCTTTCACGTCCAAATCTCTCAAACTCCGGGAGAGATTCTCAAAACCAAGGTTGACATGTTTCGAGTTCCTTTCAACATTTTGGAAATCCCGCTGAAACTTTGGACATTCTCGCGAAGGGTTCCCAATCCCCGACAAGATTGGTACCCTTTCACGTCCAAATCTCTCAAAGTCCGGGAGAGATCCTCAAAACCAAGGTTGACATGTTTCGAGTTCCTTTTAACATTTTGGAAATCCCGCTGAAACTTTGGACATTCTCGCGAAGGGTTCCCAATCCCCGACAAGATTGGTACCCTTTCACGTCCAAATCTCTCAAACTCCGGGAGAGATTCTCAAAACCAAGGTTGACATGTTTCGAGTTCCTTTCAACATTTTGGAAATCACGCTGAAACTTTGGACATTCTCGCGAAGGGTTCCCAATCCCCGACAAGATTGGTACCCTTTCACGTCCAAATCTCTAAAAACTCCGGCAGAGATTCTCAAAACCAAGGTTGACATGTTTCGAGTTCCTTTCAACATTTTGGAAATCCCGCTGAAACTTCGGACATTGTCGCGAAGGGTTCCCAATCCCCGACAAGATTGGTACCCTTTCACGTCCAAATCTCTCAAACTCCGGCAGAGATTCTCAAAACCAAGGTTGACATGTTTCGAGTTCATTTCAACATTTTGGAAATCCACCTGAGACTTTGGACATTGTCGCGAAGGGTTCCCAATCCCCGACAAGACTGGTACCCTTTCACGTCCAAATCTCTCAAACTCCGGCAGAGATTCTCAAAACCAAGGTTGACATGGTTCGAGTTCCTTTCAACAATTTGGAAATCCCGGTGAAACTTTGGACATTCTTGCGAAGGGTTCCCAATCCCCGACAAGATTGGTACCCTTTCATGTCCAAATCTCTCAAACTCCGGGAGAGATTCTCAAAACCAAGGTTGACATGTTTCGAGTTCCTCTCAACATTTTGGAAATCCCGCTGAAACTTTGGACATTCTCGCGAAGGGTTCCCAATCCCCGACAAGATTGGTACCCTTTCACGTCCAAATCTCTCAAACTCCGGGAGAGATTCTCAAAACCAAGGTTCACATGTTTCGAGTTCCTTTCAACATTTTGGAAATCCCGCTGAAACTTTGGACATTCTCGCGAAGGGTTCCCAATCCCCGACAAGATTGGTACCCTTTCACGTCCAAATCTCTCAAACTCCGGGAGAGATTCTCAAAACCAAGGTTGACATGTTTCGAGTTCCTTTCAACATTTTGGAAATCCCGCTGAAACTTTGGACATTCTCGCGAAGGGTTCCCAATCCCCGACAAGATTGGTACCCTTTCACGTCCAAATCTCTCAAAGTCCGGGAGAGATCCTCAAAACCAAGGTTGACATGTTTCGAGTTCCTTTTAACATTTTGGAAATCCCGCTGAAACTTTGGACATTCTCGCGAAGGGTTCCCAATCCCCGACAAGATTGGTACCCTTTCACGTCCAAATCTCTCAAACTCCGGCAGAGATTCTCAAAACCAAGGTTGACATGTTTCGAGTTCCTTTGAACATTTTGGAAATCCCGCTGAAACTTTGGACATTCTCGCGAAGGGTTCCCAATCCCCGACAAGATTGGTACCCTTTCACGTCCAAATCTCTAAAAACTCCGGCAGAGATTCTCAAAACCAAGGTTGACATGTTTCGAGTTCCTTTCAACATTTTGGAAATCCCGCTGAAACTTTGGACATTCCCGCGAAGGCTTCCCGATCCCCGACAAGATTGGTACCCTTTCACATCCAAATCTCTCAAACTCCGGGAGAGATTCTGAAAACCAAGGTTGACATGGTTCGAGGTCCTTTCAACATTTTGGAAATCGCGCTGAAACTTTGGACATTCTCGCGAAGGGTTCCCAATCCCCGACAAGATTGGTACCCTTTCACGTCCAAATCTCTCAAAGTCCGGGAGAGATTCTCAAAACCAAGGTTAACACGTTTCGAGTTCCTTTCAACATTTTGGAAATCCCGCTGAAACTTTGGACATTCTCGCGAAGGGTTCCCAATCCCCGACAATACTGGTACCCTTTCACGTCCAAATCTCTCAAAGTCCGGGAGAGATTCTCAAAACCAAGGTTGACATGTTTCGAGTTCCTTTCAATATTTGGGAAATCCTGCTGAAACTTTGGACATTCTCGCGAAGGGTTCCCAATCCCTGATAAGATTGATACCCTTTCACGTCCAAATCTCTCAAACTCCGGGAGAGATTCTCAAAACCAAGGTTGACATGTTTCGAGTTCCTTTCAACATTTTGGAAATCCCGCTGAATCTTTGGAAATTCTCGCGAAGGGTTCCCAATCCCCGACAAGGTTGGTACCCTTTCACGTGCAAATCTCTCAAACTCCGGGAGAGATTCTCAAAACCAAGGTTGACATGGTTCGAGTTCCTTTCAACAGTTTGGAAATCCCGCTGAAACTTTGGACATTCTCGCGAAGGGTTCCCAATCCCCGACAAGATTGGTACCCTTTCACGTCCAAATCTCTCAAACTCCGGGAGAGATTCTCAAAACCATGGTTGACATGTTTCGAGTTCCTTTCAACATTTTGGAAATCCCGCTGAAACTTTGGACATTCTCGTGAAGGGTTCCCAATCCCCGACAAGATTGGTACCCTTTCACGTCCAAATCTCTCAAACTCCGGGAGAGATTCTCAAAACCAAGGGTGACATGTTTTGAGTTCCTTTCAACATTTTGGAAATCCCGCTGAAACTTCGGACATTGTCGCGAAGGGTTCCCAATCCCCGACAAGATTGGTACCCTTTCACGTCCAAATCTCTCAAACTCCGGCAGAGATTCTCAAAACCAAGGTTGACATGTTTCGAGTTCATTTCAACATTTTGGAAATCCCGCTGAAACTTTGGACATTGTCGCGAAGGGTTCCCAATCCCCGACAAGACTGGTACCCTTTCACGTCCAAATCTCTCAAACTCCGGCAGAGATTCTCAAAACCAAGGTTGACATGGTTCGAGTTCCTTTCAACAATTTGGAAATCCCGGTGAAACTTTGGACATTCTTGCGAAGGGTTCCCAATCCCCGACAAGATTGGTACCCTTTCACGTCCAAATCTCTCAAACTCCGGGAGAGATTCTCAAAACCAAGCTTGACATGTTTCGAGTTCCTTTCAACATTTTGGAAATCCCGCTGAAACTTTGGACATTCTCGCGAAGGGTTCCCAATCCCCGACAAGATTGGTACACTTTCACGTCCAAATCTCTCAAACTCCGGGAGAGATTCTCAAAACCAAGGTTGACATGGTTCGAGTTCCTCTCAACATTTTGGAAATCCCGCTGAAACTTTGGACATTCTCGCGAAGGGTTCCCAATCCCCGACAAGATTGGTACCCTTTCACGTCCAAATCTCTCAAACTCCGGGAGAGATTCTCAAAACCAAGGTTGACATGTTTCGAGTTCCTTTCAACATTTTGGAAATCCCGCTGAAACTTTGGACATTCTCGCGAAGGGTTCCCAATCCCCGACAAGATTGGTACCCTTTCACGTCCAAATCTCTCAAAGTCCGGGAGAGATTCTCAAAACCAAGGTTGACATGTTTCGAGTTCCTTTCAACATTTTGGAAATCCCGCTGAAACTTTGGACATTCTCGCGAAGGGTTCCCGATCCCCGACAAGATTGGTACCCTTTCACGTCCAAATCTCTCAAACTCCGGGAGAGATTCTCAAAACCAAGCTTGACATGTTTCGAGTTCCTTTCAACATTTTGGAAATCCCGCTGAAACTTTGGACATTCTCGCGAAGGGTTCCCGATCTCCGACAAGATTGGTACACTTTCACGTCCAAATCTCTCAAACTCCGGGAGAGATTCTCAAAACCAAGGTTGACATGTTTCGAGTTCCTTTCAACATTTTGGAAATCCCGCTGAAACTTTGGACATTCTCGCGAAGGGTTCCCGATCCCCGACACGATTTGTACCCTTTCACGTCCAAATCTCTCAAACTCCGGGAGAGATTCTCAAAACCAAGGTTGACATGTTTCGAGTTCCTTTCAACATTTTGGAAATCCCGCCTAAACTTTGGACATTGTCGCGAAGGGTTCCCAATCCCCGATAAGACTGGTACCCTTTCACGTCCAAATCTCTCAAACTCTGGGAGAGATTCTCAAAACCAAGGTTGACACGTTTCGAGTTCCTTTCAACATTTTGGAAATCCCGCTGAAACTTTGGACATTGTCGCGAAGGGTTCCCAATCCCCGACAAGATTAGTACCCTTTCATGTCCAAATCTCTTAAACTCCGGGAGAGATTCTCAAAACCAAGGTTGACATGTTTCGAGTTCCTTTCAACATTTTGGAAATCCCGCTGAAACTTTGGACATTCTCGCGAAGGGTTCCCAATCCCCGACAAGATTGGTACCCTTTCACGTCCAAATCTCTCAAACTCCGGGAGAGATTCTCAAAACCAAGGTTGACATGTTTCGAGTTCCTCTCAACATTTTGGAAATCCCGCTGAAAATTTGGACATTCTCGCGAAGGGTTCCCGATCCCCGACAAGATTGGTACCCTTTCACGTCCAAATCTCTCAAACTCCGGGAGAGATTCTCAAAACCAAGGTTGACATGTTTCGAGTTCCTTTCAATATTTTGGAAATCCCGCTGAAACTTTGGAAATTCTCGCGAAGGGTTCCCAATCCCCGACAAGACTGGTACCCTTTCACGTCCAAATCTCTCAAACTCCGGGAGAGATTCTCAAAACCTAGGTTGACATGTTTCGAGTTCCTTTCAACATTTTGGAAATCCCGCTGAAACTTTGGACATTCTCGCGAAGGGTTCCCAATCCCCGACAAGATTGGTACCCTTTCACGTCCAAATCTCTCAAACTCCGGGAGAGATTCTCAAAACCAAGGTTGACATGTTTCGAGTTCCTTTCAACATTTTGGAAATCCCGCTGAAACTTTGGACATTCTCGCGAAGGGTTCCCGATCCCCGACAAGATTGGTACCCTTTCACGTCCAAATCTCTCAAACTCCGGGAGAGATTCTCAAAACCAAGGTTGACATGTTTCGAGTTCCTTTCAACATTTTGGAAATCCCGCTGAAATTTTGGACATTCTCGCGAAGGGTTCCCAATCCCCGACAAGTTCGGTACCCTTTCACGTCCAAATCTCTCAGACTTTGGCAGAGATTCTCAAAACCAAGGTTGACATGGTTCGAGTTCCTTTCAACATTTTGGAAATCCCACTGAAACTTTGGACATTCTCGCGAAGGGTTCCCAAGCCCCGACAAGATTGGTACCCTTTCACGTCCAAATCTCTCAAACTCCGGGAGAGATTCTCAAAACCAAGGTTGACATGTTTCGAGTTCCTTTCAACATTTTGGAAATCCCGCTGAAACTTTGGACATTCTCGCGAAGGGTTCCCAATCCCCGACAAGACTGGTACCCTTTCACGTCCAAATCTCTCAAACTCCGGGAGAGATTGTCAAAACCAAGGTCAACATGTTTCGAGTTCCTTTCAACATTTTGGAAATCCCGCTGAAATTTTGGACATTGTCGCGAAGGGTTCCCAATCCCCGACAAGATTGGTACCCTTTCACGTCCAAATCTCTCAGACTCCGGGAGAGATTCTCAAAACCAAGGTTGACATGGTTCGAGTTCCTTTCAACATTTTGGAAATCCCGCTGAAAATTTGGACATTCTCGCGAAGGGTTCCCAATCCCCGACAAGATTGGTACCCTTTCACGTCCAAATCTCTCAAACTCCGGGAGAGATTCTCAAAACCATGGTTGAAACGTTTCGAGTTCCTTTCAACATTTTGGAAATCCCGCTGAAACTTTGGACATTCTCGCGAAGGGTTCCCAATCCCCGACAAGATTGGTACCCTTTCACGTCCAAATCTCTCAAACTCCGGGAGAGATTCTGAAAACCAAGGTTGACATGTTTTGACTTTCTTTCACCATTTTGGAAATCCCGCTGAAACTTTGGACATTCTCGCGAAGGGTTCCCAATCCCCGACAAGATTGGTACCCTTTCACGTCCAAATCTCTCAAACTCCGGGAGAGATTCTCAAAACCATGGTTGACATGGTTCGAGTTCCTTTCAACATTTTGGAAATCCCGCTGAATCTTTGGAAATTCTCGCAAAGGGTTCCCAATCCCCGACAAGATTGGGACCCTTTCACGTCCAAATCTCTCAAACTCCGGGAGAGATTCTCAAAACCAAGGTTGACATGTTTTGAGTTTCTTTCACCATTTTGGAAATCCCGCTGAAACTTTGGACATTCTCGCGAAGGGTTCCCAATCCCCGACAAGACTGGTACCCTTTCACGTCCAAATCTCTCAAACTCCGGGAGAGATTCTCAAAACCATGGCTGACATGGTTCGAGTTCCTTTCAACATTTTGGAAATCCCGCTGAAACTTTGGACATTCTTGCGAAGGGTTCCCAATCCCCGACACGATTGGTACCCTTTCACGTCCAAATCTCTCAAACTCCGGGAGAGATTCTCAAAACCAAAATTGACATGGTTCGAGTTCCTTTCAACATTTTGGAAATCCCGCTGAAACTTTGGACATTCTCGCGAAGGGTTCCCAATCCCCGACAAGATTGGTACCCTTTCACGTCCAAATCTCTCAAACTCCGGGAGAGATTCTCAAAACCAAGGTTGACATGTTTCGAGTTCCTTTCAACATTTTGGAAATCCCGCTGAAACTTTGGACATTCTCGCGAAGGGTTCCCAATCCCCGACAAGATTGGTACCCTTTCACGTCCAAATCTCTCGAACTCCGGGAGAGATTCTCAAAACCAAGGTTGACATGTTTCGAGTTCCTTTCAATATTTTGGAAATCCCGCTGAAACTTTGGAAATTCTCGCGAAGGGTTCCCAATCCCCGACAAGACTGGTACCCTTTCACGTCCAAATCTCTCAAACTCCGGGAGAGATTCTCAAAACCAAGGTTGACATGTTTCGAGTTCCTTTCAACATTTTGGAAATCCCGCTGAAACTTTGGACATTGTCGCGAAGGGTTCCCGATCCCCGACAAGATTGGTACCCTTTCACGTCCAAATCTCTCAAACTCCGGGAGAGATTCTCAAAACCAAGGTTGACATGTTTCGAGTTCCTTTCAACATTTTGGAAATCCCGCTGAAACTTTGGACATTCTCGCGAAGGGTTCCCGATCCCCGACAAGATTGGTACCCTTTCACGTCCAAATCTCTCAAACTCCGGGAGAGATTCTCAAAACCAAGGTTGACATGTTTCGAGTTCCTTTCAACATTTTGGAAATCCCGCTGAAACTTTGGACATTGTCGCGAAGGGTTCCCAATCCCCGACAAGACTGGTACCCTTTCACGTCCAAATCTCTCAAACTCCGGGAGAGATTGTCAAAACCAAGGTCAACATGTTTCGAGTTCCTTTCAACATTTTGGAAATCCCGCTGAAATTTTGGACATTGTCGCGAAGGGTTCCCAATCCCCGACAAGATTGGTACCCTTTCACGTCCAAATCTCTCAGACTCCGGGAGAGATTCTCAAAACCAAGGTTGACATGGTTCGAGTTCCTTTCAACATTTTGGAAATCCCGCTGAAACTTTGGACATTCTCGCAAAGGGTTCCCAATCCCCGACAAGATTGGGACCCTTTCACGTCCAAATCTCTCAAACTCCGGGAGAGATTCTCAAAACCAAGGTTGACATGTTTTGAGTTTCTTTCACCATTTTGGAAATCCCGCTGAAACTTTGGACATTCTCGCGAAGGGTTCCCAATCCCCGACAAGACTGGTACCCTTTCACGTCCAAATCTCTCAAACTCCGGGAGAGATTCTCAAAACCATGGCTGACATGGTTCGAGTTCCTTTCAACATTTTGGAAATCCCGCTGAAACTTTGGACATTCTTGCGAAGGGTTCCCAATCCCCGACACGATTGGTACCCTTTCACGTCCAAATCTCTCAAACTCCGGGAGAGATTCTCAAAACCAAAATTGACATGGTTCGAGTTCCTTTCAACATTTTGGAAATCCCGCTGAAACTTTGGACATTCTCGCGAAGGGTTCCCAATCCCCGACAAGATTGGTACCCTTTCACGTCCAAATCTCTCAAACTCCGGGAGAGATTCTCAAAACCAAGGTTGACATGTTTCGAGTTCCTTTCAACATTTTGGAAATCCCGCTGAAACTTTGGACATTCTCGCGAAGGGTTCCCAATCCCCGACAAGATTGGTACCCTTTCACGTCCAAATCTCTCAAACTCCGGGAGAGATTCTCAAAACCAAGGTTGACATGTTTCGAGTTCCTTTCAACATTTTGGAAATCCCGCTGAAACTTTGGACATTCTCGCGAACGGTTCCCAATCCCCGACAATACTGGTACCCTTTCACGTCCAGATCTCTCAAACTCCGGGAGAGATTCTCAAAACCAAGGTTGACATGTTTCGAGTTCCTTTCAACATTTTGGAAATCCCGCTGAAACTTTGGACATTCTCGCGAAGGGTTCCCAATCCCCGACAAGACTGGTACCCTTTCACGTCCAAATCTCTCAAACTCCGGGAGAGATTGTCAAAACCAAGGTCAACATGTTTCGAGTTCCTTTCAACATTTTGGAAATCCCGCTGAAATTTTGGACATTGTCGCGAAGGGTTCCCAATCCCCGACAAGATTGGTACCCTTTCACGTCCAAATCTCTCAGACTCCGGGAGAGATTCTCAAAACCAAGGTTGACATGGTTCGAGTTCCTTTCAACATTTTGGAAATCCCGCTGAAAATTTGGACATTCTCGCGAAGGGTTCCCAATCCCCGACAAGATTGGTACCCTTTCACGTCAAAATCTCTCAAACTCCGGGAGAGATTCTCAAAACCATGGTTGAAACGTTTCGAGTTCCTTTTAACATTTTGGAAATCCCGCTGAAACTTTGGACATTCTCGCGAAGGGTTCCCAATCCCCGACAAGATTGGTACCCTTTCACGTCCAAATCTCTCAAACTCCGGGAGAGATTCTCAAAACCATGGTTGACATGGTTCGAGTTCCTTTCAAAATTTTGGAAATCCCGCTGAAACTTTGGACATTCTCGCGAAGGGTTCCCAATCCCCGACAAGATTGGGACCCTTTCACGTCCAAATCTCTCAAACTCCGGGAGAGATTCTCAAAACCAAGGTTGACATGTTTTGAGTTTCTTTCACCATTTTGGAAATCCCGCTGAAACTTTGGACATTCTCGCGAAGGGTTCCCAATCCCCGACAAGATTGGTACCCTTTCACGTCCAAATCTCTCAAACTCCGGGAGAGATTCTCAAAACCATGGTTGACATGGTTCGAGTTCCTTTCAACATTTTGGAAATCCCGCTGAAACTTTGGACATTCTCGCGAAGGGTTCCCAATCCCCGACAAGATTGGTACCCTTTCACGTCCAAATCTCTCAAACTCCGGGAGAGATTCTCAAAACCAAGGTTGACATGGTTCGAGTTCCTTTCAACATTTTGGAAATCCCGCTGAAACTTTGGACATTCTCGCGAAGGGTTCCCAATCCCCGACAAGACTGGTACCCTTTCACGTCCAAATCTCTCAAACTCCGGGAGAGATTCTCAAAACCATGGCTGACATGTTTCGAGTTCCTTTCAACATTTTGGAAATCCCGCTGAAACTTTGGACATTCTTGCGAAGGGTTCCCAATCCCCGACACGATTGGTACCCTTTCACGTCCAAATCTCTCAAACTCCGGGAGAGATTCTCAAAACCAAAATTGACATGTTTCGAGTTCCTTTCAACATTTTGGAAATCCCGCTGAAACTTTGGACATTCTCGCGAAGGGTTCCCAATCCCCGACAAGATTGGTACCCTTTCACGTCCAAATCTCTCAAACTCCGGGAGAGATTCTCAAAACCAAGGTTGACATGTTTCGAGTTCCTTTCAACATTTTGGAAATCCCGCTGAAACTTTGGACATTCTCACGAAGGGTTCCCAATCCCCGACAAGATTGGTACCCTTTCACGTCCAAATCTCTCAAACTCCGGGAGAGATTCTCAAAACCAAGGTTGACATGTTTCGAGTTCCTTTCAACATTTTGGAAATCCCGCTGTAACTTTGGACATTCTTGCGAAGGGTTCCCAATCCCCGACAAGACTGGTACCCTTTCACGTCCAAATCTCTCAAACTCCGGGAGAGATTCTCAAAACCAAGGTCAACATGTTTCGAGTTCCTTTCAACATTTTGGAAATCCCGCTGAAATTTTGGACATTGTCGCGAAGGGTTCCCAATCCCCGACAAGATTGGTACCCTTTCACGTCCAAATCTCTCAGACTCCGGGAGAGATTCTCAAAACCATGGTTGACATGGTTCGAGTACCTTTCAACATTTTGGAAATCCCGCTGAAACTTTGGACATTCTCGCGAAGGGTTCCCAATCCTTGACAAGATTGGTACCCTTTCACGTCCAAATCTCTCAAACTCCGGGAGAGATTCTCAAAACCAAGGTTGACATGTTTCGAGTTCCTTTCAACATTTTGGAAATCCCGCTGAAACTTTGGACATTCTCGCGAAGGGTTCCCAATCCCCGACAAGATTGGTACCCTTTCACGTCCAAATCTCTCAAACTCCAGGAGAGATTCTGAAAACCAAGGTTGACATGTTTTGAGTTTCTTTCACCATTTTGGAAATCCCGCTGAAACTTTGGACATTCTCGCGAAGGGTTCCCAATCCCCGACAAGATTGGTACCCTTTCACGTCCAAATCTCTCAAACTCCGGGAGAGATTCTCAAAACCATGGTTGACATGGTTCGAGTTCCTTTCAAAATTTTGGAAATCCTGCTGAAACTTTGGACATTCTCGCGAAGGGTTCCCAATCCCCGACAAGATTGGGACCCTTTCACGTCCAAATCTCTCAAACTCCGGGAGAGATTCTCAAAACCAAGGTTGACATGTTTTGAGTTTCTTTCACCATTTTGGAAATCCCGCTGAAACTTTGGACATTCTCGCGAAGGGTTCCCAATCCCCGACAAGATTGGTACCCTTTCACGTCCAAATCTCTCAAACTCCGGGAGAGATTCTCAAAACCAAGGTTGACATGGTTCGAGTTCCTTTCAACATTTTGGAAATCCCGCTGAAACTTTGGACATTCTCGCGAAGGGTTCCCAATCCCCGACAAGATTGGTACCCTTTCACGTCCAAATCTCTCGAACTCCGGGAGAGATTCTCAAAACCATGGCTGACATGTTTCGAGTTCCTTTCAACATTTTGGAAATCCCGCTGAAACTTTGGACATTCTCGCGAAGGGTTCCCAATCCCCGACAAGATTGGTACCCTTTCACGTCCAAATCTCTCAAACTCCGGGAGAGATTCTCAAAACCAAAGTTGACATGTTTTGAGTTTCTTTCAACATTTTGGAAATCCCGCTGAAACTTTGGACATTCTCGCGAAGGGTTCCCAATCCCCGACAAGATTGGTACCCTTTCACGTCCAAATCTCTCAAACTCCGGGAGAGATTCTCAAAACCAAGGTTGACATGTTTCGAGTTCCTTTCAACATTTTGGAAATCCCGCTGAAACTTTGGACATTCTGGCGAAGGGTTCCCAATCCCCGACAAGATTGGGACCCTTTCACGTCCAAATCTCTCAAACTCCGGGAGAGATTCTCAAAACCAAGGTTGACATGTTTTGAGTTTCTTTCACCATTTTGGAAATCCCGCTGAAACTTTGGACATTCTGGCGAAGGGTTCCCAATCCCCGACAAGATTGGTACCCTTTCACGTCCAAATGTCTCAAACTCCGGGAGAGATTCTCAAAACCAAGGTCAACATGTTTCGAGTTCCTTTCAACATTTTGGAAATCCCGCTGAAACTTTGGACATTCTCGCGAAGGGTTCCCAATCCCCGACAAGATTGGTACCCTTTCATGTCCAAATCTCTCAAACTCCGGGAGAGATTCTCAAAACCAAGGTTGACATGGTTCGAGTTCCTTTCAACATTTTGGAAATCCCGCTGAAACTTTGGACATTCTCGCGAAGGGTTCCCAATCCCCGACAAGATTGGTACCCTTTCATGTCCAAATCTCTCAAACTCCGGGAGAGATTCTCAAAACCATGGCTGACATGTTTCGAGTTCCTTTCAACATTTTGGAAATCCCGCTGAAACTTTGGACATTCTTGCGAAGGGTTCCCAAACCCCGACACGATTGGTACCCTTTCACGTCCAAATCTCTCAAACTCCGGGAGAGATTCTCAAAACCAAAATTGACATGTTTCGAGTTCCTTTCAACATTTTGGAAATCCCGCTGAAACTTTGGACATTCTCGCGAAGGGTTCCCAATCCCCGACAAGATTAGCACCCTTTCACGTTCAAATCTCTCAAAGTCCGGGAGAGATTCTCAAAACCAAGGTTGACATGTTTCGAGTTCCTTTCAACATTTTGGAAATCCCCCTGAAACTTTGGACATTCTCGTGAAGGGTTCCCAATCCCCGACAAGATTGGTACCCTTTCACGTCCAAATCTCTCAAACTCCGGGAGAGATTCTCAAAACCATGGCTGACATGTTTCGAGTTCCTTTCAACATTTTGGAAATCCCGCTGAAACTTTGGACATTGTCGCGAAGGGTTCCCAATCCCCGACAAGATTGGTACCCTTTCACGTCCAAATCTCTCAAACTCCGGGAGAGATTCTCAAAACCATGGTTGAAACGTTTCGAGTTCCTTTCAACATTTTGGAAATCCCGCTGAAACTTTGGACATTCTCGCGAAGGGTTCCCAATCCCCGACAAGATTGGTACCCTTTCACGTCCAAATCTCTCAAACTCCGGGAGAGATTCTCAAAACCAAGGTTGACATGGTTCGAGTTCCTTTCAACATTTTGGAAATCCCGCTGAAACTTTGGACATTCTCGCGAAGGGTTCCCAATCCCCGACAAGATTGGTACCCTTTCACGTCCAAATCTCTCAAACTCCGGGAGAGATTCTCAAAACCAAGGTTGACATGTTTCGAGTTCCTTTCAACATTTTGGAAATCCCGCTGAAACTTTGGACATTCTCGCGAAGGGTTCCCGATCCCCGACAAGATTGGTACCCTTTCACGTCCAAATCTCTCAAACTCCGGGAGAGATTCTCAAAACCAAGGTTGACATCTTTCGAGTTCCTTTCAACATTTTAAAAATCCCGCTGAAACTTTGGACATTGTCGGTAAGGGTTCCCAATCCCCGACAAGATTGGTACCCTTTCACGTCCAAATCCCTCAAACTCCGGCAGAGATTCTCAAAACCAAGGTTGACATGTTCCGAGTTCCTTTCAACATTTTGGAAATCCCGCTGAAACTTTGGACATGCTCGCGAAGGGTTCCCAATCCCCAACAAGATTGGTACCCTTTCACGTCCAAATCTCTCAAACTCCGGGAGAGATTCTCAAAACCAAGGTTGACATGGTTCGAGTTCCTTTCAACATTTTGGAAATCCCACTGAAACTTTGGACATGCTCGCGAAGGGTTCCCAATCCCCAACAAGATTGGTACCCTTTCACGTCCAAATCTCTCAAACTCCGGGAGAGATTCTCAAAACCAAGGTTGACATGTTTCGAGTTCCTCTCAACATTTTGGAAATCCCGCTGAAACTTTGGACATTCTCGCGAAGGGTTCCCAATCCCTGACAAGATTGGTACCCTTTCACGTCCAAATCTCTCAAACTCCGGGAGAGATTCTCAAAACCAAGGTTGACATGGTTCGAGTTCCTTTCAACATTTTGGAAATCCCGCTGAAACTTTGGACATTCTCGCGAAGAGTTCCCGATCCCCGACAAGATTGGTACCCTTTCACGTCCAAATCTCTCAAACTCCGGGAGAGATTCTCAAAACCAAGGTTGACATGGTTCGAGTTCCTTTCAACATTTAGGAAATCCCGCTGAAACTTTGGACATTCTCGCGAAGGGTTCCCAATCCCCGACAAGATTGGTACCCTTTCACGTCCAAATCTCTCAAACTCCGGGAGAGATTCTCAAAACCAAGGTTGACATGTTTCGAGTTCCTTTCAACATTTTGGAAATCCCGCTGAAACTTTGGACATTCTCGCGAAGGGTTCCCAATCCCCGACAAGATTGGAACCCTTTCACGTCCAAATCTCTCAAACTCCGGGAGAGATTCTCAAAACCAAGGTTGACATGGTTCGAGTTCCTTTCAACATTTTGGAAATCCCGCTGAAACTTTGGACATTCTCGCGAACGGTTCCCGATCCCCGACAAGATTGGTACCCTTTCACGTCCAAATCTCTCAAACTCCGGGAGAGATTCTCAAAACCAAGGTTGACATGTTTCGAGTTCCTTTCAACATTTTGGAAATCCCGCTGAAACTTTGGACATTCTCGCGAAGGGTTCCCAATCCCCGACAAGATTGGTACACTTTCACGTCCAAATCTCTCAAACTCCGGGAGAGATTCTCAAAACCAAGGTTGACATGTTTCGAGTTCCTTTCAACATTTTGGAAATCCCGCTGAAACTTTGGACATTCTCGCGAAGGGTTCCCAATCCCCGACAAGATTGGTACCCTTTCACGTCCAAATCTCTCAAACTCCGGGAGAGATTCTCAAAACCAAGGTTGACATGTTCCGAGTTCCTTTCAACATTTTGGAAATCCCGCTGAAACTTTGGACATTCTCGCGAAGGGTTCCCAATCCCCGACAAGATTGGTACCCTTTCACGTCCAAATCTCTCAAACTCCGGGAGAGATTCTCAAAACCAAGGTTGACATGGTTCGAGTTCCTTTCAACATTTTGGAAATCCCGCTGAAACTTTGGACATTCTCGCGAAGGGTTCCCAATCCCCGACAAGATTGGTACCCTTTCACGTCCAAATCTCTCAAACTCCGGGAGAGATTCTCAAAACCAAGGTTGACATGTTTCGAGTTCCTTTCAACATTTTGGAAATCCCGCTGAAACTTTGGACATTCTCGCGAATGGTTCCCAATCCCCGACAAGATTGGTACCCTTTCAAGTCCAAATCTCTCAAACTCCGGCAGAGATTCTCAAAACCAAGGTTGACATGGTTCGAGTTCCTTTCAACATTTTGGAAATCCCGCTGAAACTTTGGACATTCTCGCGAAGGGTTCCCAATCCCCGACAAGATTGGTACCCTTTCACGTCCAAATCTCTCAAACTCCGGGAGAGATTCTCAAAACCAAGGTTGACATGGTTAGAGTTCCTTTCAACATTTTGGAAATCCCGCTGAAACTTTGGACATTGTCGCGAAGGGTTCCCAATCCCCGACAAGATTGGTACCCTTTCACGTCCAAATCTCTCAAACTCCGGGAGAGATTCTCAAAACCATGGGTGAAACGTTTCGAGTTCCTTTCAACATTTTGGAAATCCCGCTGAAACTTTGGACATTCTCGCGAAGGGTTCCCAATCCCCGACAAGACTGGTACCCTTTCACGTCCAAATCTCTCAAACTCCGGGAGAGATTCTCAAAACCAAGGTTGACATGGTTCGAGTTCCTTTCAACATTTTGGAAATCCCGCTGAAACTTTGGACATTCTGGCGAAGGGTTCCCAATCCCCGACAAGATTGGTACCCTTTCACGTCCAAATCTCTCAAACTCCGGGAGAGATTCTCAAAACCAAGGTTGACATGTTTTGAGTTTCTTTCAACATTTTGGAAATCCTGCTGAAACTTTGGACATTCTCGCGAAGGGTTCCCAATCCCCGACAAGATTGGTACCCTTTCACGTCCAAATCTCTCAAACTCCGGGAGAGATTCTCAAAACCAAGGTTGACATGTTTCGAGTTCCTTTCAACATTTTGGAAATCCCGCTGAAACTTTGGACATTGTCGCGAAGGGTTCCCGATCCCCAACAAGATTGGTATCCTTTCACGTCCAAATCTCTCAAAGTCCGGGAGAGATTCTCAAAACCAAGGTTGACATGTTTCGAGTTCCTTTCAACATTTTAAAAATCCCGCTGAAACTTTGGACATTGTCGGTAAGGGTTCCCAATCCCCGACAAGATTGGTACCCTTTCACGTCCAAATCCCTCAAACTCCGGGAGAGATTCTCAAAACCAAGGTTGACATGTTCCGAGTTCCTTTCAACATTTTGGAAATCCCACTGAAACTTTGGACATTCTCGCGAAGGGTTCCCAATCCCCGACAAGATTGGTACCCTTTCACGTCCAAATCTCTCAAACTCCGGGAGAGATTCTCAAAACCAAGGTTGACATGGTTCGAGTTCCTTTCAACATTTTGGAAATCCCACTGAAACTTTGGACATTCTCGCGAAGGGTTCCCAATCCCCGACAAGATTGGTACCCTTTCACGTCCAAATCTCTCAAACTCCGGGAGAGATTCTCAAAACCAAGGTTGACATGTTTCGAGTTCCTTTCAACATTTTGGAAATCCCGCTGAAACTTTGGACATTCTCGCGAAGGGTTCCCAATCCCCGACAAGATTAGTACCCTTTCACGTCCAAATCTCTCAAACTCCGGGAGAGATTCTCAAAACCAAGGTTGACATGTTTCGAGTTCCTTTCAACATTTGGGAAATCCCGCTGAAACTTTGGACATTCTGGCGAAGGGTTCCCGATCCCCGACAAGACTGGTACCCTTTCACGTCCAAATCTCTCAAAGTCCGGGAGAGATTCTCAAAACCATGGTTGACATGGTTCGAGTTCCTTTCAACATTTTGGAAATCCCGCTGAAACTTTGGACATTCTCGCGAAGGGTTCCCAATCCCCAACAAGATTGGTACCCTTTCACGTCCAAATCTCTCAAACTCCGGGAGAGATTCTCAAAACCAAGGTTGACATGGTTCGAGTTCCTTTCAACATTTTGGAAATCCCGCTGAAACTTTGGACATTCTCGCGAAGGGTTCCCAATCCCCGACAAGATTGGTACCCTTTCACGTCCAAATCTCTCAAACTCCGGGAGAGATTCTCAAAACCAAGGTTGACATGGTTCGAGTTCCTTTCAACATTTTGGAAATCCCGCTGAAACTTTGGACATTCTCGCGAAGGGTTCCCAATCCCCGACAAGATTGGTACCCTTTCACGTCCAAATCTCTCAAACTCCGGGAGAGATTCTCAAAACCAAGGTTGACATGTTTCGAGTTCCTTTCAACATTTTGGAAATCCCGCTGAAACTTTGGACATTCTCGCGAAGGGTTCCCAAGCCCCGACAAGACTGGTACCCTTTCACGTCCAAATCTCTCAAACTCCGGGAGAGATTCTCAAAACCAAGGTTGACATGTTTCGAGTTCCTTTCAACATTTTGGAAATCCCGCTGAAACTTTGGACATTCTGGCGAAGGGTTCCCAATCCCCGACAAGATTGGTACCCTTTCACGTCCAAATCTCTCAAACTCCGGGAGAGATTCTCAAAACCAAGGTTGACATGTTTCGAGTTCCTTTCAACATTTTGGAAATCCCGCTGAAACTTTGGACATTCTCGCGAAGGGTTCCCAATCCCCGACAAGATTGGTACCCTTTCACGTCCAAATCTCTCAAACTCCGGGAGAGATTCTCAAAACCAAGGTTGACATGTTCCGAGTTCCTTTCAACATTTTGGAAATCCCACTGAAACTTTGGACATTCTCGCGAAGGGTTCCCAATCCCCGACAAGATTGGTACCCTTTCACGTCCAAATCTCTCAAACTCCGGGAGAGATTCTCAAAACCAAGGTTGACATGGTTCGAGTTCCTTTCAACATTTTGGAAATCCCACTGAAACTTTGGACATTCTCGCGAAGGGTTCCCAATCCCCGACAAGATTGGTACCCTTTCACGTCCAAATCTCTCAAACTCCGGGAGAGATTCTCAAAACCAAGGTTGACATGGTTAGAGTTCCTTTCAACATTTTGGAAATCCCGCTGAAACTTTGGACATTCTCGCGAAGGGTTCCCAATCCCCGACAAGATTGGTACCCTTTCACGTCCAAATCTCTCAAACTCCGGGAGAGATTCTCAAAACCATGGGTGAAACGTTTCGAGTTCCTTTCAACATTTTGGAAATCCCGCTGAAACTTTGGACATTCTCGCGAAGGGTTCCCAATCCCCGACAAGATTGGGACCCTTTCACGTCCAAATCTCTCAAACTCCGGGAGAGATTCTCAAAACCATGGTTGAAACGTTTCGAATTCCTTTCAACATTTTGGAAATCCTGCTGAAACTTTGGACATTCTCGCGAAGGGTTCCCAATCCCCGACAAGATTGGTACCCTTTCACGTCCAAATCTCTCAAACTCCGGGAGAGATTCTCAAAACCAAGGTTGACATGTTTCGAGTTCCTTTCAACATTTTAAAATCCCGCTGAAACTTTGGACATTCTGGCGGAGGGTTCTAGATCCCCGACAAGATTGGTACCCTTTCACGTCCAAATCTCTCAAACTCTGGGAGAGATTCTCAAAACCAAGGTTGACATGGTTCGAGTTCCTTTCAACATTTTGGAAATCCCGCTGAAACTTTGGACATTCTCGCGAAGGGTTCCCAATCCCCGACAAGATTGGTACCCTTTCACGTCCAAATCTCTCAAACTCCGGGAGAGATTCTCAAAACCAAGGTTGACATGTTTCGAGTTCCTTTCAACATTTTGGAAATCCCGCTGAAACTTTGGACATTTTCGCGAAGGGTTCCCAATCCCCGACAAGATTGGTACCCTTTCACGTCCAAATCTCTCAAACTCCGGCAGAGATTCTCAAAACCAAGGTTGACATGTTTCGAGTTCCTTTCAACATTTTGGAAATCCCGCTGAAACTTTGGACATTCTCGCGAAGGCTTCCCAATCCCCGACAAGATTGGTACCCTTTCACGTCCAAATCTCTCAAACTCCGGGAGAGATTCTCAAAACCAAGGTTGACATGTTTGGAGTTCCTTTCAACATTTTGGAAATCCCACTGAAACTTTGGACATTCTCGCGAAGGGTTCCCGATCCCCGACAAGATTGGTACACTTTCACGTCCAAATCTCTCAAACTCTGGGAGAGATTCTCAAAACCAAGGTTGACATGGTTCGAGTTCCTTTCAACATTTTGGAAATCCCGCTGAAACTTTGGACATTCTCGCGAAGGGTTCCCAATCCCCGACAAGATTGGTACCCTTTCACGTCCAAATCTCTCAAACTCCGGGAGAGATTCTCAAAACCAAGGTTGACATGTTTCGAGTTCCTTTCAACATTTTGGAAATCCCGCTGAAACTTTGGACATTCTCGCGAAGGGTTCCCAATCCCCGACAAGACTGGTACCCTTTCACGTCCAAATCTCTCAAACTCCGGGAGAGATTCTCAAAACCAAGGTTGACATGGTTAGAGTTCCTTTCAATATTTTGGAAATCCCGCTGAAACTTTGGACATTCTCGCGAAGGGTTCCCAATCCCCGACAAGACTGGTACCCTTTCACGTCCAAATCTCTCAAACTCCGGGAGAGATTCTCAAAACCAAGGTTGACATGGTTCGAGTTCCTTTCAACATTTTGGAAATCCCGCTGAAACTTTGGACATTCTGGCGAAGGGTTCCCAATCCCCGACAAGATTGGTACCCTTTCACGTCCAAATCTCTCAAACTCCGGGAGAGATTCTCAAAACCAAGGTTGACATGTTTCGAGTTCCTTTCAACATTTTGGAAATCCCGCTGAAACTTTGGACATTCTCGCGAAGGGTTCCCAATCCCCGACAAGATTGGTACCCTTTCACGTCCAAATCTCTCAAACTCCGGGAGAGATTCTCAAAACCAAGGTTGACATGGTTCGAGTTCCTTTCAACATTTTGGAAATCCCGCTGAAACTTTGGACATTCTCGCGAAGGGTTCCCAATCCCCGACAGGATTGGTACCCTTTCACGTCCAAATCTCTCAAAATCCGGGAGAGATTCTCAAAACCAAGGTTGACATGTTTCGAGTTCCTTTCAACATTTTGGAAATCCCACTGAAACTTTGGACATTCTCGCAAAGGGTTCCCAATCCCCGACAAGATTGGTACCCTTTCACGTCCAAATCTCTCAAACTCCGGCAGAGATTCTCAAAACCAAGGTTGACATGGTTCGAGTTCCTTTCAACATTTTGGAAATCCCGCTGAAACTTTGGACATTCTGGCGAAGGGTTCCCAATCCCCGACAAGATTGGTACCCTTTCACATCCAAATCTCTCAAACTCCGGGAGAGATTCTCAAAACCAAGGTTGACATGTTTCGAGTTTCTTTCAACATTTTGGAAATCCCGCTGAAACTTTGGACATTCTGTCGAAGGGTTCCCAATCCCCGACAAGATTGGTACCCTTTCACGTCCAAATCTCTCAAACTCCGGGAGAGATTCTCAAAACCAAGGTTGACATGTTTCGAGTTCCTTTCAACATTTTGGAAATCCCACTGAAACTTTGGACATTCTCGCGAAGGGTTCCCAATCCCCGACAAGATTGGTACCCTTTCACGTCCAAATCTCTCAAACTCCGGGAGAGATTCTCAAAACCAAGGTTGACATGTTTCGAGTTCCTTTCAACATTTTGGAAATCCCGCTGAAACTTTGGACATTCTCGCGAAGGGTTCCCAATCCCCGACAAGATTGGTACCCTTTCACGTCCAAATCTCTCAAACTCCGGGAGAGATTCTCAAAACCAAGGTTGACATGGTTCGAGTTCCTTTCAACATTTTGGAAATCCCGCTGAAACTTTGGACATTCTCGCGAAGGGTTCCCAATCCCCGACAAGATTGGTACCCTTTCACGTCCAAATCTCTCAAACTCCGGGAGAGATTCTCAAAACCAAGGTTGACATGTTTCGAGTTCCTTTCAACATTTTGGAAATCCCGCTGAAACTTTGGACATTCTCGCGAAGGGTTCCCAATCCCCGACAAGATTGGTACCCTTTCACGTCCAAATCTCTCAAACTCCGGGAGAGATTCTCAAAACCAAGGTTGACATGGTTCGAGTTCCTTTCAACATTTTGGAAATCCCGCTGAAACTTTGGACATTCTCGCGAAGGGTTCCCAATCCCCGACAAGATTGGTACCCTTTCACGTCCAAATCTCTCAAACTCCGGGAGAGATTCTCAAAACCAAGGTTGACATGTTTCGAGTTCCTTTCAACATTTTGGAAATCCCGCTGAAACTTTGGACATTCTCGCGAAGGGTTCCCAATCCCCGACAAGATTGGTACCCTTTCACGTCCAAATCTCTCAAACTCCGGGAGAGATTCTCAAAACCAAGGTTGACATGTTTCGAGTTCCTTTCAACATTTTGGAAATCCCGCTGAAACTTTGGACATTCTCGCGAAGGGTTCCCAATCCCCGACAAGATTGGTACCCTTTCACGTCCAAATCTCTCAAACTCCGGGAGAGATTCTCAAAACCAAGGTTGACATGTTTCGAGTTCCTTTCAACATTTTGGAAATCCCGCTGAAACTTTGGACATTCTCGCGAAGGGTTCCCAATCCCCGACAAGATTGGTACCCTTTCACGTCCAAATCTCTCAAACTCCGGGAGAGATTCTCAAAACCAAGGTTGACATGTTCCGAGTTCCTTTCAACATTTTGGAAATCCCACTGAAACTTTGGACATTCTCGCGAAGGGTTCCCAATCCCCGACAAGATTGGTACCCTTTCACGTCCAAATCTCTCAAACTCCGGGAGAGATTCTCAAAACCAAGGTTGACATGTTTCGAGTTCCTTTCAACATTTTGGAAATCCCGCTGAAACTTTGGACATTCTCGCGAAGGGTTCCCAATCCCCGACAAGATTGGTACCCTTTCACGTCCAAATCTCTCAAACTCCGGCAGAGATTCTCAAAACCAAGGTTGACATGGTTCGAGTTCCTTTCAACATTTTGGAAATCCCGCTGAAACTTTGGACATTCTGGCGAAGGGTTCCCAATCCCCGACAAGATTGGTACCCTTTCACGTCCAAATCTCTCAAACTCCGGGAGAGATTCTCAAAACCAAGGTTGACATGGTTCGAGTTCCTTTCAACATTTTGGAAATCCCGCTGAAACTTTGGACATTCTGGCGAAGGGTTCCCAATCCCCGACAAGATTGGTACCCTTTCACATCCAAATCTCTCAAACTCCGGGAGAGATTCTCAAAACCAAGGTTGACATGTTTCGAGTTTCTTTCAACATTTTGGAAATCCCGCTGAAACTTTGGACATTCTGTCGAAGGGTTCCCAATCCCCGACAAGATTGGTACCCTTTCACGTCCAAATCTCTCAAACTCCGGGAGAGATTCTCAAAACAAAGGTTCACATGGTTCGAGTTCCTTTCAACATTTTGGAAATCCCACTGAAACTTTGGACATTCTCGCGAAGGGTTCCCAATCCCCGACAAGATTGGTACCCTTTCACGTCCAAATCTCTCAAACTCCGGGAGAGATTCTCAAAACCAAGGTTGACATGTTTCGAGTTCCTTTCAACATTTTGGAAATCCCGCTGAAACTTTGGACATTCTGTCGAAGGGTTCCCAATCCCCGACAAGATTGGTACCCTTTCACGTCCAAATCTCTCAAACTCCGGGAGAGATTCTCAAAACCAAGGTTGACATGGTTCGAGTTCCTTTCAACATTTTGGAAATCCCGCTGAAACTTTGGACATTCTCGCGAAGGGTTCCCAATCCCCGACAAGACTGGTACCCTTTCACGTCCAAATCTCTCAAGCTCCGGGAGAGATTCTCAAAACCAAGGTTGACATGGTTCGAGTTCCTTTCAACATTTTGGAAATCCCGCTGAAACTTTGGACATTCTCGCGAAGGGTTCCCAATCCCCGACAAGATTGGTACCCTTTCACGTCCAAATCTCTCAAACTCCGGGAGAGATTCTCAAAACCAAGGTTGACATGGTTCGAGTTCCTTTCAACATTTTGGAAATCCCGCTGAAACTTTGGACATTCTCGCGAAGGGTTCCCAATCCCCGACAAGACTGGTACCCTTTCACGTCCAAATCTCTCAAACTCCGGGAGAGATTCTCAAAACCAAGGTTGACATGTTTCGAGTTCCTTTCAACATTTTGGAAATCCCGCTGAAACTTTGGACATTCTCGCGAAGGGTTCCCAATCCCCGACAAGATTGGTACCCTTTCACGTCCAAATCTCTCAAACTCCGGGAGAGATTCTCAAAACCAAGGTTGACATGGTTCGAGTTCCTTTCAACATTTTGGAAATCCCGCTGAAACTTTGGACATTCTCGCGAAGGGTTCCCAATCCCCGACAAGATTGGTACCCTTTCACGTCCAAATCTCTCAAACTCCGGGAGAGATTCTCAAAACCAAGGTTGACATGGTTCGAGTTCCTTTCAACATATTGGAAATCCCGCTGAAACTTTGGACATTCTCACGAAGGGTTCCCGATCCCCGACAAGATTGGTACCCTTTCACGTCCAAATCTCTCAAACTCCGGGAGAGATTCTCAAAACCATGGTTGAAACGTTTCGAGTTCCTTTCAACATTTTGGAAATCTCGCTGAAACTTTGGACATTCTCGCGAAGGGTTCCCAATCCCCGACAAGATTGGTACCCTTTCACGTCCAAAACTCTCAAACTCTGGGAGAGATTCTCAAAACCAAGGTTGACATGTTTTGAGTTTCTTTCAACATTTTGGAAATCCCGCTGAAACTTTGGACATTCTCGCGAAGGGTTCCCAATCCCCGACAAGATTGGTACACTTTCACGTCCAAATCTCTCAAACTCCTGGAGAGATTCTCAAAACCAAGGTTGACATGTTTCGAGTTCCTTTCAACATTTTGGAAATCCCGCTGAAACTTTGGACATTCTCGCGAAGGGGTCCCAATCCCTGACAAGATTGGTACCCTTTCACGTCCAAATCTCTCAAACTCCGGGAGAGATTCTCAAAACCAAGGTTGACATGTTTCGAGTTCCTTTCAACATTTTGGAAATCCCGCTGAAACTTTGGACATTCTCGCGAAGGGTTCCCAATCCCCGGCAAGATTGGTACCCTTTCACGTCCAAATCTCTCAAACTCGGGGAGAGATTCTCAAAACCAAGGTTGACATGTTTCGAGTTCCTTTCAACATTTTGGAAATCCCGCTGAAACTTTTGGCATTCTCGCGAGGCGTTCCCAATCCCCGACAAGATTGGTACCCTTTCACGTCCAAATCTCTCAAACTCCGGGAGAGATTCTCAAAACCAAGGTTGACATGTTTCGAGTTCCTTTCAACATTTTGGAAATCCCGCTGAAACTTTGGACATTCTCGCGAAGGGGTCCCAATCCCTGACAAGATTGGTACCCTTTCACGTCCAAATCTCTCAAACTCCGGGAGAGATTCTCAAAACCAAGGTTGACATGTTTCGAGTTCCTTTCAACATTTTGGAAATCCCGCTGAAACTTTGGACATTCTCGCGAAGGGTTCCCAATCCCCGACAAGATTGGTACCCTTTCACGTCCAAATCTCTCAATCTCCGGGCGAGATTCTGAAAACCAAGGTTGACATGTTTCGAGTTCCTTTCAACATTTTGGAAATCCCGCTGAAACTTTTGGCATTCTCGCGAGGCGTTCCCAATCCCCGACAAGATTGGTACCCTTTCACGTCCAAATCTCTCAAACTCCGGGAGAGATTCTCAAAACCAAGGTTGACATGTTTCGAGTTCCTTTCAACATTTTGGAAATCCCGCTGAAACTTTGGACATTCTCGCGAAGGGTTCCCAATCCCCGACAAGATTGGTACCCTTTCACGTCCAAATCTCTCAAACTCCGGGAGAGATTCTCAAAACCAAGGTTGACATGGTTCGAGTTCCTTTCAACATTTTGGAAATCCCGCTGAAACTTTGGACATTCTGGCAAAGGGTTCCCAATCCCCGACAAGATTGGTACCCTTTCACGTCCAAATCTCTCAAACTCGGGGAGAGATTCTCAAAACCAAGGTTGACATGTTTCGAGTTCCTTTCAACATTTTGGAAATCCCGCTGAAACTTTGGACATTCTCGCGAAGGGTTCCCAATCCCCGACAAGACTGGTACCCTTTCACGTCCAAATCTCTCAAACTCCGAGAGAGATTCTCAAAACCAAGGTTGACATGGTTCGAGTTCCTTTCAACATTTTGGAAATCCCGCTGAAACTTTGGACATTCTCGCGAGGCGTTCCCAATCCCCGACAAGATTGGTACCCTTTCACGTCCAAATCTCTCAAACTCCGGGAGAGATTCTCAAAACCAAGGTTGACCTGGTTCGAGTTCCTTTCAACATTTTGGAAATCCCGCTGAAACTTTGGACATTCTCGCGAAGGGTTCCCAATCCCTGACAAGATTCGTACCCTTTCACGTCCAAATCTCTCAAACTCCGGGAGAGATTCTCAAAACCAAGGTTGACATGGTTCGAGTTCCTTTCAACATTTTGGAAATCCTGCTGAAACTTTGGACATTCTGGCGAAGGGTTCCCAATCCCCGACAAGATTGGTACCCTTTCACGTCCAAATCTCTCAAACTCCGGGAGAGATTCTCAAAACCAAGGTTGACATGGTTCGAGTTCCTTTCAACATTTTGGAAATCCCGCTGAAACTTTGGACATTCTCGCGAAGGGTTCCCAATCCCCGACAAGATTGGTACCCTCTCACGTCCAAATCTCTCAAACTCCGGGAGAGATTCTCAAAACCAAGGTTGACATGGTTCGAGTTCCTCTCAACATTTTGGAAATCCCGCTGAAACTTTGGACATTCTCGTGAAGGGTTCCCAATCCCCGACAAGATTGGTACCCTTTCACGTCCAAATCTCTCAAACTCCAGGAGAGATTCTCAAAACCAAGGTTGACATGTTTCGAGTTCCTTTCAACATTTTGGAAAATCTGCTTAAACTTTGGACATTGTCGCGAAGGGTTCCCGATCCCCGACACGACTGGTACCCTTTCACGTCCAAATCTCTCAAACTCCGGGAGAGATTCTCAAAACCAAGGTTGACATCTTTCGAGTTCCTTTCAACATTTTGGAAATCCCGCTGAAACTTTGGACATTGTCGCGAAGGGTTCCCAATCCCCGACAAGATTGGTACCCTTTCACGTCCAAATCTCTCAAACTCCGGGAGAGATTCTCAAAACCAAGGTTGACATGGTTCGAGTTCCTTTCAACATTTTGGAAATCCCGCTGAAACTTTGGACATTCTGGCGAAGGGTTCCCAATCCCCGACAAGATTGGTACCCTTTCACGTCCAAATCTCTCAAACTCCGGGAGAGATTCTCAAAACCAAGGTTGACATGTTTCGAGTTCCTTTCAACATTTTGGAAATCCCGCTGAAACTTTGGACATTCTCGCGAAGGGGTCCCAATCCCTGACAAGATTGGTACCCTTTCAAGTCCAAATCTCTCAAACTCCGGGAGAGATTCTCAAAACCAAGGTTGACATGTTTCGAGTTCCTTTCAACATTTTGGAAATCCCGCTGAAACTTTGGACATTCTCGCGAAGGGTTCCCAATCCCCGACAAGATTGGTACCCTTTCACGTCCAGATCTCTCAAACTCCGGCAGAGATTCTCAAAACCAAGGTTGACATGTTTCGAGTTCCTTTCAACATTTTGGAAATCCCGCTGAAACTTTGGACATTCTCGCGAAGGGTTCCCAATCCCCGACAAGACTGGTACCCTTTCACGTCCAAATCTCTCAAACTCCGGGAGAGATTCTCAAAACCAAGGTTGACATCTTTCGAGTTCCTTTCAACATTTTGGAAATCCCGCTGAAACTTTGGACATTCTCGCGAAGGGTTCCCAATCCCCGACAAGATTGGTACCCTTTCACGTCCAAATCTCTCAAACTCCGGGAGAGATTCTCAAAACCAAGGTTGACATGGTTCGAGTTCCTTTCAACATTTTGGAAATCCCACTGAAACTTTGGACATTCTCGCGAAGGGTTCCCAATCCCCGACAAGATTGGCACCCTTTCACGTCCAAATCTCTCAAACTCCGGGAGAGATTCTCAAAACCAAGGTTGACATGGTTCGAGTTCCTTTCAACATTTTGGAAATCCCGCTGAAACTTTGGACAATCTGACGAAGGGTTCCCAATCCCCGACAAGATTGGTACCCTTTCACGTCCAAATCTCTCAAACTCCGGGAGAGATTCTCAAAACCAAGGTTGACATGTTTCGAGTTCCTTTCAACATTTTGGAAATCCCGCTGAAACTTTGGACATTCTCGCGAAGGGTTCCCAATCCCCGACAAGACTGGTACCCTTTCACGTCCAAATCTCTCAAACTCCGGGAGAGATTCTCAAAACCAAGGTTGACATGTTTCGAGTTCCTTTCAACAATTAGGAAAATCCGCTTAAACTTTGGACATTGTCGCGAAGGGTTCCCGATCCCCGACAAGACTGGTACCCTTTCACGTCCAAATCTCTCAAACTCCGGGAGAGATTCTCAAAACCAAGGTTGACATCTTTCGAGTTCCTTTCAACATTTTGGAAATCCCGCTGAAACTTTGGACATTCTCGCGAAGGGTTCCCAATCCCCGACAAGATTGGTACCCTTTCACGTCCAAATCTCTCAAACTCCGGGAGAGATTCTCAAAACCAAGGTTGACATGTTCCGAGTTCCTTTCAACATTTTGGAAATCCCACTGAAACTTTGGACATTCTCGCGAAGGGTTCCCAATCCCCGACAAGATTGGTACCCTTTCACGTCCAAATCTCTCAAACTCCGGGAGAGATTCTCAAAACCAAGGTTGACATGGTTCGAGTTCCTTTCAACATTTTGGAAATCCCGCTGAAACTTTGGACATTCTCGCGAAGGGTTCCCAATCCCCGACAAGATTGGTACCCTTTCACGTCCAAATCTCTCAAAGTCCGGGAGAGATTCTCAAAACCAAGGTTGACATGTTTCGAGTTCTTTTCAACATTTTGGAAATCCCGCTGAAACTTTGGACATTCTCGCGAAGGGTTCCCAATCCCCGACAAGATTGGTACCCTTTCACGTCCAAATCTCTCAAACTCCGGCAGAGATTCTCAAAACCAAGGTTGACATGTTTCGAGTTCCTTTCAACATTTTGGAAATCCCGCTGAAACTTTGGACATTCTCGCGAAGGGTTCCCAATCCCCGACAAGATTGGTACCCTTTCACGTCCAAATCTCTCAAACTCCGGGCGAGATTCTGAAAACCAAGGTTGACATGTTTCGAGTTCCTTTCAACATTTTGGAAATCCCGCTGAAACTTTTGGCATTCTCGCGAGGCGTTCCCAATCCCCGACAAGATTGGTACCCTTTCACGTCCAAATCTCTCAAACTCCGGGAGAGATTCTCAAAACCAAGGTTGACATGTTTCGAGTTCCTTTCAACATTTTGGAAATCCCGCTGAAACTTTGGACATTCTCGCGAAGGGTTCCCAATCCCCGACAAGATTGGTACCCTTTCAGGTCCAAATCTCTCAAACTCCGGGAGAGATTCTCAAAACCAAGGTTGACATGTTTCGAGTTCCTTTCAACATTTTGGAAATCCCGCTGAAACTTTGGACATTCTCGCGAAGGGTTCCCAATCCCTGACAAGACTGGTACCCTTTCACGTCCAAATCTCTCAAACTCCGGGAGAGATTCTCAAAACCAAGGTTGACATGTTTCGAGTTCCTTTCAACAATTAGGAAAATCCGCTTAAACTTTGGACATTGTCGCGAAGGGTTCCCGATCCCCGACAAGACTGGTACCCTTTCACGTCCAAATCTCTCAAACTCCGGGAGAGATTCTCAAAACCAAGGTTGACATCTTTCGAGTTCCTTTCAACATTTTGGAAATCCCGCTGAAACTTTGGACATTGTCGCGAAGGGTTCCCAATCCCCGACAAGATTGGTACCCTTTCACGTCCAAATCTCTCAAACTCCAGGAGAGATTCTCAAAACCAAGGTTGACATGTTTTGAGTTCTTTTCAACATTTTGGAAATCCCGCTGAAACTTTGGACATTCTAGCGAAGGGTTCCCAATCAGCGACAAGATTGGTACCCTTTCACGTCCAAATCTCTCAAACTCCGGGAGAGATTCTCAAAAGCAAGGTTGACATGGTTCGAGTTCCTTTCAACATTTTGGAAATCCCGCTGAAACTTTGGACATTCTCGCGAAGGGTTCCCAATCCCCGACACGATTGGTACCCTTTCACGTCCAAATCTCTCAAAGTCCGGGAGAGATTCTCAAAACCAAGGTTGACATGTTTCGAGTTCTTTTCAACATTTTGGAAATCCCGCTGAAACTTTGGACATTCTCGCGAAGGGTTCCCAATCCCCGACAAGATTGGTACCCTTTCACGTCCAAATCTCTCAAACTCCGGCAGAGATTCTCAAAACCAAGGTTGACATGTTTCGAGTTCCTTTCAACATTTTGGAAATCCCGCTGAAACTTTGGACATTCTCGCGAAGGGTTCCCAATCCCCGACAAGATTGGTACCCTTTCACGTCCAAATCTCTCAAACTCCGGGCGAGATTCTGAAAACCAAGGTTGACATGTTTCGAGTTCCTTTCAACATTTTGGAAATCCCACTGAAACTTTTGGCATTCTCGCGAGGCGTTCCCAATCCCCGACAAGATTGGTACCCTTTCACGTCCAAATCTCTCAAACTCCGGGAGAGATTCTCAAAACCAAGGTTGACATGTTTCGAGTTCCTTTCAACATTTTGGAAATCCCGCTGAAACTTTGGACATTCTCGCGAAGGGTTCCCAATCCCCGACAAGATTGGTACCCTTTCAGGTCCAAATCTCTCAAACTCCGGGAGAGATTCTCAAAACCAAGGTTGACATGGTTCGAGTTCCTTTCAACATTTTAAAAATCCCGCTGAAACTTTGGACATTCTGGCAAAGGGTTCCCAATCCCCGACAAGATTGGTACCCTTTCACGTCCAAATCTCTCAAACTCGGGGAGAGATTCTCAAAACCAAGGTTGACATGTTTCGAGTTCCTTTCAACATTTTGGAAATCCCGCTGAAACTTTGGACATTCTCGCGAAGGGTTCCCAATCCCCGACAAGACTGGTACCCTTTCACGTCAAAATCTCTCAAACTCCGAGAGAGATTCTCAAAACCAAGGTTGACATGGTTCGAGTTCCTTTCAACATTTTGGAAATCCCGCTGAAACTTTGGACATTCTCGCGAGGCGTTCCCAATCCCCGACAAGATTGGTACCCTTTCACGTCCAAATCTCTCAAACTCCGGCAGAGATTCTCAAAACCAAGGTTGACCTGGTTCGAGTTCCTTTCAACATTTTGGAAATCCCGCTGAAACTTTGGACATTCTCGCGAAGGGTTCCCAATCCCCGACAAGATTCGTACCCTTTCACGTCCAAATCTCTCAAACTCCGGGAGAGATTCTCAAAACCAAGGTTGACATGGTTCGAGTTCCTTTCAACATTTTGGAAATCCTGCTGAAACTTTGGACATTCTGGCGAAGGGTTCCCAATCCCCGACAAGATTGGTACCCTTTCACGTCCAAATCTCTCAAACTCGGGGAGAGATTCTCAAAACCAAGGTTGACATGTTTCGAGTTCCTTTCAACATTTTGGAAATCCCGCTGAAACTTTGGACATTCTCGCGAAGGGTTCCCAATCCCCGACAATATTGGTACCCTCTCACGTCCAAATCTCTCAAACTCCGGGAGAGATTCTCAAAACCAAGGTTGACATGGTTCGAGTTCCTCTCAACATTTTGGAAATCCCGCTGAAACTTTGGACATTCTCGTGAAGGGTTCCCAATCCCCGACAAGATTGGTACCCTTTCACGTCCAAATCTCTCAAACTCCAGGAGAGATTCTCAAAACCAAGGTTGACATGTTTCGAGTTCCTTTCAACATTTTGGAAAATCTGCTTAAACTTCGGACATTGTCGCGAAGGGTTCCCGATCCCCGACACGACTGGTACCCTTTCACGTCCAAATCTCTCAAACTCCGGGAGAGATTCTCAAAACCAAGGTTGACATCTTTCGAGTTCCTTTCAACATTTTGGAAATCCCGCTGAAACTTTGGACATTGTCGCGAAGGGTTCCCAATCCCCGACAAGATTGGTACCCTTTCACGTCCAAATCTCTCAAACTCCGGGAGAGATTCTCAAAACCAAGGTTGACATGGTTCGAGTTCCTTTCAACATTTTGGAAATCCCGCTGAAACTTTGGACATTCTCGCGAAGGGTTCCCAATCCCCGACAAGATTGGTACCCTTTCACGTCCAAATCTCTCAAACTCCGGGAGAGATTCTCAAAACCAAGGTTGACATGTTTCGAGTTCCTTTCAACATTTTGGAAATCCCGCTGAAACTTTGGACATTCTCGCGAAGGGGTCCCAATCCCTGACAAGATTGGTACCCTTTCACGTCCAAATCTCTCAAAGTCCGGGAGAGATTCTCAAAACCAAGGTTGACATGTTTCGAGTTCCTTTCAACATTTTGGAAATCCCGCTGAAACTTTGGACATTCTCGCGAAGGGTTCCCAATCCCCGACAAGATTGGTACCCTTTCACGTCCAGATCTCTCAAACTCCGGGAGAGATTCTCAAAACCAAGGTTGACATGTTTCGAGTTCCTTTCAACATTTTGGAAATCCCGCTGAAACTTTGGACATTCTCGCGAAGGGTTCCCAATCCCCGACAAGACTGGTACCCTTTCACGTCCAAATCTCTCAAACTCCGGGAGAGATTCTCAAAACCAAGGTTGACATCTTTCGAGTTCCTTTCAACATTTTGGAAATCCCGCTGAAACTTTGGACATTCTCGCGAAGGGTTCCCAATCCCCGACAAGATTGGTACCCTTTCACGTCCAAATCTCTCAAACTCCGGGAGAGATTCTCAAAACCAAGGTTGACATGGTTCGAGTTCCTTTCAACATTTTGGAAATCCCACTGAAACTTTGGACATTCTCGCGAAGGGTTCCCAATCCCCGACAAGATTGGCACCCTTTCACGTCCAAATCTCTCAAACTCCGGGAGAGATTCTCAAAACCAAGGTTGACATGGTTCGAGTTCCTTTCAACATTTTGGAAATCCCGCTGAAACTTTGGACAATCTGACGAAGGGTTCCCAATCCCCGACAAGATTGGTACCCTTTCACGTCCAAATCTCTCAAACTCCGGGAGAGATTCTCAAAACCAAGGTTGACATGTTTCGAGTTCTTTTCAACATTTTGGAAATCCCGCTGAAACTTTGGACATTCTGTCAAAGGGTTCCCAATCCCCAACAATATTGGTACCCTTTCACGTCCAAATCTCTCAAACTCCGGGAGAGATTCTCAAAACCAAGGTTGACATGGTTAGAGTTCCTTTCAACATTTTGGAAATCCCACTGAAAGTTTGGACATTCTCGCGAAGGGTTCCCAATCCCCGACAAGATTGGTACCCTTTCACGTCCAAATCTCTCAAACTCCGGGAGAGATTCTCAAAACCAAGGTTGACATGTTTCGAGTTCCTTTCAACAATTAGGAAAATCCGCTTAAACTTTGGACGTTGTCGCGAAGGGTTCCCAATCCCCGACAAGATTGGTACCCTTTCACGTCCAAATCTCTCAAACTCCAGGAGAGATTCTCAAAACCAAGGTTGACATGTTTCGAGTTCTTTTCAACATTTTGGAAATCCCGCTGAAACTTTGGACATTCTCGCGAAGGGTTCCCAATCCCCGACAAGATTGGTACCCTTTCACGTCCAAATCTCTCAAACTCCGGGAGAGATTCTCAAAAGCAAGGTTGACATGGTTCGAGTTCCTTTCAACATTTTGGAAATCCCGCTGAAACTTTGGACATTCTCGCGAAGGGTTCCCAATCCCCGACAAGATTGGTACCCTTTCACGTCCAAATCTCTCAAACTCCGGGAGAGATTCTCAAAACCAAGGTTGACATGTTTCGAGTTCTTTTCAACATTTTGGAAATCCCGCTGAAACTTTGGACATTCTCGCGAAGGGTTCCCAATCCCCGACAAGATTGGTACCCTTTCACGTCCAAATCTCTCAAACTCCGGCAGAGATTCTCAAAACCAAGGTTGACATGTTTCGAGTTCTTTTCAACATTTTGGAAATCCCGCTGAAACTTTGGACATTCTGTCAAAGGGTTCCCAATCCCCAACAATATTGGTACCCTTTCACGTCCAAATCTCTCAAACTCCGGGAGAGATTCTCAAAACCAAGGTTGACATGGTTAGAGTTCCTTTCAACATTTTGGAAATCCCACTGAAAGTTTGGACATTCTCGCGAAGGGTTCCCAATCCCCGACAAGATTGGTACCCTTTCACGTCCAAATCTCTCAAACTCCGGGAGAGATTCTCAAAACCAAGGTTGACATGGTTCGAGTTCCTTTCAACATTTTGGAAATCCCGCTGAAACTTTGGACATTCTCGCGAAGGGTTCCCAATCCCCGACAAGACTGGTACCCTTTCACGTCCAAATCTCTCAAACTCCGGGAGAGATTCTCAAAACCAAGGTTGACATGTTTCGAGTTCCTTTCAACAATTAGGAAAATCCGCTTAAACTTTGGACATTGTCGCGAAGGGTTCCCGATCCCCGACAAGACTGGTACCCTTTCACGTCCAAATCTCTCAAACTCCGGGAGAGATTCTCAAAACCAAGGTTGACATCTTTCGAGTTCCTTTCAACATTTTGGAAATCCCGCTGAAACTTTGGACATTGTCGCGATAGGTTCCCAATCCCCGACAAGATTGGTACCCTTTCACGTCCAAATCTCTCAAACTCCAGGAGAGATTCTCAAAACCAAGGTTGACATGTTTCGAGTTCTTTTCAACATTTTGGAAATCCCGCTGAAACTTTGGACATTCTGGCGAAGGGTTCCCAATCCCCGACAAGATTGGTACCCTTTCACGTCCAAATCTCTCAAACTCCGGGAGAGATTCTCAAAAGCAAGGTTGACATGTTTCGAGTTCCTTTCAACATTTTGGAAATCCCGCTGAAACTTTGGACATTCTCGCGAAGGGTTCCCAATCCCCGACAAGATTGGTACCCTTTCACGTCCAAATCTCTCAAAGTCCGGGAGAGATTCTCAAAACCAAGGTTGACATGTTTCGAGTTCTTTTCAACATTTTGGAAATCCCGCTGAAACTTTGGACATTCTCGCGAAGGGTTCCCAATCCCCGACAAGATTGGTACCCTTTCACGTCCAAATCTCTCAAACTCCGGCAGAGATTCTCAAAACCAAGGTTGACATGTTTCGAGTTCCTTTCAACATTTTGGAAATCCCGCTGAAACTTTGGACATTCTCGTGAAGGGTTCCCAATCCCCGACAAGATTGGTACCCTTTCACGTCCAAATCTCTCAAACTCCGGGAGAGATTCTCAAAACCAAGGTTGACATGTTTCGAGTTCCTTTCAACATTTTGGAAAATCTGCTTAAACTTTGGACATTGTCGCGAAGGGTTCCCGATCCCCGACAAGACTGGTACCCTTTCACGTCCAAATCTCTCAAACTCCGGGAGAGATTCTCAAAACCAAGGTTGACATCTTTCGAGTTCCTTTCAACATTTTGGAAATCCCGCTGAAACTTTGGACATTGTCGCGAAGGGTTCCCAATCCCCGACTAGATTGGTACCCTTTCACGTCCAAATCTCTCAAACTCCGGGAGAGATTCTCAAAACCAAGGTTGACATGGTTCGAGTTCCTTTCAACATTTTGGAAATCCCGCTGAAACTTTGGACATTCTCGCGAAGGGTTCCCAATCCCCGACAAGATTGGTACCCTTTCACGTCCAAATCTCTCAAACTCCGGGAGAGATTCTCAAAACCATGGTTGAAACGTTTCGAGTTCCTTTCAACATTTTGAAAATCCCGCTGAAACTTTGGACATTCTCGCGAAGGGTTCCCAATCCCCGACAAGATTGGTACCCTTTCACGTCCAAAACTCTCAAACTCTGGGAGAGATTCTCAAAACCAAGGTTGACATGGTTCGAGTTTCTTTCAACATTTTGGAAATCCCGCTGAAACTTTGGACATTCTGGCAAAGGGTTCCCAATCCCCGACAAGATTGGTACCCTTTCACGTCCAAATCTCTCAAACTCCGGGAGAGATTCTCAAAACCAAGGTTGACATGTTTCGAGTTCCTTTCAACATTTTGGAAATCCCGCTGAAACTTTGGACATTCTCGCGAAGGGGTCCCAATCCCTGACAAGATTGGTACCCTTTCACGTCCAAATCTCTCAAACTCCGGGAGAGATTCTCAAAACCAAGGTTGACATGTTTCGAGTTCCTTTCAACATTTTGGAAATCCCGCTGAAACTTTGGACATTGTCGCGAAGGGTTCCCAATCCCCGACAAGATTGGTACCCTTTCACGTCCAAATCTCTCAAACTCCGGGAGAGATTCTCAAAACCAAGGTTGACATGGTTCGAGTTCCTTTCAACATTTTGGAAATCCCGCTGAAACTTTGGACATTGTCGCGAAGGGTTCCCAATCCCCGACAAGATTGGTACCCTTTCACGTCCAAATCTCTCAAACTCCGGGAGAGATTCTCAAAACCAAGGTTGACATGGTTCGAGTTCCTTTCAACATTTTGGAAATCCCGCTGAAACTTTGGACATTCTCACGAAGGGTTCCCAATCCCCGACAAGATTGGTACCCTTTCACGTCCAAATCTCTCAAACTCCGGCAGAGATTCTCAAAACCATGGTTGAAACGTTTCGAGTTCCTTTCAACATTTTGGAAATCCCGCTGAAACTTTGGACATTCTCGCGAAGGGTTCCCAATCCCCGACAAGATTGGTACCCTTTCACGTCCAAATCTCTCAAACTCCGGGAGAGATTCTCAAAACCAAGGTTGACATGGTTCGAGTTCCTTTCAACATTTTGGAAATCCCGCTGAAACTTTTGGCATTCTCGCGAGGCGTTCCCAATCCCCGACAAGATTGGTACCCTTTCACGTCCAGATCTCTCAAACTCCGGGAGAGATTCTCAAAACCAAGGTTGACATGGTTCGAGTTCCTTTCAACATTTTGGAAATCCCGCTGAAACTTTGGACATTCTGGCAAAGGGTTCCCAATCCCCGACAAGATTGGTACCCTTTCACGTCCAAAACTCTCAAACTCTGGGAGAGATTCTCAAAACCAAGGTTGACATGTTTTGAGTTTCTTTCAACATTTTGGAAATCCCGCTGAAACTTTGGACATTCTGGCGAAGGGTTCCCAATCCCCGACAAGATTGGTACCCTTTCACGTCCAAATCTCTCAAACTCGGGGAGAGATTCTCAAAACCAAGGTTGACATGGTTCGAGTTCCTTTCAACATTTTGGAAATCCCGCTGAAACTTTGGACATTCTCGCGAAGGGTTCCCAATCCCCGACAAGACTGGTACC
The DNA here is from genome assembly GCF_964273445.1 of Streptopelia decaocto. Lineage (NCBI taxonomy): Eukaryota > Metazoa > Chordata > Aves > Columbiformes > Columbidae > Streptopelia > Streptopelia decaocto. The sequence continues at coordinate 741,492 of NW_028117052.1, forward strand.
CTTTCACGTCCAAATCTCTCAAACTCCGAGAGAGATTCTCAAAACCAAGGTTGACATGGTTCGAGTTCCTTTCAACATTTTGGAAATCCCGCTGAAACTTTTGGCATTCTCGCGAGGCGTTCCCAATCCCCGGCAAGATTGGTACCCTTTCACGTCCAAATCTCTCAAACTCCGGCAGAGATTCTCAAAACCAAGGTTGACATGGTTCGTGTTCCTTTCAACATTTTGGAAATCCCGCTGAAACTTTGGACATTCTCGCGAAGGGTTCCCAATCCCCGACAAGATTGGTACCCTTTCACGTCCAAATCTCTCAAACTCCGGGAGAGATTCTCAAAACCAAGGTTGACATGGTTCGAGTTCCTCTCAACATTTTGGAAATCCCGCTGAAACTTTGGACATTCTCGCGAAGGGTTTCCAATCCCCGACAAGATTGGTACCCTTTCACGTCCAAATCTCTCAAACTCCGGGAGAGATTCTCAAAACCAAGGTTGACATGGTTAGAGTTCCTTTCAACATTTTGGAAATCCCGCTGAAACTTTCGACATTCTCGCGAAGGGTTCCCAATCCCCGACAAGATTGGTACACTTTCATGTTCAAATCTCTCAAACTCCGGGACAGATTCTCAAAACCAAGGTTGACATGTTTCGAGTTCCTTTCAACATTTTGGAAATCCCGCTGAAACTTTGGACATTCTGGCGAAGGGTTCCCAATCCCCGACAATATTGGTACCCTCTCACGTCCAAATCTCTAAAACTCCGGGAGAGATTCTCAAAACCAAGGTTGACATGGTTCGAGTTCCTCTCAACATTTTGGAAATCCCGCTGAAACTTTGGACATTCTCGTGAAGGGTTCCCAATCCCCGACAAGATTGGTACCCTTTCACGTCCAAATCTCTCAAACTCCGGGAGAGATTCTCAAAACCAAGGTTGACATGTTTCGAGTTCCTTTCAACATTTTGGAAAATCTGCTTAAACTTTGGACATTGTCGCGAAGGGTTCCCGATCCCCGACAAGACTGGTACCCTTTCACGTCCAAATCTCTCAGACTCCGGGAGAGATTCTCAAAACCAAGGTTGACATGGTTCGAGTTCCTTTCAACATTTTGGAAATCCCGCTGAAACTTTGGACATTGTCGTGAAGGGTTCCCAATCCCCGACAAGATTGGTACCCTTTCACGTCCAAATCTCTCAAACTCCGGGAGAGATTCTCAAAACCAAGGTTGACATGGTTCGAGTTCCTTTCAACATTTTGGAAATCCCACTGAAACTTTGGACATTCTCGCGAAGGGTTCCCAATCCCCGACAAGATTGGTACCCTTTCACGTCCAAATCTCTCAAACTCCGGGAGACATTCTCAAAACCAAGGTTGACATGTTTCGAGTTCCTTTCAACATTTTGGAAATCCCGCTGAAACTTTGGACATTCTCGCGAAGGGGTCCCAATCCCTGACAAGATTGGTACCCTTTCAAGTCCAAATCTCTCAAACTCCGGGAGAGATTCTCAAAACCAAGGTTGACATGTTTCGAGTTCCTTTCAACATTTTGGAAATCCCGCTGAAACTTTGGACATTCTCGCGAAGGGTTCCTAATCCCCGACAAGATTGGTACCCTTTCACGTCCAGATCTCTCAAACTCCGGCAGAGATTCTCAAAACCAAGGTTGACATGTTTCGAGTTCCTTTCAACATTTTGGAAATCCCGCTGAAACTTTGGACATTCTCGCGAAGGGTTCCCAATCCCCGACAAGACTGGTACCCTTTCACGTCCAAATCTCTCAAACTCCGGGAGAGATTCTCAAAACCAAGGTTGACATGTTTCGAGTTCCTTTCAACATTTTGGAAATCCCGCTGAAACTTTGGACATTCTCGCGAAGGGTTCCCAATCCCCGACAAGATTGGTACCCTTTCACGTCCAAATCTCTCAAACTCCGGGAGAGATTCTCAAAACCAAGGTTGACATGGTTCGAGTTCCTTTCAACATTTTGGAAATCCCGCTGAAACTTTGGACATTCTCGCGAAGGGTTCCCAATCCCCGACAAGATTGGCACCCATTCACGTCCAAATCTCTCAAACTCCGGGAGAGATTCTCAAAACCAAGGTTGACATGGTTCGAGTTCCTTTCAACATTTTGGAAATCCCGCTGAAACTTTGGACATTCTCACGAAGGGTTCCCAATCCCCGACAAGATTGGTACCCTTTCACGTCCAAATCTCTCAAACTCCGATAGAGATTCTCAAAACCAAGGTTGACATGTTTCGAGTTCTTTTCAAAATTTTGGAAATCCCGCTGAAACTTTGGACATTCTGTCGAAGGGTTCCCAATCCCCAACAATATTGGTACCCTCTCACGTCCAAATCTCTCAAACTCCGGGAGAGATTCTCAAAACCAAGGTTGACATGGTTCGAGTTCCTTTCAACATTTTGGAAATCCCGCTGAAACTTTGGACATTCTCGCGAAGGGTTCCCAATCCCCGACAAGATTGGTACCCTTTCACGTCCAAATCTCTCAAACTCCGGGAGAGATTCTCAAAACCAAGGTTGACATGGTTCGAGTTCCTTTCAACATTTTGGAAATCCCGCTGAAACTTTGGACATTCTCGCGAAGGGTTCCCAATCCCCGACAAGACTGGTACCCTTTCACGTCCAAATCTCTCAAACTCCGGGAGAGATTCTCAAAACCATGGTTGACATGTTTCGAGTTCCTTTCAACATTTTGGAAAATCCGCTTAAACTTTGGACATTGTCGCGAAGGGTTCCCGATCCCCGACAAGACTGGTACCCTTTCACGTCCAAATCTCTCAAACTCCGAGAGAGATTCTCAAAACCAAGGTTGACATGGTTCGAGTTCCTTTCAACATTTTGGAAATCCCACTGAAACTTTGGACATTCTGTCGAAGGGTTCCCAATCCCCGACAAGATTGGTACCCTTTCACGTCCAAATCTCTCAAACTCCAGGAGAGATTCTCAAAACCAAGGTTGACATGGTTCGAGTTCCTCTCAACATTTTGGAAATCCCGCTGAAACTTTGGACATTCTCGCGAAGGGTTCCCAATCCCCGACAAGATTGGTACCCTTTCACGTCCAAATCTCTCAAACTCCGGGAGAGATTCTCAAAACCAAGGTTGACATGTTTCGAGTTCCTTTCAACATTTTGGAAATCCCGCTGAAACTTTGGACATTCTCGCGAAGGGTTCCCAATCCCCGACAAGATTGGCACCCTTTCACGTCCAAATCTCTCAAACTCCGGGAGAGATTCTCAAAACCAAGGTTGACATGTTTCGAGTTCCTCTCAACATTTTGGAAATCCTGCTGACAGTTTGGATATTCTGGCGAAGGGTTCCCAATCCCCGACAAGATTGGTACCCTTTCACGTCCAAATCTCTCAAACTCCGGGAGAGATTCTCAAAACCATGGTTAACATGTTTCGAGTTCTTTTCAACATTTTGGAAATCCCGCTGAAACTTTGGACATTGTCGCGAAGGGTTCCCAATCTTCGACAAGATTGGTACCCTTTCACGTAGAAATCTCTCAAACTCCGGGAGAGATTCTCAAAACCATGGTTGACATGTTTCGAGTTCCTTTCAACATTTTGGAAATCCCGCTGAAACTTTGGACATTCTCGCGAAGGGTTCCCAATCCCTGACAAGATTGGTACCCTTTCACGTCCAAATCACTCAAACTCTGGGAGAGATTCTCAAAACCAAGGTTGAAACGTTTCGAGTTCCTTTCAACATTTTGGAAATCCCGCTGAAACTTTGGACATTCTGGCGAAGGGTTCCCAATCCCCGACAAGATTGGTACCCTTTCACGTCCAAATCTCTCAAACTCCGGGAGAGATTCTCAAAACCAAGGTTGACATGTTTCGAGTTCCTTTCAACATTTTGGAAATCCCGCTGAAACTTTGGACATTCTCGCGAAGGGTTCCCAATCCCCGACAAGATTGGCACCCTTTCACGTCCAAATCTCTCAAACTCCGGGAGAGATTCTCAAAACCAAGGTTGACATGTTTCGAGTTCCTCTCAACATTTTGGAAATCCTGCTGACAGTTTGGATATTCTGGCGAAGGGTTCCCAATCCCTGACAAGATTGGTACCCTTTCACGTCCAAATCTCTCAAACTCCGGGAGAGATTCTCAAAACCATGGTTGACATGTTTCGAGTTCTTTTCAACATTTTGGAAATCCCGCTGAAACTTTGGACATTGTCGCGAAGGGTTCCCAATCTTCGACAAGATTGGTACCCTTTCACGTAGAAATCTCTCAAACTCCGGGAGAGATTCTCAAAACCATGGTTGACATGTTTCGAGTTCCTTTCAACATTTTGGAAATCCCGCTGAAACTTTGGACATTCTGGCGAAGGGTTCCCAATCCCCGACAAGATTGGTACCCTTTCACGTCCAAATCTCTCAAACTCCGGGAGAGATTCTCAAAACCAAGGTTGACATGGTTCGAGTTCCTTTCAACATTTTGGAAATCCCGCTGAAACTTTGGACATTCTCGCGAAGGGTTCCCAATCCCTGACAAGATTGGTACCCTTTCACGTCCAAATCTCTCAAACTCTGGGAGAGATTCTCAAAACCAAGGTTGAAACGTTTCGAGTTCCTTTCAACATTTTGGAAATCCCGCTGAAACTTTGGACATTCTGGCGAAGGGTTCCCAATCCCCGACAAGATTGGTACCCTTTCACGTCCAAATCTCTCAAACTCTGGGAGAGATTCTCAAAACCAAGGTTGACATGTTTTGAGTTTCTTTCAACATTTTGGAAATCCCGCTGAAACTTTGGACATTGTCGCGAAGGGTTCCCAATCCCCGACCAGATTGGTACCCTTTCACGTCCAAATCTCTCAGACTCCGGGAGAGATTCTCAAAACCAAGGTTGACATGTTTCGAGTTCCTTTCAACATTTTGGAAATCCCGCTGAAACTTTGGACATCCTCGCGAAGGGTTCCCAATCCCCGACAAGATTGGTACCCTTTCATGTCCAAATCTCTCAAACTCCAGCAGAGATTCTCAAAACCAAGGTTGACATGGTTCGAGTTCCTTTCAACATTTTGGAAATCCCGCTGAAACTTTGGACATTCTCGCGAAGGGTTCCCAATCCCCGACAAGATTGGTACCCTTTCACGTCCAAATCTCTCAAACTCCGGGAGAGATTCTCAAAACCAAGGTTGACATGTTTCGAGTTCCTTTCAACATTTTGGAAATCCCGCTGAAACTTTGGACATTCTCGCGAAGGGTTCCCGATCCCCGACAAGATTGGTACCCTTTCACGTCCAAATCTCTCAAACTCCGGGAGAGATTCTCAAAACCAAGGTTGACATGTTTCGAGTTCCTTTCAACATTTTGGAAATCCCGCTGAAACTTTTGGCATTCTTGCGAGGCGTTCCCAATCCCCGACAAGATTGGTACCCTTTCACGTCCAAATCTCTCAAACTCCGGGAGAGATTCTCAAAACCAAGGTTGACATGTTTCGAGTTCCTTTCAACATTTTGGAAATCCCGCTGAAACTTTGGACATTCTGTCGAAGGGTTCCCAATCCCCGACAAGATTGGTACCCTTTCACGTCCAAATCTCTCAAACTCCGGGAGAGATTCTCAAAACCAAGGTTGACATGTTTCAAGTTCCTTTCAACATTTTGGAAATCCCGCTGAAACTTTGGACATTCTCGCGAAGGGTTCCCAATCCCCGACAAGATTGGTACCCTTTCACGTCCAAATCTCTCAAACTCCGGGAGAGATTCTCAAAACCAAGGTTGACATGTTTCGAGTTTCTTTCAACATTTTGGAAATCCCGCTGAAACTTTGGACATTCTGTCGAAGGGTTCCCAATCCCTGACAAGATTGGTACCCTTTCACGTCCAAATCTCTCAAACTCCGGGAGAGATTCTCAAAACCAAGGTTGACATGGTTCGAGTTCCTTTCAACATTTTGGAAATCCCGCTGAAACTTTGGACATTCTCGCGAAGGGTTCCCAATCCCCGACAAGATTGGTACCCCTTTCACGTCCAAATCTCTCAAACTCCGGGAGAGATTCTCAAAACCAAGGTTGACATGTTTCGAGTTCCTTTCAACATTTTGGAAATCCCGCTGAAACTTTGGACATTCTCGCGAAGGGTTCTCAATCCCCGACAATACTGGTACCCTTTCACGTCCAAATCTCTCAAACTCCGGGAGAGATTCTCAAAACCAAGGTTGACATGTTTCGAGTTCCTTTCAACATTTTGGAAATCCCGCTGAAACTTTGGACATTCTCGCGAAGGGTTCCCAATCCCCGACAAGATTGGTACCCTTTCACGTCCAGATCTCTCAAACTCCGTGAGAGATTCTCAAAACCAAGGTTGACATGTTTCGAGTTCCTTTCAACATTTTGGAAATCCCGCTGAAACTTTGGACATTCTCGCGAAGGGTTCCCAATCCCCGACAAGATTGGCACCCTTTCACGTCCAAATCTCTCAAACTCCGGGAGAGATTCTCAAAACCAAGGTTGACATGTTTCGAGTTCCTTTCAACATTTTGGAAATCCTGCTGACAGTTTGGATATTCTGGCGAACGGTTCCCAATCCCTGACAAGATTGGTACCCTTTCACGTCCAAATCTCTCAAACTCCGGGAGAGATTCTCAAAACCATGGTTGACATGTTTCGAGTTCTTTTCAACATTTTGGAAATCCCGCTGAAACTTTGGACATTGTCGCGAAGGGTTCCCAATCTTCGACAAGATTGGTACCCTTTCACGTAGAAATCTCTCAAACTCCGGGAGAGATTCTCAAAACCAAAGTTGACATGTTTCGAGTTCCTTTCAACATTTTGGAAATCCCGCTGAAACTTTGGACATTCTGGCGAAGGGTTCCCAATCCCCGACAAGATTGCTACCCTTTCACGTCCAAATCTCTCAAACTCCGGGAGAGATTCTCAAAACCAAGGTTGACATGTTTCGAGTTCCTTTCACCATTTGGAAATCCCGCTGAAACTTTGGACATTCTCGCGAAGGGTTCCCAATCCCCGACAAGACTGGTACCCTTTCACGTCCAAATCTCTCAAACTCCGGCAGAGATTCTCAAAACCAAGGTTGACATGTTTCGAGTTCCTTTCAACATTTTGGAAATCCCGCTGAAACTTTGGACATTCTGGCGAAGGGTTCCCAATCCCCGACAAGATTGGTACCCTTTCACGTCCAAATCTCTCAAACTCCGGGAGAGATTCTCAAAACCAAGGTTGACCTGGTTCGAGTTCCTTTCAACATTTTGGAAATCCCGCTGAAACTTTGGACATTCTGGCGAAGGGTTCCCAATCCCCGACAAGATTGGTACCCTTTCACGTCCAAATCTCTCAAACTCCGGGAGAGATTCTCAAAACCAAGGTTGACATGGTTAGAGTTCCTTTCAATATTTTGGAAATCCCGCTGAAACTTTGGACATTCTCGCGAAGGGTTCCCAATCCCCGACAAGATTGGTACCCTTTCACGTCCAAATCTCTCAAACTCCGAGAGAGATTCTCAAAACCAAGGTTGACATGGTTTGAGTTCCTTTCAACATTTTGGAAATCCCGCTGAAACTTTGGACATTCTGGCGAAGGGTTCTCAATCCCCGACAATATTGGTACCCTCTCACGTCCAAATCTCTCAGACTCCGGGAGAGATTCTCAAAACCAAGGTTGACATGTTTCGAGTTCCTTTCAACATTTTGGAAATCCCGCTGAAACTTTGGACATCCTCGCGAAGGGTTCCCAATCCCCGACAAGATTGGTACCCTTTCATGTCCAAATCTCTCAAACTCCAGCAGAGATTCTCAAAACCAAGGTTGACATGGTTCGAGTTCCTTTCAACATTTTGGAAATCCCGCTGAAACTTTGGACATTCTCGCGAAGGGTTCCCAATCCCCGACAAGATTGGTACCCTTTCACGTCCAAATCTCTCAAACTCCGGGAGAGATTCTCAAAACCAAGGTTGACATGTTTCGAGTTCCTTTCAACATTTTGGAAATCCCGCTGAAACTTTGGACATTCTCGCGAAGGGTTCCCGATCCCCGACAAGATTGGTACCCTTTCACGTCCAAATCTCTCAAACTCCGGGAGAGATTCTCAAAACCAAGGTTGACATGATTCAAGTTCCTTTCAACATTTTGGAAATCCCGCTGAAACTTTTGGCATTCTTGCGAGGCGTTCCCAATCCCCGACAAGATTGGTATCCTTTCACGTCCAAATCTCTCAAACTCCGGGAGAGATTCTCAAAACCAAGGTTGACATGTTTCGAGTTCCTTTCAACATTTTGGAAATCCCGCTGAAACTTTGGACATTCTGTCGAAGGGTTCCCAATCCCCGACAAGATTGGTACCCTTTCACGTCCAAATCTCTCAAACTCCGGGAGAGATTCTCAAAACCAAGGTTGACATGTTTCGAGTTCCTTTCAACATTTTGGAAATCCCGCTGAAACTTTGGACATTCTGGCGAAGGGTTCCCAATCCCCGACAAGACTGGTACCCTTTCACGTCCAAATCTCTCAAACTCCGGGAGAGATTCTCAAAACCAAGGTTGACATGTTTCGAGTTTCTTTCAACATTTTGGAAATCCCGCTGAAACTTTGGACATTCTGTCGAAGGGTTCCCAATCCCTGACAAGATTGGTACCCTTTCACGTCCAAATCTCTCAAACTCCGGGAGAGATTCTCAAAACCAAGGTTGACATGGTTCGAGTTCCTTTCAACATTTTGGAAATCCCGCTGAAACTTTGGACATTCTCGCGAAGGGTTCCCAATCCCCGACAAGATTGGTACCCTTTCACGTCCAAATCTCTCAAACTCCGGGAGAGATTCTCAAAACCAAGGTTGACATGTTTCGAGTTCCTTTCAACATTTTGGAAATCCCGCTGAAACTTTGGACATTCTCGCGAAGGGTTCTCAATCCCCGACAATACTGGTACCCTTTCACGTCCAAATCTCTCAAACTCCGGGAGAGATTCTCAAAACCAAGGTTGACATGTTTCGAGTTCCTTTCAACATTTTGGAAATCCCGCTGAAACTTTGGACATTCTCGCGAAGGGTTCCCAATCCCCGACAAGATTGGTACCCTTTCACGTCCAGATCTCTCAAACTCCGTGAGAGATTCTCAAAACCAAGGTTGACATGTTTCGAGTTCCTTTCAACATTTTGGAAATCCCGCTGAAACTTTGGACATTCTCGCGAAGGGTTCCCAATCCCCGACAAGATTGGCACCCTTTCACGTCCAAATCTCTCAAACTCCGGGAGAGATTCTCAAAACCAAGGTTGACATGTTTCGAGTTCCTTTCAACATTTTGGAAATCCTGCTGACAGTTTGGATATTCTGGCGAAGGGTTCCCAATCCCTGACAAGATTGGTACCCTTTCACGTCCAAATCTCTCAAACTCCGGGAGAGATTCTCAAAACCATGGTTGACATGTTTCGAGTTCTTTTCAACATTTTGGAAATCCCGCTGAAACTTTGGACATTGTCGCGAAGGGTTCCCAATCTTCGACAAGATTGGTACCCTTTCACGTAGAAATCTCTCAAACTCCGGGAGAGATTCTCAAAACCAAAGTTGACATGTTTCGAGTTCCTTTCAACATTTTGGAAATCCCGCTGAAACTTTGGACATTCTGGCGAAGGGTTCCCAATCCCCGACAAGATTGCTACCCTTTCACGTCCAAATCTCTCAAACTCCGGGAGAGATTCTCAAAACCAAGGTTGACATGTTTCGAGTTCCTTTCACCATTTGGAAATCCCGCTGAAACTTTGGACATTCTCGCGAAGGGTTCCCAATCCCCGACAAGACTGGTACCCTTTCACGTCCAAATCTCTCAAACTCCGGCAGAGATTCTCAAAACCAAGGTTGACATGTTTCGAGTTCCTTTCAACATTTTGGAAATCCCGCTGAAACTTTGGACATTCTGGCGAAGGGTTCCCAATCCCCGACAAGATTGGTACCCTTTCACGTCCAAATCTCTCAAACTCCGGGAGAGATTCTCAAAACCAAGGTTGACCTGGTTCGAGTTCCTTTCAACATTTTGGAAATCCCGCTGAAACTTTGGACATTCTGGCGAAGGGTTCCCAATCCCCGACAAGATTGGTACCCTTTCACGTCCAAATCTCTCAAACTCCGGGAGAGATTCTCAAAACCAAGGTTGACATGGTTAGAGTTCCTTTCAATATTTTGGAAATCCCGCTGAAACTTTGGACATTCTCGCGAAGGGTTCCCAATCCCCGACAAGATTGGTACCCTTTCACGTCCAAATCTCTCAAACTCCGAGAGAGATTCTCAAAACCAAGGTTGACATGGTTCGAGTTCCTTTCAACATTTTGGAAATCCCGCTGAAACTTTGGACATTCTGGCGAAGGGTTCCCAATCCCCGACAAGATTGCTACCCTTTCACGTCCAAATCTCTCAAACTCCGGGAGAGATTCTCAAAACCAAGGTTGACATGTTTCGAGTTCCTTTCACCATTTGGAAATCCCGCTGAAACTTTGGACATTCTCGCGAAGGGTTCCCAATCCCCGACAAGACTGGTACCCTTTCACGTCCAAATCTCTCAAACTCCGGGAGAGATTCTCAAAACCAAGGTTGACATGTTTCGAGTTCCTTTCAACATTTTGGAAATCCCGCTGAAACTTTGGACATTCTGGCGAAGGGTTCCCAATCCCCGACAAGATTGGTACCCTTTCACGTCCAAATCTCTCAAACTCCGGGAGAGATTCTCAAAACCAAGGTTGACCTGGTTCGAGTTCCTTTCAACATTTTGGAAATCCCGCTGAAACTTTGGACATTCTGGCGAAGGGTTCCCAATCCCCGACAAGATTGGTACCCTTTCACGTCCAAATCTCTCAAACTCCGGGAGAGATTCTCAAAACCAAGGTTGACATGGTTAGAGTTCCTTTCAATATTTTGGAAATCCCGCTGAAACTTTGGACATTCTCGCGAAGGGTTCCCAATCCCCGACAAGATTGGTACCCTTTCACGTCCAAATCTCTCAAACTCCGAGAGAGATTCTCAAAACCAAGGTTGACATGGTTTGAGTTCCTTTCAACATTTTGGAAATCCCGCTGAAACTTTGGACATTCTGGCGAAGGGTTCTCAATCCCCGACAATATTGGTACCCTCTCACGTCCAAATCTCTCAAACTCCGGGAGAGATTCTCAAAACCAAGGTTGACATGGTTCGAGTTCCTTTCAACATTTTGGAAATCCCGCTGAAACTTTGGACATTCTCGCGAAGGGTTCCCAATCCCCGACAAGATTGGTACCCCTTCACGTCCAAATCTCTCAAACTCCGGGAGAGATTCTCAAAACCAAGGTTGACATGTTTCGAGTTCCTTTCAACATTTTGGAAATCCCGCTGAAACTTTGGACATTCTCGCGAAGGATTCCCAATCCCCGACAAGACTGGTACCCTTTCACGTCCAAATCTCTCAAACTCCGGGAGAGATTCTCAAAACCAAGGTTGACATGGTCCGAGTTCCTTTCAACATTTTGGAAATCCCGCTGAAACTTTGGACATTGTCGCGAAGGGTTCCCAATCCCCGACAAGATTGGTACCCTTTCACGTCCAAATCTCTCAAACTCCAGGAGAGATTCTCAAAACCAAGGTTGACATGGTTCGAGTTCCTCTCAACATTTTGGAAATCCCGCTGAAACTTTGGACATTCTCGCGAAGGGTTCCCAATCCCCGACAAGATTGGTACCCTTTCACGTCCAAATCTCTCAAACTCCGGGAGAGATTCTCAAAACCAAGGTTGACATGTTTCGAGTTCCTTTCAACATTTTGGAAATCCCGCTGAAACTTTGGACATTCTGTCGAAGGGTTCCCAATCCCCGACAAGATTGGTACCCTTTCACGTCCAAATCTCTCAAACTCCGGGAGAGATTCTCAAAACCAAGGTTGACATGGTTCGAGTTCCTTTCAACATTTTGGAAATCCCGCTGAAACTTTGGACATTCTCGCGAAGGGTTCCCAATCCCCGACAAGATTGGTACCCCTTTCACGTCCAAATCTCTCAAACTCCGGGAGAGATTCTCAAAACCAAGGTTGACATCTTTCGAGTTCCTTTCAACATTTTGGAAATCCCGCTGAAACTTTGGACATTCTCGCGAAGGGTTCTCAATCCCCGACAATACTCGTACCCTTTCACGTCCAAATCTCTCAAACTCCGGGAGAGATTCTCAAAACCAAGGTTGAAACGTTTCGAGTTCCTTTCAACATTTTGGAAATCCCGCTGAAACTTTGGACATTCTCGCGAAGGGTTCCCAATCCCCGACAAGATTGGTACCCTTTCACGTCCAGATCTCTCAAACTCCGTGAGAGATTCTCAAAACCAAGGTTGACATGTTTCGAGTTCCTTTCAACATTTTGGAAATCCCGCTGAAACTTTGGACATTCTCGCGAAGGGTTCCCAATCCCCGACAAGATTGGCACCCTTTCACGTCCAAATCTCTCAAACTCCGGGAGAGATTCTCAAAACCAAGGTTGACATGTTTCGAGTTCCTTTCAACATTTTGGAAATCCTGCTGACAGTTTGGATATTCTGGCGAAGGGTTCCCAATCCCTGACAAGATTGGTACCCTTTCACGTCCAAATCTCTCAAACTCCGGGAGAGATTCTCAAAACCATGGTTGACATGTTTCGAGTTCTTTTCAACATTTTGGAAATCCTGCTGAAACTTTGGACATTGTCGCGAAGGGTTCCCAATCTTCGACAAGATTGGTACCCTTTCACGTAGAAATCTCTCAAACTCCGGGAGAGATTCTCAAAACCAAAGTTGACATGTTTCGAGTTCCTTTCAACATTTTGGAAATCCCGCTGAAACTTTGGACATTCTGGCGAAGGGTTCCCAATCCCCGACAAGATTGCTACCCTTTCACGTCCAAATCTCTCAAACTCCGGGAGAGATTCTCAAAACCAAGGTTGACATGTTTCGAGTTCCTTTCACCATTTGGAAATCCCGCTGAAACTTTGGACATTGTCGCGAAGGGTTCCCAATCCCCGACAAGACTGGTACCCTTTCACGTCCAAATCTCTCAAACTCCGGCAGAGATTCTCAAAACCAAGGTTGACATGTTTCGAGTTCCTTTCAACATTTTGGAAATCCCGCTGAAACTTTGGACATTCTGGCTAAGGGTTCCCAATCCCCGACAAGATTGGTACCCTTTCACGTCCAAATCTCTCAAACTCCGGGAGAGATTCTCAAAACCAAGGTTGACCTGGTTCGAGTTCCTTTCAACATTTTGGAAATCCCGCTGAAACTTTGGACATTCTGGCGAAGGGTTCCCAATCCCCGACAAGATTGGTACCCTTTCACGTCCAAATCTCTCAAACTCCGGGAGAGATTCTCAAAACCAAGGTTGACATGGTTAGAGTTCCTTTCAATATTTTGGAAATCCCGCTGAAACTTTGGACATTCTCGCGAAGGGTTCCCAATCCCCGACAAGATTGGTACCCTTTCACGTCCAAATCTCTCAAACTCCGGGAGAGATTCTCAAAACCAAGGTTGACATGGTTTGAGTTCCTTTCAACATTTTGGAAATCCCGCTGAAACTTTGGACATTCTGGCGAAGGGTTCTCAATCCCCGACAATATTGGTACCCTCTCACGTCCAAATCTCTCAAACTCCGGGAGAGATTCTCAAAACCAAGGTTGACATGGTTCGAGTTCCTTTCAACATTTTGGAAATCCCGCTGAAACTTTGGACATTCTCGCGAAGGGTTCCCAATCCCCGACAAGATTGGTACCCCTTCACGTCCAAATCTCTCAAACTCCGGGAGAGATTCTCAAAACCAAGGTTGACATGTTTCGAGTTCCTTTCAACATTTTGGAAATCCCGCTGAAACTTTGGACATTCTCGCGAAGGATTCCCAATCCCCGACAAGACTGGTACCCTTTCACGTCCAAATCTCTCAAACTCCGGGAGAGATTCTCAAAACCAAGGTTGACATGGTCCGAGTTCCTTTCAACATTTTGGAAATCCCGCTGAAACTTTGGACATTGTCGCGAAGGGTTCCCAATCCCCGACAAGATTGGTACCCTTTCACGTCCAAATCTCTCAAACTCCGGGAGAGATTCTCAAAACCAAGGTTGACATGGTTCGAGTTCCTCTCAACATTTTGGAAATCCCGCTGAAACTTTGGACATTCTCGCGAAGGGTTCCCAATCCCCGACAAGATTGGTACCCTTTCACGTCCAAATCTCTCAAACTCCGGGAGAGATTCTCAAAACCAAGGTTGACATGTTTCGAGTTCCTTTCAACATTTTGGAAATCCCGCTGAAACTTTGGACATTCTCACGAAGGGGTCCCAATCCCTGACAAGATTGGTACCCTTTCAAGTCCAAATCTCTCAAACTCCGGGAGAGATTCTCAAAACCAAGGTTGACATGTTTCGAGTTCCTTTCAACATTTTGGAAATCCCGCTGAAACTTTGGACATTGTCGCGAAGGGTTCCCAATCCCCGACAAGATTGGTACCCTTTCACGTCCAGATCTCTCAAACTCCGGGAGAGATTCTCAAAACCAAGGTTGACATGTTTCGAGTTCCTTTCAACATTTTGGAAATCCCGCTGAAACTTTGGACATTCTCGCGAAGGGTTCCCAATCCCCGACAAGATTGGCACCCTTTCACGTCCAAATCTCTCAAACTCCGGGAGAGATTCTCAAAACCAAGGTTGACATGTTTCGAGTTCCTTTCAATATTTTGGAAATCCTGCTGACAGTTTGGATATTCTGGCGAAGGGTTCCCAATCCCTGACAAGATTGGTACCCTTTCACGTCCAAATCTCTCAAACTCCGGGAGAGATTCTCAAAACCATGGTTGACATGTTTCGAGTTCTTTTCAACATTTTGGAAATCCCGCTGAAACTTTGGACATTGTCGCGAAGGGTTCCCAATCTTCGAGAAGATTGGTACCCTTTCACGTAGAAATCTCTCAAACTCCGGGAGAGATTCTCAAAACCATGGTTGACATGTTTCGAGTTCCTTTCAACATTTTGGAAATCCCGCTGAAACTTTGGACATTCTGGCGAAGGGTTCCCAATCCCCGACAAGATTGCTACCCTTTCACGTCCAAATCTCTCAAACTCCGGGAGAGATTCTCAAAACCAAGGTTGACATGTTTCGAGTTCCTTTCAACATTTTGGAAATCCCGCTGAAACTTTGGACATTCTCGCGAAGGGTTCCCAATCCCCGACAAGATTGGTACCATTTCACGTCCAAATCTCTCAAACTCCGGGAGAGATTCTCAAAACCAAGGTTGACCTGGTTCGAGTTCCTTTCAACATTTTGGAAATCCCGCTGAAACTTTGGACATTCTCGCGAAGGGTTCCCAATCCCCGACAAGACTGGTACCCTTTCACGTCCAAATCTCTCAAACTCCGGGAGAGATTCTCAAAACCAAGGTTGACATGTTTCGAGTTCCTTTCAACATTTTGGAAATCCCGCTGAAACTTTGGACATTCTCGCGAAGGATTCCCCATCCCCGACAAGATTGGTACCCTTTCATGTCCAAATCTCTCAAACTCCGGGAGAGATTCTCAAAACCATGGCTGACATGTTTCGAGTTCCTTTCAACATTTTGGAAATCCCGCTGAAACTTTGGACATTCTTGCGAAGGGTTCCCAATCCCCGACAAGATTGGTACCCTTTCACGTCCAAATCTCTCAAACTCCGGGAGAGATTCTCAAAACCAAAGTTGACATGTTTCGAGTTCCTTTCAACATTTTGGAAATCCTGCTGAAACTTTGGACATTCTCGCGAAGGGTTCCCAATCCCCGACAAGATTGGTACCCTTTCACGTCCAAATCTCTCAAACTCCGGGAGAGATTCTCAAAACCAAGGTTGACATGTTTCGAGTTCCTTTCAACATTTTGGAAATCCCGCTGAAACTTTGGACATTCTTGCGAAGGGTTCCCGATCCCCGACAAGACTGGTACCCTTTCACGTCCAAATCTCTCAAACTCCGGGAGAGATTCTCAAAACCAAGGTTGACATGTTTCGAGTTCCTTTCAACATTTTGGAAATCCCGCT
Source organism: Streptopelia decaocto (assembly GCF_964273445.1). Classification (NCBI taxonomy): domain Eukaryota; kingdom Metazoa; phylum Chordata; class Aves; order Columbiformes; family Columbidae; genus Streptopelia; species Streptopelia decaocto. Next base: position 757,497 of record NW_028117052.1, read on the forward strand.
GAAACTTTGGACATTCTCGCGAAGGGTTCCCAATCCCCGACAAGATTGGTACCATTTCACGTCCAAATCTCTCAAACTCCGGGAGAGATTCTCAAAACCAAGGTTGACCTGGTTCGAGTTCCTTTCAACATTTTGGAAATCCCGCTGAAACTTTGGACATTCTCGCGAAGGGTTCCCAATCCCCGACAAGACTGGTACCCTTTCACGTCCAAATCTCTCAAACTCCGGGAGAGATTCTCAAAACCAAGGTTGACATGTTTCGAGTTCCTTTCAACATTTTGGAAATCCCGCTGAAACTTTGGACATTCTCGCGAAGGGTTCACAATCCCCGACAAGATTGGCACCCTTTCACGTCCAAATCTCTCAAACTCCGGGAGAGATTCTCAAAACCAAGGTTGACATGTTTCGAGTTCCTTTCAACATTTTGGAAATCCTGCTGACAGTTTGGATATTCTGGCGAAGGGTTCCCAATCCCTGACAAGATTGGTACCCTTTCACGTCCAAATCTCTCAAACTCCGGGAGAGATTCTCAAAACCATGGTTGACATGGTTCGAGTTCTTTTCAACATTTTGGAAATCCCGCTGAAACTTTGGACATTGTCGCGAAGGGTTCCCAATCTTCGAGAAGATTGGTACCCTTTCACGTAGAAATCTCTCAAACTCCGGGAGAGATTCTCAAAACCATGGTTGACATGTTTCGAGTTCCTTTCAACATTTTGGAAATCCCGCTGAAACTTTGGACATTCTCGCGAAGGGTTCCCAATCCCCGACAAGATTGGTACCCTTTCACGTCCAAATCTCTCAAACTCCGGGAGAGATTCTCAAAACCAAGGTTGACATGTTTCGAGTTCCTTTCAACATTTTGGAAATCCCGCTGAAACTTTGGACATTCTCGCGAAGTGTTCCCAATCCCCGACAAGATTGGTACCATTTCACGTCCAAATCTCTCAAACTCCGGGAGAGATTCTCAAAACCAAGGTTGACATGGTTCGAGTTCCTTTCAACATTTTGGAAATCCCGCTGAAACTTTGGACATTCTCGCGAAGGGTTCCCAATCCCCGACAAGACTGGTACCCTTTCACGTCCAAATCTCTCAAACTCCGGGAGAGATTCTCAAAACCAAGGTTGACATGTTTCGAGTTCCTTTCAACATTTTGGAAATCCCGCTGAAACTTTGGACATTCTCGCGAAGGGTTCCCAATCCCCGACAAGAATGGCACCCTTTCACGTCCAAATCTCTCAAACGGCGGGAGAGATTCTCAAAACCAAGGTTGACATGTTTCGAGTTCCTTTCAACATTTTGGAAATCCCGCTGAAACTTTGGACATTCTCGCGAAGGGTTCCCAATCCCCGACAAGATTGGTACCCTTTCACGTCCAAATCTTTCAAACTCCGGGAGAGATTCTCAAAACCAAGGTTGACATGTTTCGAGTTCCTTTCAACATTTTGGAAATCCCGCTGAAACTTTGGACATTCTCGCGAAGGGTTCCCAATCCCCGACAAGACTGGTACCCTTTCACGTCCAAATCTCTCAAAATCCGGGAGAGATTCTCAAAACCAAGGTTGACATGTTTCGAGTTCCTTTCAATATTTTGGAAATCCCGCTGAAACTTTGGACATTCTCGCAAAGGATTCCCAATCCCCGACAAGATTGGTACCCTTTCACATCCAAATCTCTCAAACTCCGGGAGAGATTCTCAAAACCAAGGTTGACCTGGTTCGAGTTCCTTTCAACATTTTGGAAATCCCGCTGAAACTTTGGACATTCTCGCGAAGGGTTCCCAATCCCCGACAAGACTGGTACCCTTTCACGTCCAAATCTCTCAAACTCCGGGAGAGATTCTCAAAACCAAGGTTGACATGTTTCGAGTTCCTTTCAACATTTTGGAAATCCCGCTGAAACTTTGGACATTCTCGCGAAGGATTCCCAATCCCCGACAAGATTGGTACCCTTTCATGTCCAAATCTCTCAAACTCCGGGAGAGATTCTCAAAACCATGGCTGACATGTTTCGAGTTCCTTTCAACATTTTGGAAATCCCGCTGAAACTTTGGACATTCTTGCGAAGGGTTCCCAATCCCCGACAAGATTGGTACCCTTTCACGTCCAAATCTCTCAAACTCCGGGAGAGATTCTCAAAACCAAAGTTGACATGTTTCGAGTTCCTTTCAACATTTTGGAAATCCTGCTGAAACTTTGGACATTCTCGCGAAGGGTTCCCAATCCCCGACAAGATTGGTACCCTTTCACGTCCAAATCTCTCAAACTCCGGGAGAGATTCTCAAAACCAAGCTTGACATGTTTCGAGTTCCTTTCAACATTTTGGAAATCCCGCTGACAGTTTGGATATTCTGGCGAAGGGTTCCCAATCCCTGACAAGATTGGTACCCTTTCACGTCCAAATCTCTCAAACTCCGGGAGAGATTCTCAAAACCATGGTTGACATGTTTCGAGTTCTTTTCAACATTTTGGAAATCCCGCTGAAACTTTGGACATTGTCGCGAAGGGTTCCCAATCTTCGAGAAGATTGGTACCCTTTCACGTAGAAATCTCTCAAACTCCGGGAGAGATTCTCAAAACCATGGTTGACATGTTTCGAGTTCCTTTCAACAGTTTGGAAATCCCGCTGAAACTTTGGACATTCTGGCGAAGGGTTCCCAATCCCCGACAAGATTGGTACCCTTTCACGTCCAAATCTCTCAAACTCCGGGAGAGATTCTCAAAACCAAGGTTGACATGTTTTGAGTTCCTTTCAACATTTTGGAAATCCCGCTGAAACTTTGGACATTCTCGCGAAGGGTTCCCAATCCCCGACAAGATTGGTACCATTTCACGTCCAAATCTCTCAAACTCCGGGAGAGATTCTCAAAACCAAGGTTGACCTGGTTCGAGTTCCTTTCAACATTTTGGAAATCCCGCTGAAACTTTGGACATTCTCGCGAAGGGTTCCCAATCCCCGACAAGACTGGTACCCTTTCACGTCCAAATCTCTCAAACTCCGGGAGAGATTCTCAAAACCAAGGTTGACATGTTTCGAGTTCCTTTCAACATTTTGGAAATCCCGCTGAAACTTTGGACATTCTCGCGAAGGATTCCCAATCCCCGACAAGATTGGTACCCTTTCATGTCCAAATCTCTCAAACTCCGGGAGAGATTCTCAAAACCATGGCTGACATGTTTCGAGTTCCTTTCAACATTTTGGAAATCCCGCTGAAACTTTGGACATTCTTGCGAAGGGTTCCCAATCCCCGACAAGATTGGTACCCTTTCAGGTCCAAATCTCTCAAACTCCGGGAGAGATTCTCAAAACCAAAGTTGACATGTTTCGAGTTCCTTTCAACATTTTGGAAATCCTGCTGAAACTTTGGACATTCTCGCGAAGGGTTCCCAATCCCCGACAAGATTGGTACCCTTTCACGTCCAAATCTCTCAAACTCCGGGAGAGATTCTCAAAACCATGGCTGACATGTTTCGAGTTCCTTTCAACATTTTGGAAATCCCGCTGAAACTTTGGACATTCTGGCGAAGGGTTCCCAATCCCCGACAATATTGGTACCCTCTCACGTCCAAATCTCTCAAACTCCGGGAGAGATTCTCAAAACCAAGGTTGACATGGTTCGAGTTCCTTTCAACATTTTGGAAATCCCGCTGAAACTTTGGACATTCTCGCGAAGGGTTCCCAATCCCCGACAAGATTGGTACCCCTTCACGTCCAAATCTCTCAAACTCCGGGAGAGATTCTCAAAACCAAGGTTGACATGTTTCGAGTTCCTTTCAACATTTTGGAAAATCCGCTTAAACTTTGGACATTGTCGCGAAGGGTTCCCGATCCCCGACAAGACTGGTACCCTTTCACGTCCAAATCTCTCAAACTCCGGGAGAGATTCTCAAAACCAAGGTTGACATCTTTCGAGTTCCTTTCAACATTTTGGAAATCCCGCTGAAACTTTGGACATTCTCGCGAAGGGGTCCCAATCCCTGACAAGATTGGGACCCTTTCAAGTCCAAATCTCTCAAACTCCGGGAGAGATTCTCAAAACCAAGGTTGACATGTTTCGAGTTCCTTTCAACATTTTTGAAATCCCGCTGAAACTTTGGACATTCTCGCGAAGGGTTCCCAATCCCCGACAAGATTGGTACCCTTTCACGTCCAGATCTCTCAAACTCCGGGAGAGATTCTCAAAACCAAGGTTGACATGTTTCGAGTTCCTTTCAACATTTTGGAAATCCCGCTGAAACTTTGGACATTCTCGAGAAGGGTTCCCGATCCCCGACAAGATTGGCACCCTTTCACGTCCAAATCTCTCAAACTCCGGGAGAGATTCTCAAAACCAAGGTTGACATGTTTCGAGTTCCTTTCAACATTTTGGAAATCCTGCTGAAACTTTGGACATTCTCACGAAGGGTTCCCAATCCCCGACAAGATTGGTACCCTTTCACGTCCAAATCTCTCAAACTCCGGGAGAGATTCTCAAAACCATGGTTGACATGTTTCGAGTTCTTTTCAACATTTTGGAAATCCCGCTGAAACTTTGGACATTGTCGCGAAGGGTTCCCAATCTTCGACAAGATTGGTACCCTTTCACGTCCAAATCTCTCAAACTCCGGGAGAGATTCTCAAAACAATGGTTGACATGTTTCGAGTTCCTTTCAACATTTTGGAAATCCCGCTGAAACTTTGGACATTCTCGCGAAGGGTTCCCAATCCCCGACAAGATTGGCACCCTTTCACGTCCAAATCTCTCAAACTCCGGGAGAGATTCTCAAAACCAAGGTTGACATGTTTCGAGTTCCTTTCAACATTTTGGAAATCCTGCTGACAGTTTGGATATTCTGGCGAAGGGTTCCCAATCCCTGACAAGATTGGTACCCTTTCACGTCCAAATCTCTCAAACTCCGGGAGAGATTCTCAAAACCATGGCTGACATGTTTCGAGTTCTTTTCAACATTTTGGAAATCCCGCTGAAACTTTGGACATTGTCGCGAAGGGTTCCCAATCCACGACAAGATTGGTACCCTTTCACGTCCAAATCTCTCAAACTCCGGGAGAGATTCTCAAAACCAAGGTTGACATGTTTCGAGTTCCTTTCAACATTTTGGAAATCCCGCTGAAACTTTGGACATTCTCGCGAAGGGTTCCCAATCCCCGACAAGATTGGTACCCTTTCACGTCCAAATCTCTCAAACTCCGGGAGAGATTCTCAAAACCAAGGTTGACATGTTTCGAGTTCCTTTCAACATTTTGGAAATCCCGCTGAAACTTTGGACATTCTCGCGAAGGGTTCCCAATCCCCGACAAGATTGGTACCCTTTCACGTCCAAATCTCTCAAACTCCGGGAGAGATTCTCAAAACCAAGGTTGACATGTTTCGAGTTCCTTTCAACATTTTGGAAATCCCGCTGAAACTTTGGACATTCTCGCGAAGGGTTCCCAATCCCTGACAAGATTGGTACCCTTTCACGTCCAAATCTCTCAAACTCCGGCAGAGATTCTCAAAACCAAGGTTGACATGTTTCGAGTTCCTTTCAACATTTTGGAAATCCCGCTGAAACTTTGGACATTCTCGCGAAGGGTTCCCAATCCCCGACAACACTGGTACACTTTCACGTCCAAATCTCTCAAACTCCGGGAGAGATTCTCAAAACCAAGGTTGACATGTTTCGAGTTCCTTTCAACATTTTGGAAATCCCGCTGAAACTTTGGACATTCTCGCGAAGGGTTCCCAATCCCCGACAAGATTGGTACCCTTTCACGTCCAAATCTCTCAAACTCCGGGAGAGATTCTCAAAACCAAGGTTGACATGTTTTGAGTTCCTTTCAACATTTTGGAAATCCCACTGAAACTTTGGACATTCTCGCGAAGGGTTCCCGATCCCCGACACGATTGGTACCCTTTCACGTCCAAATCTCTCAAACTCCGGGAGAGATTCTCAAAACCAAGGTTGACATGTTTCGAGTTCCTTTCAACATTTTGGAAATCCCGCTGAAACTCTGGACATTCTCGCGAAGGGTTCCCAATCCCCGACAAGATTGGTACCCTTTCACGTCCAAATCTCTCAAACTCCGGGAGAGATTCTCAAAACCAAGGTTGACATGGTTCGAGTTCCTTTCAACATTTTGGAAATCCCGCTGAAACTTTGGACATTCTCGCGAAGGGTTCCTAATCCCCGACAAGATTGGTACCCTTTCACGTCCAAATCTCTCAAACTCCGGGAGAGATTCTCAAAACCAAGGTTGACATGTTTCGAGTTCCTTTCAACATTTTAAAAATCCCGCTGAAACTTTGGACATTCTCGCGAAGGGTTCCCAATCCCCGACAAGATTGGTACCCTTTCACGTCCAAATCTCTCAAACTCCGGGAGAGATTCTCAAAACCAAGGTTGACATGTTTCGAGTTCCTTTCAACATTTTGGAAATCCTGCTGAAACTTTGGACATTGCCGCGAAGGGTTCCCGATCCCCGACAAGATTGGTACCCTTTCACGTCCAAATCTCTCAAACTCCGGGAGAGATTCTCAAAACCAAGGTTGAAACGTTTCGAGTTCCTTTCAACATTTTGGAAATCCCGCTGAAACTTTGGACATTCTCGCAAAGGGTTCCCTATCCCCGACAAGATTGGTACCCTTTCACGTCCAAATCTCTCAAACTCCGGCAGAGATTCTCAAAACCAAGGTTGACATGTTTCGAGTTCCTTTCAACATTTTGGAAATCCCGCTGAAACTTTGGACATTCTCGCGAATGGTTCCCAATCCCCGACAAGATTGGTACCCTTTCACGTCCAAATCTCTCAAACTCCGGGAGAGATTCTCAAAACCAAGGTTGACATGGTTCGAGTTCCTTTCAACATTTTAAAAATCCCGCTGAAATTTTGGACATTGTCGCGAAGGGTTCCCAATCCACGACAAGATTTGTACACTTTCACGTCCAAATCTCTCAAACTCTGGCAGAGATTCTCAAAACCAAGGTTGACATGTTCTGAGTTCCTTTCAACATTTTGGAAATCCCACTGAAACTTTGGACATTCTCGCGAAGGGTTCCCAATCCCCGACAAGATTGGTACCCTTTCACGTCCAAATCTCTCAAACTCCGGGAGAGATTCTCAAAACCAAGGTTGACATGGTTCGAGTTCCTTTCAACATTTTGGAAATCCCGCTGAAACTTTGGACATTCTCGCGAAGGGTTCCCAATCCCTGACAAGATTGGTACCCTTTCACGTCCAAATCTCTCAAACTCCGGGAGAGATTCTCAAAACCAAGGTTGACATGGTTCGAGTTCCTTTCAACATTTTGGAAATCCCGCTGAAACTTTGGACATTCTCGCGAAGGGTTCCCAATCCCCGACAAGATTGGGACCCTTTCACGTCCAAATCTCTCAAACTCCGGGAGAGATTCTCAAAACCAAGGTTGACATGTTTCGAGTTCCTTTCAACATTTTGGAAATCCCGCTGAAACTTTGGACATTCTCGCGAAGGGTTCCCAATCCCCGACAAGATTGTTACACTTTCACGTCCAAATCTCTCAAACTCCGGGAGAGATTCTCAAAACCAAGGTTGACATGTTTCGAGTTCCTTTCAACATTTTGGAAATCTTGCTGAAACTTTGGATATTCTGGCGAAGGGTTCCCAATCCCCGCCAAGATAGGTACCCTTTCACGTCCAAATCTCTCAAACTCCGGGAGAGATTCTCAAAACCAAGGTTGACATGTTTCGAGTTCCTTTCAACATTTTGGAAATCCCGCTGAAACTTTGGACATTCTTGCGAAGGGTTCCCGATCCCCGACAAGATTGGTACCCTTTCACGTCCAAATCTCTCAAACTCCGGGAGAGATTCTCAAAACCAAGGTTGACATGGTTCGAGTTCCTTTCAACATTTTGGAAATCCCGCTGAAACTTTGGACATTCTCGCGAAGGATTCCCAATCCCCGACAAGATTGGTACCCTTTCACGTCCAAATCTCTCAAACTCCGGGAGAGATTCTGAAAACCAAGGTTGACATGTTTCGAGTTCCTCTCAACATTTTGGAAATCGCCCTGAAACTTTGGACATTCTCGTGAAGGGTTCCCAATCCCCGACAAGATCGGTACCCTTTCACGTCCAAATCTCTCAAACTCCGGGAGAGATTCTCAAAACCAAGGTCGACATGTTTCGAGTTCCTTTCAACATTTTGGAAATCCCGCTGAAACTTTGGACATTGTCGCGAAGGGTTCCCAATCCCCGACAAGATTGGTACCCTTTCACGTCCAAATCTCTCAAACTCCGGGAGAGATTCTCAAAACCATGGTTGAAACGTTTCGAGTTCCTTTCAACATTTTGGAAATCCCGCTGAAACTTTGGACATTCTCGCGAAGGGTTCCCTATCCCCGACAAGATTGGTACCCTTTCACGTCCAAATCTCTCAAACTCCGGCAGAGATTCTCAAAACCAAGGTTGACATGTTTCGAGTTCCTTTCAACATTTTGGAAATCCCGCTGAAACTTTGGACATTCTCGCGAAGGGTTCCCAATCCCCGACAAGATTGGTACCCTTTCACGTCCAAATCTCTCAAACTCCGGGAGAGATTCTCAAAACCAAGGTTGACATGGTTCGAGTTCCTTTCAACATTTTAAAAATCCCGCTGAAATTTTGGACATTGTCGCGAAGGGTTCCCAATCCACGACAAGATTGGTACCCTTTCACGTCCAAATCTCTCAAACTCCGGGAGAGATTCTCAAAACCAAGGTTGACATGTTCCGAGTTCCTTTCAACATTTTGGAAATCCCACTGAAACTTTGGACATTCTCGCGAAGGGTTCCCAATCCCCGACAAGATTGGTACCCTTTCACGTCCAAATCTCTCAAACTCCGGGAGAGATTCTCAAAACCAAGGTTGACATGGTTCGAGTTCCTTTCAACATTTTGGAAATCCCGCTGAAACTTTGGACATTCTCGCGAAGGGTTCCCAATCCCCGACAAGATTGGTACCCTTTCACGTCCAAATCTCTCAAACTCCGGGAGAGATTCTCAAAACCAAGGTTGACATGGTTCGAGTTCCTTTCAACATTTTGGAAATCCCGCTGAAACTTTGGACATTCTCGCGAAGGGTTCCCAATCCCCGACAAGATTGTTACACTTTCACGTCCAAATCTCTCAGACTCCGGGAGAGATTCTCAAAACCAAGGTTGACATCTTTCGAGTTCCTTTCAACATTTTGGAAATCCCGCTGAAACTTTGGACATTCTCGCGAAGGGTTCCCAATCCCCGACAAGATTGTTACACTTTCACGTCCAAATCTCTCAAACTCCGGGAGAGATTCTCAAAACCAAGGTTGACATGGTTCGAGTTCCTTTCAACATTTTGGAAATCTTGCTGAAAGTTTGGATATTCTGGCGAAGGGTTCCCAATCCCTGACAAGATTGGTACCCTTTCACGTCCAAATCTCTCAAACTCCGGGAGAGATTCTCAAAACCAAGGTTGACATGTTTCGAGTTCCTTTCAACATTTTGGAAATCCCGCTGAAACTTTGGACATTCTCGCGAAGGGTTCCCAATCTTCGACAAGATTGGTACCCTTTCACGTCCAAATCTCTCAAACTCCGGGAGAGATTCTCAAAACCATGGTTGACATGTTTCGAGTTCCTTTCAACATTTTGGAAATCCCACTGAAACTTTGGACATTCTCGTGAAGGGTTCCCAATCCCCGACAAGATTGGTACCCTTTCACATCCAAATCTCTCAAACTCCGGGAGAGATTCTCAAAACCAAGGTTGACATGTTTCGAGTTCCTTTCAACATTTTGGAAATCCCGCTGAAACTTTGGACTTTCTCGCGAAGGGTTCCCAATCCCCGACAAGATTGGTACCCTTTCACGTCCAAATCTCTCAAACTCCGGGAGAGATTCTCAAAACCAAGGTTGACATGGTTCGAGTTCCTTTCAACATTTTGGAAATCCCGCTGAAACTTTGGACATTCTCGCGAAGGGTTCCCAATCCCCGACAAGATTGGTACCCTTTCACGTCCAAATCTCTCAAACTCCGGGAGAGATTCTCAAAACCATGGTTGACATGTTTCGAGTTCCTTTCAACATTTTGGAAATCCCGCTGAAACTTTGGACATTCTCGCGAAGGGTTCCCAATCCCCGACAAGATTGGTACCCTTTCACGTCCAAATCTCTCAAAGTCCGGGAGAGATTCTCAAAACCAAGGTTGACATGTTTCGAGTTCCTTTCAACATTTTGGAAATCCCGCTGAAACTTTGGACTTTCTCGCGAAGGGTTCCCAATCCCCGACAAGATTGGTACCCTTTCACGTCCAAATCTCTCAAACTCCGGGAGAGATTCTCAAAACCAAGGTTGACATGTTTCGAGTTCCTTTCAACATTTTGGAAATCCCGCTGAAACTTTGGACATTCTCGCGAAGGGTTCCCAATCCCCGACAATACTGGTACCCTTTCACGTCCAAATCTCTCAAACTCCGGGAGAGATTCTCAAAACCAAGGTTGACATGTTTCGAGTTCCTTTCAACATTTTGGAAATCCCGCTGAAACTTTGGACATTCTCGCGAAGGGTTCCCAATCCCCGACAAGATTGGTACCCTTTCACGTCCAAATCTCTCAAACTCCGGGAGAGATTCTCAAAACCAAGGTTGACATGTTTCGAGTTCCTTTCAACATTTGGGAAATCCCACTGAAACTTTGGACATTCTCGCGAAGGGTTCCCGATCCCCGACACGATTGGTACCCTTTCACGTCCAAATCTCTCAAACTCCGGGAGAGATTCTCAAAACCAAGGTTGACATGTTTCGAGTTCCTCTCAACATTTTGGAAATCCCCCTGAAACTTTGGACATTCTCGTGAAGGGTTCCCAATCCCCGACAAGATCGGTACCCTTTCACGTCCAAATCTCTCAAACTCCGGGAGAGATTCTCAAAACCAAGGTTGACATGTTTTGAGTTCCTTTCAACATTTTGGAAATCCCGCTGAATCTTTGGACATTGTCGCGAAGGGTTCCCAATCCCCGACAAGATTGGTACCCTTTCACGTCCAAATCTCTCAAACTCCGGGAGAGATTCTCAAAACCATGGCTGACATGTTTCGAGTTCCTTTCAACATTTTGGAAATCCCGCTGAAACTTTGGACATTCTCGCGAAGGGTTCCCAATCCCCGACAAGATTGGTACCCTTTCACGTCCAAATCTCTCAAACTCCGGGAGAGATTCTCAAAACCAAGGTTGACATGTTTCGAGTTCCTTTCAAAATTTTGGAAATCCCGCTGAAACTTTGGACATTCTGGCGAAGGGTTCCCAATCCCCGACAAGATTGGTACCCTTTCACGTCCAAATCTCTCAAACTCCGGGAGAGATTCTCAAAACCAAGGTTGACATGTTTCGAGTTCCTTTCAACATTTTGGAAATCCCGCTGAAACTTTGGACATTCTCGCGAAGGGTTCCCAATCCCCGACAAGATTGGTACCCTTTCACGTCCAAATCTCTCAAACTCCGGGAGAGATTCTCAAAACCAAGGTTGACATGGTTCGAGTTCCTTTCAACATTTTGGAAATCCCGCTGAAACTTTGGACATTCTCGCGAAGGGTTCCCAATCCCCGACAAGATTGGTACCCTTTCATGTCCAAATCTCTCAAACTCCGGGAGAGATTCTCAAAACCATGGCTGACATGTTTCGAGTTCCTTTCAACATTTTGGAAATCCCGCTGAAACTTTGGACATTCTTGCGAAGGGTTCCCAATCCCCGACAAGATTGGTACCCTTTCACGTCCAAATCTCTCAAACTCCGGGAGAGATTCTCAAAAACAAAGTTGACATGTTTCGAGTTCCTTTCAACATTTTGGAAATCCTGCTGAAACTTTGGACATTCTCACGAAGGGTTCCCAATCCCCGACAAGATTGGTACCCTTTCACGTCCAAATCTCTCAAACTCCGGGAGAGATTCTCAAAACCAAGGTTGACATGGTTCGAGTTCCTTTCAACATTTTGGAAATCCCGCTGAAACTTTGGACATTCTCGCGAAGGGTTCCCAATCCCCGACAAGATTGGCACCCTTTCACGTCCAAATCTCTCAAACTCCGGGAGAGATTCTGAAAACCAAGGTTGACATGTTTCGAGTTCCTTTCAACATTTTGGAAATCCCCCTGAAACTTTGGACATTCTCGTGAAGGGTTCCCAATCCCCGACAAGATCGGTACCCTTTCACGTCCAAATCTCTCAAACTCCGGGAGAGATTCTCAAAACCAAGGTCGACATGTTTCGAGTTCCTTTCAACATTTTGGAAATCCCGCTGAAACTTTGGACATTGTCGCGAAGGGTTCCATATCCCCGAAAAGATTGGTACCCTTTCACGTCCAAATCTCTCAAACTCCGGGAGAGATTCTCAAAACCATGGTTGAAACGTTTCGAGTTCCTTTCAACATTTTGGAAATCCTGCTGAAACTTTGGACATTCTCGCGAAGGGTTCCCTATCCCCGACAAGATTGGTACCCTTTCACGTCCAAATCTCTCAAACTCCGGCAGAGATTCTCAAAACCAAGGTTGACATGTTTCGAGTTCCTTTCAACATTTTGGAAAGCCCGCTGAAACTTTGGACATTCTCGCGAAGGGTTCCCAATCCCCGACAAGATTGGTACCCTTTCACGTCCAAATCTCTCAAACTCCGGGAGAGATTCTCAAAACCAAGGTTGACATGGTTCGAGTTCCTTTCAACATTTTGGAAATCCCGCTGAAACTTTGGACATTGTCGCGAAGGGTTCCCACTCCCCGACAAGATTGGCACCCTTTCACGTCTAAATCTCTCAAACTCCGGGAGAGATTCTCAAAACCAAGGTTGACATGGTTCGAGTTCCTCTCAACATTTTGGAAATCCCCCTGAAACTTTGGACATTCTCGTGAAGGGTTCCCAATCCCCGACAAGATCGGTACCCTTTCACGTCCAAATCTCCCAAACTCCGGGAGAGATTCTCAAAACCAAGGTTGACATGTTTTGAGTTCCTTTCAACATTTTGGAAATCCCGCTGAAACTTTGGACATTGTCGCGAAGGGTTCCCAATCCCCGACAAGATTGGTACCCTTTCACGTCCAAATCTCTCAAACTCCGGGAGAGATTCTCAAAACCATGGCTGACATGTTTCGAGTTCCTTTCAACATTTTGGAAATCCCGCTGAAACTTTGGACATTCTCGCGAAGGGTTCCCAATCCCCGACAAGATTGGTACCCTTTCACGTCCAAATCTCTCAAACTCCGGGAGAGATTCTCAAAACCAAGGTTGACATGTTTCGAGTTCCTTTCAACATTTTGGAAATCCCGCTGAAACTTTGGACATTCTGGCGAAGGGTTCCCAATCCCCGACAAGATTGGTACCCTTTCACGTCCAAATCTCTCAAACTCCGGGAGAGATTCTCAAAACCAAGGTTGACATGTTTCGAGTTCCTTTCAACATTTTGGAAATCCCGCTGAAACTTTGGACATTCTCGCGAAGGGTTCCCAATCCCCGACAAGATTGGCACCCTTTCACGTCCAAATCTCTCAAAATCCGGGAGAGATTCTCAAAACCAAGGTTGACATGGTTCGAGTTCCTTTCAACATTTTGGAAATCCCGCTGAAACTTTGGACATTCTCGCGAAGGGTTCCCAATCCCCGACAAGATTGGTACCCTTTCATGTCCAAATCTCTCAAACTCCGGGAGAGATTCTCAAAACCATGGCTGACATGTTTCGAGTTCCTTTCAACATTTTGGAAATCCCGCTGAAACTTTGGACATTCTTGCGAAGGGTTCCCAATCCCCGACAAGATTGGTACCCTTTCACGTCCAAATCTCTCAAACTCCGGGAGAGATTCTCAAAACCATGGTTGAAACGTTTCGAGTTCCTTTCAACATTTTGGAAATCCTGCTGAAACTTTGGACATTCTCGCGAAGGGTTCCCTATCCCCGACAAGATTGGTACCCTTTCACGTCCAAATCTCTCAAACTCCGGCAGAGATTCTCAAAACCAAGGTTGACATGTTTCGAGTTCCTTTCAACATTTTGGAAAGCCCGCTGAAACTTTGGACATTCTCGCGAAGGGTTCCCAATCCCCGACAAGATTGGTACCCTTTCACGTCCAAATCTCTCAAACTCCGGGAGAGATTCTCAAAACCAAGGTTGACATGGTTCGAGTTCCTTTCAACATTTTAAAAATCCCGCTGTAATTTTGGACATTGTCGCGAAGGGTTCCCAATCCACGACAAGATTGGTACACTTTCACGTCCAAATCTCTCAAACTCCGGCAGAGATTCTCAAAACCAAGGTTGACATGTTCCGAGTTCCTTTCAACATTTTGGAAATCCCGCTGAAACTTTGGACATTCTCGCGAAGGGTTCCCAATCCCCGACAAGATTGGTACCCTTTCACGTCCAAATCTCTCAAACTCCGGGAGAGATTCTCAAAACCAAGGTTGACATGGTTCGAGTTCCTTTCAACATTTTGGAAATCCCGCTGAAACTTTGGACATTCTCGCGAAGGGTTCCCAATCCCCGACAAGATTGGCACCCTTTCACGTCCAAATCTCTCAAACTCCGGGAGAGATTCTCAAAACCAAGGTTGACATGGTTCGAGTTCCTTTCAACATTTTGGAAATCCCGCTGAAACTTTGGACATTCTCGCGAAGGGTTCCCAATCCCCGACAAGATTGTTACCCTTTCACGTCCAAATCTCTCAGACTCCGGGAGAGATTCTCAAAACCAAGGTTGACATGTTTCGAGTTCCTTTCAACATTTTGGAAATCCCGCTGAAACTTTGGACATTCTCGCGAAGGGTTCCCAATCCCCGACAAGATTGTTACACTTTCACGTCCAAATCTCTCAAACTCCGGGAGAGATTCTCAAAACCAAGGTTGACATGGTTCGAGTTCCTTTCAACATTTTGGAAATCCTGCTGAAAGTTTGGATATTCTGGCGAAGGGTTCCCAATCCCTGACAAGATTGGTACCCTTTCACGTCCAAATCTCTCAAAGTCCGGGAGAGATTCTCAAAACCAAGGTTGACATGTTTCGAGTTCCTTTCAACATTTTGGAAATCCCGCTGAAACTTTGGACATTGTCGCGAAGGGTTCCCAATCTTCGACAAGATTGGTACCCTTTCACGTCCAAATCTCTCAAACTCCGGGAGATATTCTCAAAACCATGGTTGACATGTTTCGAGTTCCTTTCAACATTTTGGAAATCCCGCTGAAACTTTGGACATTCTCGCGAAGGGTTCCCAATCCCCAACAAGATTGGTACCCTTTCACATCCAAATCTCTCAAACTCCGGGAGAGATTCTCAAAACCAAGGTTGACATGTTTCGAGTTCCTTTCAACATTTTGGAAATCCCGCTGAAACTTTGGACATTCTCGCGAAGGGTTCCCAATCCCCGACAAGATTGGTACCCTTTCACGTCCAAATCTCTCAAACTCCGGGAGAGATTCTCAAAACCA
Source organism: Streptopelia decaocto (assembly GCF_964273445.1). Taxonomy (NCBI): domain Eukaryota; kingdom Metazoa; phylum Chordata; class Aves; order Columbiformes; family Columbidae; genus Streptopelia; species Streptopelia decaocto. Next base: position 772,927 of record NW_028117052.1, read on the forward strand.
AGGTTGACATGTTTCGAGTTCCTTTCAACATTTTGGAAATCCCGCTGAAACTTTGGACATTCTCGCGAAGGGTTCCCGATCCCCGACAAGATTGGTACCCTTTCACGTCCAAATCTCTCAAACTCCGGGAGAGATTCTCAAAACCAAGGTTGACATGTTTCGAGTTCCTTTCAACATTTTGGAAATCCCGCTGAAACTTTGGACATTGTCGCGAAGGGTTCCCAATCTTCGACAAGATTGGTACCCTTTCACGTCCAAATCTCTCAAACTCCGGGAGAGATTCTCAAAACCATGGTTGACATGTTTCGAGTTCCTTTCAACATTTTGGAAATCCCGCTGAAACTTTGGACATTCTCGCGAAGGGTTCCCAATCCCCAACAAGATTGGTACCCTTTCACATCCAAATCTCTCAAACTCCGGGAGAGATTCTCAAAACCAAGGTTGACATGTTTCGAGTTCCTTTCAACATTTTGGAAATCCCGCTGAAACTTTGGACATTCTCGCGAAGGGTTCCCAATCCCCGACAAGATTGGTACCCTTTCACGTCCAAATCTCTCAAACTCCGGGAGAGATTCTCAAAACCAAGGTTGACATGGTTCGAGTTCCTTTCAACATTTTGGAAATCCCACTGAAACTTTGGACATTCTCGCGAAGGGTTCCCAATCCCCGACAAGATTGGTACCCTTTCACGTCCAAATCTCTCAAACTCCGGGAGAGATTCTCAAAACCAAGGTTGACATGTTTCGAGTTCCTTTCAACATTTTGGAAATCCCGCCTAAACTTTGGACATTCTCGCGAAGGGTTCCCAATCCCCGACAAGATTGGTACCCTTTCACGTCCAAATCTCTCAAACTCCGGGAGAGATTCTCAAAACCATGGTTGACATGTTTCGAGTTCCTTTCAACATTTTGGAAATCCCGCTGAAACTTTGGACATTCTCGCGAAGGGTTCCCAATCCCCAACAAGATTGGTACCCTTTCACATCCAAATCTCTCAAACTCCGGGAGAGATTCTCAAAACCAAGGTTGACATGTTTCGAGTTCCTTTCAACATTTTGGAAATCCCGCTGAAACTTTGGACATTCTCGCGAAGGGTTCCCAATCCCCGACAAGATTGGTACCCTTTCACGTCCAAATCTCTCAAACTCCGGGAGAGATTCTCAAAACCAAGGTTGACATGGTTCAAGTTCCTTTCAACATTTTGGAAATCCCACTGAAACTTTGGACATTCTCGCGAAGGGTTCCCAATCCCCGACAAGATTGGTACCCTTTCACGTCCAAATCTCTCAAACTCCGGGAGAGATTCTCAAAACCAAGGTTGACATGTTTCGAGTTCCTTTCAACATTTTGGAAATCCCGCCTAAACTTTGGACATTCTCGCGAAGGGTTCCCAATCCCCGACAAGATTGGTACCCTTTCACGTCCAAATCTCTCAAACTCCGGGAGAGATTCTCAAAACCATGGCTGACATGGTTCGAGTTCCTTTCAACATTTTGGAAATCCCGCTGAAACTTTGGACATTCTCGTGAAGGGTTCCCAATCCCCGACAAGATCGGTACCCTTTCACGTCCAAATCTCTCAAACTCCGGGAGAGATTCTCAAAACCAAGGTTGACATGGTTCCAGTTCCTTTCAACATTTTAAAAATCCCGCTGAAACTTTGGACATTGTCGCGAAGGGTTCCCAATCCCCGTCAAGATTGGTACCCTTTCACGTCCAAATCTCTCAAACTCCGGGAGAGATTCTCAAAACCAAGGTTGACATGTTTCGAGTTCCTTTCAACATTTTGGAAATCCCACTGAAACTTTGGACATTCTCGCGAAGGGTTCCCAATCCCCAACAAGATTGGTACCCTTTCACGTCCAAATCTCTCAAACTCCGGGAGAGATTCTCAAAACCAAGGTTGACATGGTTCCAGTTCCTTTCAACATTTTGGAAATCCCGCTGAAACTTTGGACATTCTCGCGAAGGGTTCCCAATCCCCGACAAGATTGGCACCCTTTCACGTCCAAATCTCTCAAACTCCGGGAGAGATTCTGAAAACCAAGGTTGACATGTTTCGAGTTCCTCTCAACATTTTGGAAATCCCCCTGAAACTTTGGACATTCTCGTGAAGGGTTCCCAATCCCCGACAAGATCGGTACCCTTTCACGTCCAAATCTCTCAAACTCCGGGAGAGATTCTCAAAACCAAGGTCGACATGTTTCGAGTTCCTTTCAACATTTTGGAAATCCCGCTGAAACTTTGGACATTCTCGCGAAGGGTTCCCAATCCCCGACAAGATTGTTACACTTTCACGTCCAAATCTCTCAAACTCCGGGAGAGATTCTCAAAACCAAGGTTGACATGGTTCGAGTTCCTTTCAACATTTTGGAAATACTGCTGAAAGTTTGGATATTCTGGCGAAGGGTTCCCAATCCCCGACAAGATTGGTACCCTTTCACGTCCAAATCTCTCAAAGTCCGGGAGAGATTCTCAAAACCAAGGTTGACATGTTTCGAGTTCCTTTCAACATTTTGGAAATCCCGCTGAAACTTTGGACATTGTCGCGAAGGGTTCCCAATCTTCGACAAGATTGGTACCCTTTCACGTCCAAATCTCTCAAACTCCGGGAGAGATTCTCAAAACCATGGTTGACATGTTTCGAGTTCCTTTCAACATTTTGGAAATCCCGCTGAAACTTTGGACATTGTCGCGAAGGGTTCCCAATCCCCGACAAGATTGGTACCCTTTCACATCCAAATCTCTCAAACTCCGGGAGAGATTCTCAAAACCAAGGTTGACATGTTTCGAGTTCCTTTCAACATTTTGGAAATCCCGCTGAAACTTTGGACATTCTCGCGAAGGGTTCCCAATCCCCGACAAGATTGGTACCCTTTCACGTCCAAATCTCTCAAACTCCGGGAGAGATTCTCAAAACCAAGGTTGACATGTTTCGAGTTCCTTTCAACATTTTGGAAATCCCGCTGAAACTTTGGACATTCTCGCGAAGGGTTCCCAATCCCCGACAAGATTGGTACCCTTTCACGTCCAAATCTCTCAAACTCCGGGAGAGATTCTCAAAACCAAGGTTGACATGTTTCGAGTTCCTTTCAACATTGTGGAAATCCCGCTGAAACTTTGGACATTGTCGCGAAGGGTTCCCAATCCCCGACAAGATTGGCACCCTTTCACGTCCAAATCTCTCAAACTCCGGGAGAGATTCTGAAAACCAAGGTTGACATGTTTCGAGTTCCTCTCAACATTTTGGAAATCCCCCTGAAACTTTGGACATTCTCGTGAAGGGTTCCCAATCCCCGACAAGATCGGTACCCTTTCACGTCCAAATCTCTCAAACTCCGGGAGAGATTCTCAAAACCAAGGTCGACATGTTTCGAGTTCCTTTCAACATTTTGGAAATCCCGCTGAAACTTTGGACATTCTCGCGAAGGGTTCCCAATCCCCGACAAGATTGTTACACTTTCACGTCCAAATCTCTCAAACTCCGGGAGAGATTCTCAAAACCAAGGTTGACATGGTTCGAGTTCCTTTCAACATTTTGGAAATACTGCTGAAAGTTTGGATATTCTGGCGAAGGGTTCCCAATCCCCGACAAGATTGGTACCCTTTCACGTCCAAATCTCTCAAAGTCCGGGAGAGATTCTCAAAACCAAGGTTGACATGTTTCGAGTTCCTTTCAACATTTTGGAAATCCCGCTGAAACTTTGGACATTGTCGCGAAGGGTTCCCAATCTTCGACAAGATTGGTACCCTTTCACGTCCAAATCTCTCAAACTCCGGGAGAGATTCTCAAAACCATGGTTGACATGTTTCGAGTTCCTTTCAACATTTTGGAAATCCCGCTGAAACTTTGGACATTGTCGCGAAGGGTTCCCAATCCCCGACAAGATTGGTACCCTTTCACATCCAAATCTCTCAAACTCCGGGAGAGATTCTCAAAACCAAGGTTGACATGTTTCGAGTTCCTTTCAACATTTTGGAAATCCCGCTGAAACTTTGGACATTCTCGCGAAGGGTTCCCAATCCCCGACAAGATTGGTACCCTTTCACGTCCAAATCTCTCAAACTCCGGGAGAGATTCTCAAAACCAAGGTTGACATGTTTCGAGTTCCTTTCAACATTTTGGAAATCCCGCTGAAACTTTGGACATTCTCGCGAAGGGTTCCCAATCCCCGACAAGATTGGTACCCTTTCACGTCCAAATCTCTCAAACTCCGGGAGAGATTCTCAAAACCAAGGTTGACATGTTTCGAGTTCCTTTCAACATTGTGGAAATCCCGCTGAAACTTTGGACATTGTCGCGAAGGGTTCCCAATCTTCGACAAGATTGGTACCCTTTCACGTCCAAATCTCTCAAACTCTGGGAGAGATTCTCAAAACCATGGTTGACATGTTTCGAGTTCCTTTCAACATTTTGGAAATCCCGCTGAAACTTTGGACATTCTCGCGAAGGGTTCCCAATCCCCAACAAGATTGGTACCCTTTCACATCCAAATCTCTCAAACTCCGGGAGAGATTCTCAAAACCAAGGTTGACATGTTTCAAGTTCCTTTCAACATTTTGGAAATCCCGCTGAAACTTTGGACATTCTCGCGAAGGGTTCCCAATCCCCGACAAGATTGGTACCCTTTCACGTCCAAATCTCCCAAACTCCGGGAGAGATTCTCAAAACCAAGGTTGACATGGTTTGAGTTCCTTTCAACATTTTGGAAATCCCACTGAAACTTTGGACATTCTCGCGAAGGGTTCCCAATCCCCGACAAGATTGGTACCCTTTCACGTCCAAATCTCTCAAACTCCGGGAGAGATTCTCAAAACCAAGGTTGACATGGTTCGAGTTCCTTTCAACATTTTGGAAATCCCGCTGAAACTTTGGACATTCTCGCGAAGGGTTCCCAATCCCCGACAAGATTGGTACCCCTTCACGTCCAAATCTCTCAAACTCCGGGAGAGATTCTGAAAACCAAGGTTGACATGTTTCGAGTTCCTCTCAACATTTTGGAAATCCCGCTGAAACTTTGGACATTCTCGTGAAGGGTTCCCAATCCCCGACAAGATTGGTACCCTTTCACGTCCAAATCTCTCAAACTCCGGGAGAGATTCTCAAAACCATGGCTGACATGGTTCGAGTTCCTTTCAACATTTTGGAAATCCCGCTGAAACTTTGGACATTCTCGTGAAGGGTTCCCAATCCCCGACAAGATCGGTACCCTTTCACGTCCAAATCTCTCAAACTCCGGGAGAGATTCTCAAAACCATGGCTGACATGGTTCGAGTTCCTTTCAACATTTTGGAAATCCCGCTGAAACTTTGGACATTCTCGTGAAGGGTTCCCAATCCCCGACAAGATCGCTACCCTTTCACGTCCAAATCTCTCAAACTCCGGGAGAGATTCTCAAAACCAAGGTTGACATGGTTCCAGTTCCTTTCAACATTTTAAAAATCCCGCTGAAACTTTGGACATTCTCGCGAAGGGTTCCCAATCCCCGACAAGATTGGCACCCTTTCACGTCCAAATCTCTCAAACTCCGGGAGAGATTCTGAAAACCAAGGTTGACATGTTTCGAGTTCCTCTCAACATTTTGGAAATCCCCCTGAAACTTTGGACATTCTCGTGAAGGGTTCCCAATCCCCGACAAGATTGGTACCCTTTCACGTCCAAATCTCTCAAACTCCGGGAGAGATTCTCAAAACCAAGGTCGACATGTTTCGAGTTCCTTTCAACATTTTGGAAATCCCGCTGAAACTTTGGACATTGTCGCGAAGGGTTCCCAATCCCCGACAAGATTGTTACACTTTCACGTCCAAATCTCTCAAACTCCGGGAGAGATTCTCAAAACCAAGGTTGACATGGTTCGAGTTCCTTTCAACATTTTGGAAATACTGCTGAAAGTTTGGATATTCTGGCGAAGGGTTCCCAATCCCCGACAAGATTGGTACCCTTTCACGTCCAAATCTCTCAAAGTCCGGGAGAGATTCTCAAAACCAAGGTTGACATGTTTCGAGTTCCTTTCAACATTTTGGAAATCCCGCTGAAACTTTGGACATTGTCGCGAAGGGTTCCCAATCTTCGACAAGATTGGTACCCTTTCACGTCCAAATCTCTCAAACTCCGGGAGAGATTCTCAAAACCATGGTTGACATGTTTCGAGTTCCTTTCAACATTTTGGAAATCCCGCTGAAACTTTGGACATTGTCGCGAAGGGTTCCCAATCCCCGACAAGATTGGTACCCTTTCACATCCAAATCTCTCAAACTCCGGGAGAGATTCTCAAAACCAAGGTTGACATGTTTCGAGTTCCTTTCAACATTTTGGAAATCCCGCTGAAACTTTGGACATTCTCGCGAAGGGTTCCCAATCCCCGACAAGATTGGTACCCTTTCACGTCCAAATCTCTCAAACTCCGGGAGAGATTCTCAAAACCAAGGTTGACATGTTTCGAGTTCCTTTCAACATTTTGGAAATCCCGCTGAAACTTTGGACATTCTCGCGAAGGGTTCCCAATCCCCGACAAGATTGGTACCCTTTCACGTCCAAATCTCTCAAACTCCGGGAGAGATTCTCAAAACCAAGGTTGACATGTTTCGAGTTCCTTTCAACATTGTGGAAATCCCGCTGAAACTTTGGACATTGTCGCGAAGGGTTCCCAATCCCCGACAAGATTGGCACCCTTTCACGTCCAAATCTCTCAAACTCCGGGAGAGATTCTGAAAACCAAGGTTGACATGTTTCGAGTTCCTCTCAACATTTTGGAAATCCCCCTGAAACTTTGGACATTCTCGTGAAGGGTTCCCAATCCCCGACAAGATCGGTACCCTTTCACGTCCAAATCTCTCAAACTCCGGGAGAGATTCTCAAAACCAAGGTCGACATGTTTCGAGTTCCTTTCAACATTTTGGAAATCCCGCTGAAACTTTGGACATTCTCGCGAAGGGTTCCCAATCCCCGACAAGATTGTTACACTTTCACGTCCAAATCTCTCAAACTCCGGGAGAGATTCTCAAAACCAAGGTTGACATGGTTCGAGTTCCTTTCAACATTTTGGAAATACTGCTGAAAGTTTGGATATTCTGGCGAAGGGTTCCCAATCCCCGACAAGATTGGTACCCTTTCACGTCCAAATCTCTCAAAGTCCGGGAGAGATTCTCAAAACCAAGGTTGACATGTTTCGAGTTCCTTTCAACATTTTGGAAATCCCGCTGAAACTTTGGACATTGTCGCGAAGGGTTCCCAATCTTCGACAAGATTGGTACCCTTTCACGTCCAAATCTCTCAAACTCCGGGAGAGATTCTCAAAACCATGGTTGACATGTTTCGAGTTCCTTTCAACATTTTGGAAATCCCGCTGAAACTTTGGACATTGTCGCGAAGGGTTCCCAATCCCCGACAAGATTGGTACCCTTTCACATCCAAATCTCTCAAACTCCGGGAGAGATTCTCAAAACCAAGGTTGACATGTTTCGAGTTCCTTTCAACATTTTGGAAATCCCGCTGAAACTTTGGACATTCTCGCGAAGGGTTCCCAATCCCCGACAAGATTGGTACCCTTTCACGTCCAAATCTCTCAAACTCCGGGAGAGATTCTCAAAACCAAGGTTGACATGTTTCGAGTTCCTTTCAACATTTTGGAAATCCCGCTGAAACTTTGGACATTCTCGCGAAGGGTTCCCAATCCCCGACAAGATTGGTACCCTTTCACGTCCAAATCTCTCAAACTCCGGGAGAGATTCTCAAAACCAAGGTTGACATGTTTCGAGTTCCTTTCAACATTGTGGAAATCCCGCTGAAACTTTGGACATTGTCGCGAAGGGTTCCCAATCTTCGACAAGATTGGTACCCTTTCACGTCCAAATCTCTCAAACTCCGGGAGAGATTCTCAAAACCATGGTTGACATGTTTCGAGTTCCTTTCAACATTTTGGAAATCCCGCTGAAACTTTGGACATTCTCGCGAAGGGTTCCCAATCCCCAACAAGATTGGTACCCTTTCACATCCAAATCTCTCAAACTCCGGGAGAGATTCTCAAAACCAAGGTTGACATGTTTCAAGTTCCTTTCAACATTTTGGAAATCCCGCTGAAACTTTGGACATTCTCGCGAAGGGTTCCCAATCCCCGACAAGATTGGTACCCTTTCACGTCCAAATCTCTCAAACTCCGGGAGAGATTCTCAAAACCAAGGTTGACATGGTTTGAGTTCCTTTCAACATTTTGGAAATCCCACTGAAACTTTGGACATTCTCGCGAAGGGTTCCCAATCCCCGACAAGATTGGTACCCTTTCACGTCCAAATCTCTCAAACTCCGGGAGAGATTCTCAAAACCAAGGTTGACATGGTTCGAGTTCCTTTCAACATTTTGGAAATCCCGCTGAAACTTTGGACATTCTCGCGAAGGGTTCCCAATCCCCGACAAGATTGGTACCCCTTCACGTCCAAATCTCTCAAACTCCGGGAGAGATTCTGAAAACCAAGGTTGACATGTTTCGAGTTCCTCTCAACATTTTGGAAATCCCGCTGAAACTTTGGACATTCTCGTGAAGGGTTCCCAATCCCCGACAAGATTGGTACCCTTTCACGTCCAAATCTCTCAAACTCCGGGAGAGATTCTCAAAACCATGGCTGACATGGTTCGAGTTCCTTTCAACATTTTGGAAATCCCGCTGAAACTTTGGACATTCTCGTGAAGGGTTCCCAATCCCCGACAAGATCGGTACCCTTTCACGTCCAAATCTCTCAAACTCCGGGAGAGATTCTCAAAACCATGGCTGACATGGTTCGAGTTCCTTTCAACATTTTGGAAATCCCGCTGAAACTTTGGACATTCTCGTGAAGGGTTCCCAATCCCCGACAAGATCGCTACCCTTTCACGTCCAAATCTCTCAAACTCCGGGAGAGATTCTCAAAACCAAGGTTGACATGGTTCCAGTTCCTTTCAACATTTTAAAAATCCCGCTGAAACTTTGGACATTGTCGCGAAGGGTTCCCAATCCCCGTCAAGATTGGTACCCTTTCACGTCCAAATCTCTCAAACTCCGGGAGAGATTCTCAAAACCAAGGTTGACATGTTTCGAGTTCCTTTCAACATTTTGGAAATCCCACTGAAACTTTGGACATTCTCGCGAAGGGTTCCCAATCCCCGACAAGATTGGTCCCCTTTCACGTCCAAATCTCTCAAAGTCCGGGAGAGATTCTCAAAACCAAGGTTGACATGGTTCGAGTTCCTTTCAACATTTTGGAAATCCCGCTGAAACTTTGGACATTCTCGCGAAGGGTTCCCAATCCCCGACAAGATTGGTACCCTTTCACGTCCAAATCTCTCAAACTCCGGGAGAGATTCTCAAAACCAAGGTTGACATGTTTCGAGTTCCTTTCAACATTTTGGAAATCCCACTGAAACTTTGGACATTCTCGCGAAGGGTTCCCGATCCCCGACACGATTGGTACCCTTTCACGTCCAAATCTCTCAAACTCCGGCAGAGATTCTCAAAACCAAGGTTGACATGTTTCGAGTTCCTTTCAACATTTTGGAAATCCCGCTGAAACTCTGGACATTCTCGCGAAGGGTTCCCAATCCCCGACAAGATTGGTACCCTTTCACGTCCAAATCTCTCAAACTCCGGGAGAGATTCTCAAAACCAAGGTTGACATGTTTCGAGTTCCTTTCAACATTTTGGAAATCCCGCCTAAACTTTGGACATTCTCGCGAAGGGTTCCCAATCCCCGACAAGATTGGTACCCTTTCACGTCCAAATCTCTCAAACTCCGGGAGAGATTCTCAAAACCATGGCTGACATGGTTCGAGTTCCTTTCAACATTTTGGAAATCCCGCTGAAACTTTGGACATTCTCGTGAAGGGTTCCCAATCCCCGACAAGATCGGTACCCTTTCACGTCCAAATCTCTCAAACTCCGGGAGAGATTCTCAAAACCAAGGTTGACATGGTTCCAGTTCCTTTAAACATTTTAAAAATCCCGCTGAAACTTTGGACATTGTCGCGAAGGGTTCCCAATCCCCGTCAAGATTGGTACCCTTTCACGTCCAAATCTCTCAAACTCCGGGAGAGATTCTCAAAACCAAGGTTGACATGTTTCGAGTTCCTTTCAACATTTTGGAAATCCCACTGAAACTTTGGACATTCTCGCGAAGGGTTCCCAATCCCCGACAAGATTGGTACCCTTTCACGTCCAAATCTCTCAAACTCCGGGAGAGATTCTCAAAACCAAGGTTGACATGGTTCCAGTTCCTTTCAACATTTTGGAAATCCCGCTGAAACTTTGTACATTCTCGCGAAGGGTTCCCAATCCCCGACAAGATTGGTACCCTTTCACATTCAAATCTCTCAAACTCCGGGAGAGATTCTCAAAACCAAGGTTGACATGTTTCGAGTTCCTTTCAACATTTTGGAAATCCCGCTGAAACTTTGGACTTTCTCGCGAAGGGTTCCCAATCCCCGACAAGACTGGTACCCTTTCACGTCCAAATCTCTCAAACTCCGGGAGAGATTCTCAAAACCAAGGTTGACATGATTCGAGTTCCTCTCAACATTTTGGAAATCCCGCTGAAACTTTGGACATTCTCGCGAAGGGTTCCCAATCCCCGACAAGACTGGTACCCTTTCACGTCCAAATCTCTCAAACTCCGGCAGAGATTCTCAAAACCAAGGTTGACATGTTTCGAGTTCCTTTCAACATTTTGGAAATCCCGCTGAAACTTTGGACATTCTCGCGAAGGGTTCCCAATCCGCGACAAGATCAGTACCCTTTCACGTCCAAATCTCTCAAACTCCGGGAGAGATTCTCAAAACCAAGGTTGACATGGTTCGAGTTCCTTTCAACATTTTGGAAATCCCGCTGAAACTTTGGACATTCTCGCGAAGGGTTCCCAATCCCCGACAAGACTGGTACCCTTTCACGTCCAAATCTCTCAAACTCCGGGAGAGATTCTCAAAACCAAGGTTGACATGTTTCGAGTTCCTTTCAACATTTTGGAAATCCCGCTGAAAATTTGGACATTTTCGCGAAGGGTTCCCAATCTCCGACAATACTGGTACCCTTTCACGTCCAAATCTCTCAAACTCCGGGAGAGATTCTCAAAACCAAGGTTGACATGGTTCGAGTTCCTTTCAACATTTTGGAAATCCCGCTGAAACTTTGGACATTCTCGCGAAGGGTTCCCAATCCCCGACAAGATTGGCACCCTTTCACGTCCAAATCTCTCAAACTCCGGGAGAGATTCTCAAAACCATGGTTGACATGTTTCGAGTTCCTTTCAACATTTTGGAAATCCCGCTGAAACTTTGGACATTCTCGCGAAGGGTTCCCAATCCCCAACAAGATTGGTACCCTTTCACATCCAAATCTCTCAAACTCCGGGAGAGATTCTCAAAACCAAGGTTGACATGTTTCGAGTTCCTTTCAACATTTTGGAAATCCCGCTGAAACTTTGGACATTCTCGCGAAGGGTTCCCAATCCCCGACAAGATTGGTACCCTTTCACGTCCAAATCTCTCAAACTCCGGGAGAGATTCTCAAAACCAAGGTTGACATGTTTCGAGTTCCTTTCAACATTTTGGAAATCCCGCTGAAACTTTGGACATTCTCGCGAAGGGTTCCCAATCCCCGACAAGATTGGTACCCTTTCACGTCCAAATCTCTCAAACTCCGGGAGAGATTCTCAAAACCAAGGTTGACATGTTTCGAGTTCCTTTCAACATTTTGGAAATCCCGCTGAAACTTTGGACATTGTCGCGAAGGGTTCCCAATCTTCGACAAGATTGGTACCCTTTCACGTCCAAATCTCTCAAACTCCGGGAGAGATTCTCAAAACCATGGTTGACATGTTTCGAGTTCCTTTCAACATTTTGGAAATCCCGCTGAAACTTTGGACATTCTCGCGAAGGGTTCCCAATCCCCAACAAGATTGGTACCCTTTCACATCCAAATCTCTCAAACTCCGGGAGAGATTCTCAAAACCAAGGTTGACATGTTTCGAGTTCCTTTCAACATTTTGGAAATCCCGCTGAAACTTTGGACATTCTCGCGAAGGGTTCCCAATCCCCGACAAGATTGGTACCCTTTCACGTCCAAATCTCTCAAACTCCGGGAGAGATTCTCAAAACCAAGGTTGACATGTTTCGAGTTCCTTTCAACATTTTGGAAATCCCACTGAAACTTTGGACATTCTCGCGAAGGGTTCCCAATCCCCGACAAGATTGGTACCCTTTCACGTCCAAATCTCTCAAACTCCGGGAGAGATTCTCAAAACCAAGGTTGACATGGTTCGAGTTCCTTTCAACATTTTGGAAATCCCGCTGAAACTTTGGACATTCTCGCGAAGGGTTCCCAATCCCCGACAAGATTGGTACCCTTTCACGTCCAAATCTCTCAAACTCCGGGAGAGATTCTGAAAACCAAGGTTGACATGTTTCGAGTTCCTCTCAACATTTTGGAAATCCCGCTGAAACTTTGGACATTCTCGCGAAGGGTTCCCAATCCCCGACAAGATTGGTACCCTTTCACGTCCAAATCTCTCAAACTCCGGGAGAGATTCTCAAAACCAAGGTTGACATGTTTCGAGTTCCTTTCAACATTTTGGAAATCCCGCTGAAACTTTGGACATTCTCGCGAAGGGTTCCCAATCCCCGACAAGATTGGTACCCTTTCACGTCCAAATCTCTCAAACTCCGGGAGAGATTCTGAAAACCAAGGTTGACATGTTTCGAGTTCCTCTCAACATTTTGGAAATCCCGCTGAAACTTTGGACATTCTCGTGAAGGGTTCCCAATCCCCGACAAGATTGGTACCCTTTCACGTCCAAATCTCTCAAACTCCGGGAGAGATTCTCAAAACCATGGCTGACATGGTTCGAGTTCCTTTCAACATTTTGGAAATCCCGCTGAAACTTTGGACATTCTCGTGAAGGGTTCCCAATCCCCGACAAGATCGGTACCCTTTCACGTCCAAATCTCTCAAACTCCGGGAGAGATTCTCAAAACCATGGCTGACATGGTTCGAGTTCCTTTCAACATTTTGGAAATCCCGCTGAAACTTTGGACATTCTCGTGAAGGGTTCCCAATCCCCGACAAGATCGCTACCCTTTCACGTCCAAATCTCTCAAACTCCGGGAGAGATTCTCAAAACCAAGGTTGACATGGTTCCAGTTCCTTTCAACATTTTAAAAATCCCGCTGAAACTTTGGACATTGTCGCGAAGGGTTCCCAATCCCCGTCAAGATTGGTACCCTTTCACGTCCAAATCTCTCAAACTCCGGGAGAGATTCTCAAAACCAAGGTTGACATGTTTCGAGTTCCTTTCAACATTTTGGAAATCCCACTGAAACTTTGGACATTCTCGCGAAGGGTTCCCAATCCCCGACAAGATTGGTCCCCTTTCACGTCCAAATCTCTCAAACTCCGGGAGAGATTCTCAAAACCAAGGTTGACATGGTTCGAGTTCCTTTCAACATTTTGGAAATCCCGCTGAAACTTTGGACATTCTCGCGAAGGGTTCCCAATCCCCGACAAGATTGGTACCCTTTCACGTCCAAATCTCTCAAACTCCGGGAGAGATTCTCAAAACCAAGGTTGACATGGTTCCAGTTCCTTTCAACATTTTGGAAATCCCACTGAAACTTTGGACATTCTCGCGAAGGGTTCCCGATCCCCGACACGATTGGTACCCTTTCACGTCCAAATCTCTCAAACTCCGGCAGAGATTCTCAAAACCAAGGTTGACATGTTTCGAGTTCCTTTCAACATTTTGGAAATCCCGCTGAAACTCTGGACATTCTCGCGAAGGGTTCCCAATCCCCGACAAGATTGGTACCCTTTCACGTCCAAATCTCTCAAACTCCGGGAGAGATTCTCAAAACCAAGGTTGACATGTTTCGAGTTCCTTTCAACATTTTGGAAATCCCGCCTAAACTTTGGACATTCTCGCGAAGGGTTCCCAATCCCCGACAAGATTGGTACCCTTTCACGTCCAAATCTCTCAAACTCCGGGAGAGATTCTCAAAACCATGGCTGACATGGTTCGAGTTCCTTTCAACATTTTGGAAATCCCGCTGAAACTTTGGACATTCTCGTGAAGGGTTCCCAATCCCCGACAAGATCGGTACCCTTTCACGTCCAAATCTCTCAAACTCCGGGAGAGATTCTCAAAACCAAGGTTGACATGGTTCCAGTTCCTTTCAACATTTTAAAAATCCCGCTGAAACTTTGGACATTGTCGCGAAGGGTTCCCAATCCCCGTCAAGATTGGTACCCTTTCACGTCCAAATCTCTCAAACTCCGGGAGAGATTCTCAAAACCAAGGTTGACATGTTTCGAGTTCCTTTCAACATTTTGGAAATCCCACTGAAACTTTGGACATTCTCGCGAAGGGTTCCCAATCCCCGACAAGATTGGTACCCTTTCACGTCCAAATCTCTCAAACTCCGGGAGAGATTCTCAAAACCAAGGTTGACATGGTTCCAGTTCCTTTCAACATTTTGGAAATCCCGCTGAAACTTTGGACATTCTCGCGAAGGGTTCCCAATCCCCGACAAGACTGGTACCCTTTCACGTCCAAATCTCTCAAACTCCGGGAGAGATTCTCAAAACCAAGGTTGACATGTTTCGAGTTCCTTTCAACATTTTGGTAATCCTGCTGAAAATTTGGACATTTTCGCGAAGGGTTCCCAATCTCCGACAATACTGGTACCCTTTCACGTCCAAATCTCTCAAACTCCGGGAGAGATTCTCAAAACCAAGGTTGACATGGTTCGAGTTCCTTTCAACATTTTGGAAATCCCACTGAAACTTTGGACATTCTCGCGAAGGGTTCCCAATCCCCGACAAGATTGGTACCCTTTCATGTCCAAATCTCTCAAACTCCGGGAGAGATTCTCAAAACCAAGGTTGACATGTTTCAAGTTCCTCTCAACATTTTGGAAATCCCGCTGAAACTTTGGACATTCTCGCGAAGGGTTCCCAATCCCCGACAAGATTGGTACCCTTTCACGTCCAAATCTCTCAAACTCCGGGAGAGATTCTCAAAACCAAGGTTGACATGTTTCGAGTTCCTTTCAACATTTTGGAAATCCCACTGAAACTTTGGACATTCTCGCGAAGGGTTCCCGATCCCCGACACGATTGGTACCCTTTCACGTCCAAATCTCTCAAACTCCAGGAGAGATTCTCAAAACCAAGGTTGACATGTTTCGAGTTCCTTTCAACATTTTGGAAATCCCGCTGAAACTCTGGACATTCTCGCGAAGGGTTCCCAATCCCCGACAAGATTGGTACCCTTTCACGTCCAAATCTCTCAAACTCCGGGAGAGATTCTCAAAACCAAGGTTGACATGTTTCGAGTTCCTTTCAACATTTTGGAAATCCCGCCTAAACTTTGGACATTCTCGCGAAGGGTTCCCAATCCCCGACAAGATTGGTACCCTTTCACGTCCAAATCTCTCAAACTCCGGGAGAGATTCTCAAAACCATGGCTGACATGGTTCGAGTTCCTTTCAACATTTTGGAAATCCCGCTGAAACTTTGGACATTCTTGTGAAGGGTTCCCAATCCCCGACAAGATCGGTACCCTTTCACGTCCAAATCTCTCAAACTCCGGGAGAGATTCTCAAAACCAAGGTTGACATGGTTCCAGTTCCTTTCAACATTTTAAAAATCCCGCTGAAACTTTGGACATTGTCGCGAAGGGTTCCCAATCCCCGTCAAGATTGGTACCCTTTCACGTCCAAATCTCTCAAACTCCGGGAGAGATTCTCAAAACCAAGGTTGACATGTTTCGAGTTCCTTTCAACATTTTGGAAATCCCACTGAAACTTTGGACATTCTCGCGAAGGGTTCCCAATCCCCGACAAGATTGGTCCCCTTTCACGTCCAAATCTCTCAAACTCCGGGAGAGATTCTCAAAACCAAGGTTGACATGGTTCGAGTTCCTTTCAACATTTTGGAAATCCCGCTGAAACTTTGGACATTCTCGCGAAGGGTTCCCAATCCCCGACAAGATTGGTACCCTTTCACGTCCAAATCTCTCAGACTCCGGGAGAGATTCTCAAAACCAAGGTTGACATGGTTCCAGTTCCTTTCAACATTTTGGAAATCCCGCTGAAACTTTGGACATTCTCGCGAAGGGTTCCCAGTCCCCGACAAGATTGGTACCCTTTCACGTCCAAATCTCTCAAACTCCGGGAGAGATTCTCAAAACCAAGGTTGACATGGTTCGAGTTCCTTTCAACATTTTGGAAATCCCGCTGAAACTTTGGACATTCTCGCGAAGGGTTCCCAATCCCCGACAAGATTGGTACCCTTTCACGTCCAAATCTCTCAAACTCCGGGAGAGATTCTCAAAACCAAGGTTGACATGGTTCCAGTTCCTTTCAACATTTTAAAAATCCCGCTGAAACTTTGGACATTGTCGCGAAGGGTTCCCAATCCACGACAAGATTGGTACCCTTTCACGTCCAAATCTCTCAAACTCCGGGAGAGATTCTCAAAACCAAGGTTGACATGGTTCCAGTTCCTTTCAACATTTTAAAAATCCCGCTGAAACTTTGGACATTGTCGCGAAGGGTTCCCAATCCACGACAAGATTGGTACCCTTTCACGTCCAAATCTCTCAAACTCCGGGAGAGATTCTCAAAACCAAGGTTGACATGGTTCCAGTTCCTTTCAACATTTTAAATATCCCGCTGAAACTTTGGACATTGTCGCGAAGGGTTCCCAATCCACGACAAGATTGGTACACTTTCACGTCCAAATCTCTCAAACTCCGGCAGAGATTCTCAAAACCAAGGTTGACATGGTTCGAGTTCCTTTCAACATTTTGGAAATCCCGCTGAAACTTTGGACATTCTCGCGAAGGGTTCCCAATCCCCGACAAGATTCGTACCCTTTCACGTCCAAATCTCTCAAACTCCGGGAGAGATTCTCAAAACCAAGGTTGACATGTTTCGAGTTCCTTTCAACATTTTGGAAATCCCGCTGAAACTTTGGACATTCTCGCGAAGGGTTCCCAATCCCCGACAAGATTGTTACCCTTTCATGTCCAAATCTCTCAGACTCCGGGAGAGATTCTCAAAACCAAGTTTGACATGGTTCGAGTTCCTTTCAACATTTTGGAAATCCCGCTGAAACTTTGGACATTCTCGCGAAGGGTTCCCAATCCCCGACAAGATTGGTACCCTTTCACGTCCAAATCTCTCAAACTCCGGGAGAGATTCTCAAAACCATGGTTGACATGGTTCGAGTTCCTTTCAACATTTTGGAAATCCCGCTGAAACTTTGGACATTCTCGCGAAGGGTTCCCAATCCCCGACAAGATTGGTACCCTTTCACGTCTAAATCTCTCAAACTCCGGGAGAGATTCTCAAAACCATGGTTGAAACGTTTCGAGTTCCTTTCAACATTTTGGAAATCCCGCTGAAACTTTGGACATTCTCGCGAAGGGTTCCCAATCCCCGACAAAATTGGTACCCTTTCACGTCCAAATCTCTCAAACTCCGGGAGAGATTCTCAAAACCAAGGTTGACATGTTTTGAGTTCCTTTCAACATTTTGGAAATCCCGCTGAAACTTTGGACATTCTCGCGAAGGGTTCCCAATCCCCGACAAGATTGGTACCCTTTCACGTCCAAATCTCTCAAACTCCGGGAGAGATTCTCAAAACTAAGGTTGACATGGTTCGAGTTCCTTTCAACATTTTGGAAATCCCGCTGAAACTTTGGACATTCTCGCGAAGGGTTCCCAATCCCCGACAAAATTGGCACCCTTTCACGTCCAAATCTCTCAAACTCCGGGAGAGATTCTCAAAACCAAGGTTGACATGGTTCCAGTTCCTTTCAACATTTTGGAAATCCCGCTGAAACTTTGGACATTCTCGCGAAGGGTTCCCAATCCCCGACAAGATTGGTACCCTTTCACGTCCAAATCTCTCAAACTCCGGGAGAGATTCTCAAAACCAAGGTTGACATGTTTCGAGTTCCTTTCAACATTTTGGAAATCCCGCTGAAACTTTGGACATTCTCGCGAAGGGTTCCCAATCCCCGACAAGATTGGTACCCTTTCACGTCTAAATCTCTCAAACTCCGGGAGAGATTCTCAAAACCATGGTTGAAACGTTTCGAGTTCCTTTCAACATTTTGGAAATCCCACTGAAACTTTGGACATTCTCGCGAAGGGTTCCCAATCCCCGACAAGATTGGTACCCTTTCACGTCCAAATCTCTCAAACTCCGGGAGAGATTCTCAAAACCAAGGTTGACATGTTTTGAGTTCCTTTCAACATTTTGGAAATCCCGCTGAAACTTTGGACATTCTCGCGAAGGGTTCGCAGTCCCCGACAAGATTGGTACCCTTTCACGTCCAAATCTCTCAAACTCCGGGAGAGATTCTCAAAACCAAGGTTGACATGTTTCGAGTTCCTTTCAACATTTTGGAAATCCCGCTGAAACTTTGGACATTCTTGCAAAGGGTTCCCAATCCCCGTCAAGATTGGTACCCTTTCACGTCCAAATCTCTCAAACTCCGGGAGAGATTCTCAAAACCAAGGTTGACATGGTTCCAGTTCCTTTCAACATTTTGGAAATCCCGCTGAAACTTTGGACATTCTCGCGAAGGGTTCCCAATCCCCGACAAGATTGGTACCCTTTCACGTCCAAATCTCTCAAACTCCGGGAGAGATTCTCAAAACCAAGGTTGACATGTTTCGAGTTCCTTTCAACATTTTGGAAATCCCGCTGAAACTTTGGACATTCTCGCAAAGGGTACCCAATCCCCGACAAGATTGGTACCCTTTCACGTCCAAATCTCTCAAACTCCGGGAGAGATTCTCAAAACCAAGGTTGACATGTTTCGAGTTCCTTTCAACATTTTGGAAATCCCACTGAAACTTTGGACATTGTCGCGAAGTGTTCCCAATCCACGACAAGATTGGTACCCTTTCACGTCCAAATCTCTCAAACTCCGGGAGAGATTCTCAAAACCAAGGTTGACATGGTTCCAGTTCCTTACAACATTTTGGAAATCCCGCTGAAACTTTGGACATTCTTGCGAAGGGTTCCCGATCCCGGACAAGATTTGTACCCTTTCACGTCCAAATCTCTCAAAGTCCGGGAGAGATTCTCAAAACCAAGGTTGACATTGTTCCAGTTCCTTTCAACATTTTAAATATCCCGCTGAAACTTTGGACATTGTCGCGAAGGGTTCCCAATACACGACAAGATTGGTACACTTTCACGTCCAAATCTCTCAAACTCCGGCAGAGATTCTCAAAACCAAGGTTGACATGGTTCGAGTTCCTTTCAACATTTTGGAAATCCCACTGAAACTTTGGACATTCTCGCGAAGGGTTCCCAATCCCCGACAAGATTGGTACCCTTTCACGTCCAAATCTCTCAAACTCCGGGAGAGATTCTCAAAACCAAGGTTGACATGTTTCGAGTTCCTTTCAACATTTTGGAAATCCCGCTGAAACTTTGGACATTCTCGCGAAGGGTTCCCAATCCCCGACAAGATTCGTACCCTTTCACGTCCAAATCTCTCAAACTCCGGGAGAGATTCTCAAAACCAAGGTTGACATGGTTCGAGTTCCTTTCAACATTTTGGAAATCCCGCTGAAACTTTGGACATTCTCGCGAAGGGTTCCCAATCCCCGACAAGATTGGCACCCTTTCACGTCCAAATCTCTCAAACTCCGGGAGAGATTCTCAAAACCAAGGTTGACATGGTTCCAGTTCCTTTCAACATTTTGGAAATCCCGCTGAAACTTTGGACATTCTCGCGAAGGGTTCCCAATCCCCAACAAGATTGGTACCCTTTCACGTCCAAATCTCTCAAACTCCGGGAGAGATTCTCAAAACCAAGGTTGACATGTTTCGAGTTCCTTTCAACATTTTGGAAATCCCGCTGAAACTTTGGACATTCTTGCAAAGGGTTCCCAATCCCCGACAAGATTGGTACCCTTTCACGTCCAAATCTCTCAAACTCCGGGAGAGATTCTCAAAACCAAGGTTGACATGGTTCGAGTTCCTTTCAACATTTTGGAAATCCCGCTGAAACTTTGGACATTCTCGCGAAGGGTTCCCAATCCCCGACAAGATTGGCACCCTTTCACGTCCAAATCTCTCAAACTCCGGGAGAGATTCTCAAAACCAAGGTTGACATGGTTCCAGTTCCTTTCAACATTTTGGAAATCCCGCTGAAACTTTGGACATTCTTGCGAAGGGTTCCCGATCCCGGACAAGATTTGTACCCTTTCACGTCCAAATCTCTCAAACTCCGGGAGAGATTCTCAAAACCAAGGTTGACATGGTTCCAGTTCCTTTCAACATTTTAAATATGCCGCTGAAACTTTGGACATTGTCGCGAAGGGTTCCCAATCCACGACAAGATTGTTACCCTTTCACGTCCAAATCTCTCAAACTCCGGCAGAGATTCTCAAAACCAAGGTTGACATGTTTCGAGTTCCTTTCAACATTTTGGAAATCCCACTGAAACTTTGGACATTCTCGCGAAGGGTTCCCAATCCCCGACAAGATTGGTACCCTTTCACGTCCAAATCTCTCAAACTCCGGGAGAGATTCTCAAAACCAAGGTTGACATGTTTCGAGTTCCTTTCAACATTTTGGAAATCCCGCTGAAACTTTGGACATTCTCGCGAAGGGTTCCCAATCCCCGACAAGATTCGTACCCTTTCACGTCCAAATCTCTCAAACTCCGGGAGAGATTCTCAAAACCAAGGTTGACATGGTTCGAGTTCCTTTCAACATTTTGGAAATCCCGCTGAAACTTTGGACATTCTCGCGAAGGGTTCCCAATCCCCGACAAGATTGTTACCCTTTCACGTCCAAATCTCTCAGACTCCGGGAGAGATTCTCAAAACCAAGTTTGACATGGTTCGAGTTCCTTTCAACATTTTGGAAATCCCGCTGAAACTTTGGACATTCTCGCGAAGGGTTCCCAATCCCCGACAAGATTGGTACCCTTTCACGTCCAAATCTCTCAGACTCCGGGAGAGATTCTCAAAACCAAGGTTGACATGTTTCGAGTTCCTTTCAACATTTTGGAAATCCCGCTGAAACTTTGGACATTCTCGCGAAGGGTTCCCAATCCCCGACAAGATTGGTACCCTTTCACGTCAAAATCTCTCAAACTCCGGGAGAGATTCTCAAAACCATGGTTGACATGGTTCGGGTTCCTTTCAACATTTTGGAAATTCCGCTGAAACTTTGGACATTCTCGCGAAGGGTTCGCAGTCCCCGACAAGATTGGTACCCTTTCACGTCCAAATCTCTCAAACTCCGGGAGAGATTCTCAAAACCAAGGTTGACATGTTTCGAGTTCCTTTCAACATTTTGGAAATCCCGCTGAAACTTTGGACATTCTCGCGAAGGGTTCCCAATCCCCGACAAGATTGGCACCCTTTCACGTCCAAATCTCTCAAACTCCGGGAGAGATTCTCAAAACCAAGGTTGACATGTTTCGAGTTCCTTTCAACATTTTGGAAATCCCGCTGAAACTTTGGACATTGTCGCGAAGGGTTCCCAATCCCCGACAAGATTGGTACCCTTTCACGTCCAAATCTCTCAAACTCCGGGAGAGATTCTCAAAACCAAGGTTGACATGGTTCCAGTTCCTTTCAACATTTTGGAAATCCCGCTGAAACTTTGGACATTGTCGCGAAGGGTTCCCAATCCCCGACAAGATTTGTACCCTTTCACGTCCAAATCTCTCAAACTCCGGGAGAGATTCTCAAAACCAAGGTTGACATGGTTCCAGTTCCTTTCAACATTTTAAATATCCCGCTGAAACTTTGGACATTGTCGCGAAGGGTTCCCAATCCACGACAAGATTGGTACACTTTCACGTCCAAATCTCTCAAACTCCGGCAGAGATTCTCAAAACCAAGGTTGACATGTTTCGAGTTCCTTTCAACATTTTGGAAATCCCACTGAAACTTTGGACATTGTCGCGAAGGGTTCCCAATCCCTGACAAGACTGGTACCCTTTCACGTCCAAATCTCTCAAACTCCGGGAGAGATTCTCAAAACCAAGGTTGACATGTTTCGAGTTCCTTTCAACATTTTGGAAATCCCGCTGAAACTTTGGACATTCTCGCGAAGGGTTCCCAATCCCCGACAAGATTCGTACCCTTTCACGTCCAAATCTCTCAAACTCCGGGAGAGATTCTCAAAACCAAGGTTGACATGCTTCGAGTTCCTTTCAACATTTTGGAAATCCCGCTGAAACTTTGGACATTCTCGCGAAGGGTTCCCAATCCCCGACAAGATTGTTACCCTTTCACGTCCAAATCTCTCAGACTCCGGCAGAGATTCTCAAAACCAAGTTTGACATGGTTCGAGTTCCTTTCAACATTTTGGAAATCCCGCTGAAACTTTGGACATTCTCGCGAAGGGTTCCCAATCCCCGACAAGATTGGTACCCTTTCACGTCCAAATCTCTCAGACTCCGGGAGAGATTCTCAAAACCAAGGTTGACATGTTTCGAGTTCCTTTCAACATTTTGGAAATCCCGCTGAAACTTTGGACTTTCTCGCGAAGGGTTCCCAATCCCCGACAAGATTGGTACCCTTTCACGTCCAAATCTCTCAAACTCCGGGAGAGATTCTCAAAACCAAGGTTGACATGTTTCGAGTTCCTTTCAACATTTTGGAAATCCCGCTGAAACTTTGGACATTCTCGCGAAGGGTTCCCAATCCCCGACAAGATTGGTACCCTTTCACGTCCAAATCTCTCAAACTCCGGGAGAGATTCTCAAAACCAAGGTTGACATGGTTCGAGTTCCTTTCAACATTTTGGAAATCCCGCTGAAACTTTGGACATTCTCGCAAAGGGTTCCCAATCCCCGACAAGATTGTTACCCTTTCACGTCCAAATCTCTCAGACTCCGGGAGAGATTCTCAAAACCAAGTTTGACATGGTTCGAGTTCCTTTCAACATTTTGGAAATCCCGCTGAAACTTTGGACATTCTCGCGAAGGGTTCCCAATCCCCGACAAGATTGGTACCCTTTCACGTCCAAATCTCTCAAACTCCGGGAGAGATTCTCAAAACCAAGGTTGACATGTTTCGAGTTCCTTTCAACATTTTGGAAATCCCGCTGAAACTTTGGACATTCTCGCGAAGGGTTCCCAATCCCCGACAAGATTGGTACCCTTTCACGTCCAAATCTCTCAAACTCCGGGAGAGATTCTCAAAACCATGGTTGAAACGTTTCGAGTTCCTTTCAACATTTTGGAAATCCCGCTGAAACTTTGGACATTCTCGCGAAGGGTTCCCAATCCCCGACAAGATTGGTACCCTTTCACGTCCAAATCTCTCAAACTCCGGGAGAGATTCTCAAAACCATGGTTGACATGGTTCGGGTTCCTTTCAACATTTTGGAAATCCCGCTGAAACTTTGGACATTCTCGCGAAGGGTTCGCAGTCCCCGACAAGATTGGTACCCTTTCACGTCCAAATCTCTCAAACTCCGGGAGAGATTCTCAAAACCAAGGTTGACATGGTTCGAGTTCCTTTCAACATTTTGGAAATCCCGCTGAAACTTTGGACATTCTCGCGAAGGGTTCCCAATCCCCGACAAGATTGGCACCCTTTCACGTCCAAATCTCTCAAACTCCAGGAGAGATTCTCAAAACCAAGGTTGACATGGTTCCAGTTCCTTTCAACATTTTGGAAATCCCGCTGAAACTTTGGACATTCTCGCGAAGGGTTCCCAATCCCCGAAAAGATTGGTACCCTTTCACGTCCAAATCTCTCAAACTCCGGGAGAGATTCTCAAAACCAAGGTTGACATGGTTCCAGTTCCTTTCAACATTTTGGAAATCCCGCTGAAACTTTGGACATTGTCGCGAAGGGTTCCCAATCCCCGACAAGATTGGTACCCTTTCACGTCCAAATCTCTCAAACTCCGGGAGAGATTCTCAAAACCAAGGTTGACATGGTTCCAGTTCCTTTCAACATTTTGGAAATCCCGCTGAAACTTTGGACATTGTCGCGAAGGGTTCCCAATCCCCGACAAGATTTGTACCCTTTCACGTCCAAATCTCTCAAACTCCGGGAGAGATTCTCAAAACCAAGGTTGACATGGTTCCAGTTCCTTTCAACATTTTAAATATCCCGCTGAAACTTTGGACATTGTCGCGAAGGGTTCCCAATCCACGACAAGATTGGTACACTTTCACGTCCAAATCTCTCAAACTCCGGCAGAGATTCTCAAAACCAAGGTTGACATGTTTCGAGTTCCTTTCAACATTTTGGAAATCCCACTGAAACTTTGGACATTCTCGCGAAGGGTTCCCAATCCCCGACAAGATTGGTACCCTTTCACGTCCAAATCTCTCAAACTCCGGGAGAGATTCTCAAAACCAAGGTTGACATGTTTCGAGTTCCTTTCAACATTTTGGAAATCCCGCTGAAACTTTGGACATTCTCGCGAAGGGTTCCCAATCCCCGACAAGATTGGTACCCTTTCACGTCCAAATCTCTCAAACTCCGGGAGAGATTCTCAAAACCAAGGTTGACATGGTTTGAGTTCCTTTCAACATTTTGGAAATCCCGCTGAAACTTTGGACATTCTCGCGAAGGGTTCCCAATCCCCGACAAGATTGGTACCCTTTCACGTCCAAATCTCTCAAACTCCGGCAGAGATTCTCAAAACCAAGTTTGACATGGTTCGAGTTCCTTTCAACATTTTGGAAATCCCGCTGAAACTTTGGACATTCTCGCGAAGGGTTCCCAATCCCCGACAAGATTGGTACCCTTTCACGTCCAAATCTCTCAGACTCCGGGAGAGATTCTCAAAACCAAGGTTGACATGTTTCGAGTTCCTTTCAACATTTTGGAAATCCCGCTGAAACTTTGGACATTCTCGCGAAGGGTTCCCAATCCCCGACAAGATTGGTACCCTTTCACGTCCAAATCTCTCAAACTCCGGGAGAGATTCTCAAAACCATGGTTGAAACGTTTCGAGTTCCTTTCAACATTTTGGAAATCCCGCTGAAACTTTGGACATTCTCGCGAAGGGTTCCCAATCCCCGACAAGATTGGTACCCTTTCACGTCCAAATCTCTCAAACTCCGGGAGAGATTCTCAAAACCATGGTTGACA
This sequence comes from Streptopelia decaocto, assembly GCF_964273445.1. NCBI lineage: Eukaryota > Metazoa > Chordata > Aves > Columbiformes > Columbidae > Streptopelia > Streptopelia decaocto. Next base: position 798,048 of record NW_028117052.1, read on the forward strand.
TGGTTCGGGTTCCTTTCAACATTTTGGAAATCCCGCTGAAACTTTGGACATTCTCGCGAAGGGTTCGCAGTCCCCGACAAGATTGGTACCCTTTCACGTCCAAATCTCTCAAACTCCGGGAGAGATTCTCAAAACCAAGGTTGACATGGTTCGAGTTCCTTTCAACATTTTGGAAATCCCGCTGAAACTTTGGACATTCTCGCGAAGGGTTCCCAATCCCCGACAAGATTGGCACCCTTTCACGTCCAAATCTCTCAAACTCCGGGAGAGATTCTCAAAACCAAGGTTGACATGGTTCCAGTTCCTTTCAACATTTTGGAAATCCCGCTGAAACTTTGGACATTCTCGCGAAGGGTTCCCAATCCCCGACAAGATTGGTACCCTTTCATGTCCAAATCTCTCAAACTCCGGGAGAGATTCTCAAAACCAAGGTTGACATGTTTCGAGTTCCTTTCAACATTTTGGAAATCCCGCTGAAACTTTGGACATTCTCGCAAAGGGTTCCCAATCCCCGACAAGATTGGTACCCTTTCACGTCCAAATCTCTTAAACTCCGGGAGAGATTCTCAAAACCAAGGTTGACATGTTTCGAGTTCCTTTCAACATTTTGGAAATCCCACTGAAACTTTGGACATTGTCGCGAAGGGTTCCCAATCCCCGACAAGATTGGTACCCTTTCACGTCCAAATCTCTCAAACTCCGGGAGAGATTCTCAAAACCAAGGTTGACATGGTTCCAGTTCCTTTCAACATTTTGGAAATCCCGCTGAAACTTTGGACATTCTTGCGAAGGGTTCCCGATCCCGGACAAGATTTGTACCCTTTCACGTCCAAATCTCTCAAAGTCCGGGAGAGATTCTCAAAACCAAGGTTGACATGTTTCGAGTTCCTTTCAACATTTTGGAAATCCCGCTGAAACTTTGGACATTCTCGCAAAGGGTTCCCAATCCCCGACAAGATTGGTACCCTTTCACGTCCAAATCTCTCAAACTCCGGGAGAGATTCTCAAAACCATGGTTGAAACGTTTCGAGTTCCTTTCAACATTTTGGAAATCCCGCTGAAACTTTGGACATTCTCGCGAAGGGTTCCCAATCCCCGACAAGTTCGGTACCCTTTCACGTCCAAATCTCTCAAACTCCGGGAGAGATTCTCAAAACCAAGGTTGACATGTTTCGAGTTCCTTTCAACATTTTGGAAATCCTGCTGAAACTTTGGACATTCTCGCGAAGGGTTCCCAATCCCCGACAAGATTGGTACACTTTCACGTCCAAATCTCTCAAACTCCGGGAGAGATTCTCAAAACCAAGGTTGACATGTTTCGAGTTCCTTTCAACATTTTGGAAATCCCGCTGAAACTTTGGACATTCTCGCGAAGGGTTCCCCATCCCCGACAAGACTGGTACCCTTTCACGTCCAAATCTCTCAAACTCCGGGAGAGATTCTCAAAACCAAGGTTGACATGTTTCGAGTTCCTTTCAATATTTTGGAAATCCCGCTGAAACTTTGGACATTCTCGCGAAGGGTTCCCAATCCCCGACAAGACTGGTACCCTTTCACGTCCAAATCTCTCAAACTCCAGAAGAGATTCTCAAAACCAAGGTTGACATGTTTCGAGTTCCTTTCAACATTTTGGAAAATCCGCTGAAACTTTGGACATTCTCGCGAAGGGTTCTCGATCCCCGACAAGACTGGTACCCTTTCACGTCCAAATCTCTCAAACTCCGGGAGAGATTCTCAAAACCAAGGTTGACATCTTTCGAGTTCCTTTCAACATTTTGGAAATCCCGCTGAAACTTTGGACATTGTCGCGAAGGGTTCCCAATCCCCAACAAGATTGGTACCCTTTCACGTCCAAATCTCTCAAACTCCAGGAGAGATTCTCAAAAGCAAGGTTGACATGGTTCGAGTTCCTCTCAACATTTTGGAAATCCCGCTGAAACTTTGGACATTCTCGCGAAGGGTTCCCAATCCCCGACAAGATTGGTACCCTTTCACGTCCAAATCTCTCAAACTCCGGGAGAGATTCTCAAAACCAAGGTTGACATGTTTCGAGTTCCTTTCAACATTTTGGAAATCCCACTGAAACTTTGGACATTCTCGCGAAGGGGTCACAATCCCCGACAAGATTGGTACACTTTCACGTCCAAATCTCTCAAACTCCAGGAGAGATTCTCAAAACCAAGGTTGACATGTTTCGAGTTCCTTTCAACATTTTGGAAATCTCGCTGAAACTTTGGACATTCTCGCGAAGGGTTCCCAATCCCCGACAAGATTGGTACCCTTTCACGTCCAAATCTCTCAAACTCCGGGAGAGATTCTCAAAACCAAGGTTGACATGGTTCGAGTTCCTTTCAACATTTTGGAAATCCCGCTGAAACTTTGGACATTCTCGCGAAGGGTTCCCAATCCCCGACAAGACTGGTACCCTTTCACGTCCAAATCTCTCAAACTCCGGGAGAGATTCTCAAAACCAAGGTTGACATGGTTCGAGTTCCTTTCAACATTTTGGAAATCCCGCTGAAACTTTGGACATTCTCGCGAAGGGTTCCCAATCCCCGACAAGACTGGTACCCTTTCACGTCCAAATCTCTCAAACTCCGGGAGAGATTCTCAAAACCAAGGTTGACATGTTTCGAGTTCCTTTCAACATTTTGGAAATCCCGCTGAAACTTTGGACATTCTCGCGAAGGGTTCCCCATCCCCGACAAGACTGGTACCCTTTCACGTCCAAATCTCTCAAACTCCGGGAGAGATTCTCAAAACCAAGGTTGACTTGGTTCGAGTTCCTTTCAACATTTTGGAAATCCCGCTGAAACTTTGGACATTCTGGCGAAGGGTTCCCAATCCCCGACAAGACTGGTACCCTTTCACGTCCAAATCTCTCAAACTCCGGGAGAGATTCTCAAAACCAAGGTTGACATGTTTCGAGTTCCTTTCAACATTTTGGAAATCCCGCTGAAACTTTGGACATTCTCGCGAAGGGTTCCCAATCCCCGACAAGATTGGTACCCTTTCACGTCCAAATCTCTCAAACTCCAGGAGAGATTCTCAAAACCAAGGTTGACATGTTTCGAGTTCCTTTCAACATTTTGGAAATCTCGCTGAAACTTTGGACATTCTCGCGAAGGGTTCCCAATCCCCGACAAGATTGGTACCCTTTCACGTCCAAATCTCTCAAACTCCGGGAGAGATTCTCAAAACCAAGGTTGACATGGTTCGAGTTCCTTTCAACATTTTGGAAATCCCGCTGAAACTTTGGACATTCTCGCGAAGGGTTCCCAATCCCCGACAAGACTGGTACCCTTTCACGTCCAAATCTCTCAAACTCCGGGAGAGATTCTCAAAACCAAGGTTGACATGGTTCGAGTTCCTTTCAACATTTTGGAAATCCCGCTGAAACTTTGGACATTGTCGCGAAGGGTTCCCAATCCCCGACAAGACTGGTACCCTTTCACGTCCAAATCTCTCAAACTCCGGGAGAGATTCTCAAAACCAAGGTTGACATGTTTCGAGTTCCTTTCAACATTTTGGAAATCCCGCTGAAACTTTGGACATTCTCGCGAAGGGTTCCCCATCCCCGACAAGACTGGTACCCTTTCACGTCCAAATCTCTCAAACTCCGGGAGAGATTCTCAAAACCAAGGTTGACTTGGTTCGAGTTCCTTTCAACATTTTGGAAATCCCGCTGAAACTTTGGACATTCTGGCGAAGGGTTCCCAATCCCCGACAAGACTGGTACCCTTTCACGTCCAAATCTCTCAAACTCCGGGAGAGATTCTCAAAACCAAGGTTGACATGTTTCGAGTTCCTTTCAACATTTTGGAAATCCCGCTGAAACTTTGGACATTCTCGCGAAGGGTTCCCAATCCCCGACAAGATTGGTACCCTTTCACGTCCAAATCTCTCAAATTCCGGGAGAGATTCTCAAAACCAAGGTTGACATGGTTCGAGTTCCTTTCAACATTTTGGAAATCCCGCTGAAAATATGGACTTTCTCGCGAAGGGTTCCCAATCCCCGACAAGATTGGTACCCTTTCACGTCCAAATCTCTCAAACTCCGGGAGAGATTCTCAAAACCAAGGTTGACATGTTTCGAGTTCCTTTCAACATTTTGGAAATCACGCTGAAACTTTGGACATTCTCGCGAAGGGTTCCCAATCCCCGACAAGACTGGTACCCTTTCACGTCCAAATCTCTCACACTCCGGGAGAGATTCTCAAAACCAAGGTTGACATGTTTCGAGTTCCTTTCAACATTTTGGAAATCCCGCTGAAACTTTGGACATTCTCGCGAAGGGTTCCCAATCCCCGACAAGATTGGTACCCTTTCATGTCCAAATCTCTCAAACTCCGGGAGAGATTCTCAAAACCAAGGTTGACATGTTTCGAGTTCCTTTCAACATTTTGGAAATCCCGCTGAAACTTTGGACATTGTCGCGAAGGGTTCCCAATCCCCGACAAGATTGGTACCCTTTCATGTCCAAATCTCTCAAACTCCGGGAGAGATTCTCAAAACCAAGGTTGACATGTTTCGAGTTCCTTTCAACATTTTGGAAATCCCACTGACACTTTGGACATTCTCGCGAAGGGTTCCCGATCCCCGACAAGATTGATACCCTTTCACGTCCAAATCTCTCAAACTCCGGGAGAGATTCTCAAAACCAAGGTTGACATGTTTCGAGTTCCTTTCAACATTTTGGAAATCCCGCTGAAACTTTGGACATTCTCGCGAAGGGTTCCCAATCCCCGACAAGATTGGTACCCTTTCACGTCCAAATCTCTCAAACTCCGGCAGAGATTCTCAAAACCAAGGTTGACATGTTTCGAGTTCCTTTCAACATTTTGGAAATCCCGCTGAAACTTTGGACATTGTCGCGAAGGGTTCCCAATCCCCGACAAGATTGGTACCCTTTCACGTCCAAATCTCTCAAACTCCGGGAGAGATTCTCAAAACCATGGTTGACATGTTTCGAGTTCCTTTCAACATTTTGGAAATCCCGCTGAAACTTTGGACATTCTCGCGAAGGGTTCCCAATCCCCAACAAGATTGGTACCCTTTCACGTCCAAATCTCTCAAACTCCGGGAGAGATTCTCAAAACCAAGGTTGACATGGTTCGAGTTCCTTTCAACATTTTGGAAATCCCGCTGAAACTTTGGACTTTCTCGCGAAGGGTTCCCCATCCCCGACAAGACTGGTACCCTTTCACGTCCAAAACTTTCAAACTCCGGGAGAGATTCTCAAAACCAAGGTTGACATGTTTCGAGTTCCTTTCAACATTTTGGAAATCCCGCTGAAACTTTGGACATTCTCGCGAAGGGTTCCCAATCCCCGACAAGATTGGTACCCTTTCACGTCCAAATCTCTCAAACTCCGGGAGAGATTCTCAAAACCAAGGTTGACATGGTTCGAGTTCCTTTCAACATTTTGGAAATCCCGCTGAAACTTTGGACATTCTCGCGAAGGGTTCCCAATCCCCGACAAGATTGGCACCCTTTCACGTCCAAATCTCTCAAATTCCGGGAGAGATTCTCAAAACCAAGGTTGACATGTTTCGAGTTCCTTTCAACATTTTGGAAATCCTGCTGAAAGTTTGGATATTCTGGCGAAGGGTTCCCAATCCCTGACAAGATTGGTACCCTTTCACGTCCAAATCTCTCAAACTCCAGGAGAGATTCTCAAAACCAAGGTTGACATGTTTCGAGTTCCTTTCAACATTTTGGAAATCCCGCTGAAACTTTGGACATTCTCGCGAAGGGTTCCCAATCTTCGACAAGATTGGTACCCTTTCACGTAGAAATCTCTCAAACTCCGGGAGAGATTCTCAAAACCATGGTTGACATGTTTCGAGTTCCTTTCATCATTTTGGAAATCCCGCTGAAACTTTGGACATTCTCGCGAAGGGTTCCCAATCCCCGACAAGATTGGTACCCTTTCACGTCCAAATCTCTCAAAGTCCGGGAGAGATTCTCAAAACCAAGGTTGACATGTTTCGAGTTCCTTTCAACATTTTGGAAATCCCGCTGAAACTTTGGACATTCTCGCGAAGGGTTCCCAATCCCCGACAAGATTGGTACCCTTTCACGTCCAAATCTCTCAAAGTCCGGGAGAGATTCTCAAAACCAAGGTTGACATGGTTCGAGTTCCTTTCAACATTTTGGAAATCCCGCTGAAACTTTGGACATTCTCGCGAAGGGTTCCCAATCCCCGACAAGATTGGCACCCTTTCACGTCCAAATCTCTCAAATTCCGGGAGAGATTCTCAAAACCAAGGTTGACATGTTTCGAGTTCCTTTCAACATTTTGGAAATCCTGCTGAAAGTTTGGATATTCTGGCGAAGGGTTCCCAATCCCTGACAAGATTGGTACCCTTTCACGTCCAAATCTCTCAAAGTCCGGGAGAGATTCTCAAAACCAAGGTTGACATGTTTCGAGTTCCTTTCAACATTTTGGAAATCCCGCTGAAACTTTGGACATTCTCGCGAAGGGTTCCCAATCTTCGACAAGATTGGTACCCTTTCACGTAGAAATCTCTCAAACTCCGGGAGAGATTCTCAAAACCATGGTTGACATGTTTCGAGTTCCTTTCATCATTTTGGAAATCCCGCTGAAACTTTGGACATTCTCGCGAAGGGTTCCCAATCCCCGACAAGATTGGTACCCTTTCACGTCCAAATCTCTCAAAGTCCGGGAGAGATTCTCAAAACCAAGGTTGACATGTTTCGAGTTCCTTTCAACATTTTGGAAATCCCGCTGAAACTTTGGACATTCTCGCGAAGGGTTCCCAATCTTCGACAAGATTGGTACCCTTTCACGTAGAAATCTCTCAAACTCCGGGAGAGATTCTCAAAACCATGGTTGACATGTTTCGAGTTCCTTTCATCATTTTGGAAATCCCGCTGAAACTTTGGACATTCTCGCGAAGGGTTCCCAATCCCCGACAAGATTGGTACCCTTTCACGTCCAAATCTCTCAAAGTCCGGGAGAGATTCTCAAAACCAAGGTTGACATGTTTCGAGTTCCTTTCAACATTTTGGAAATCCCGCTGAAACTTTGGACATTCTCGCGAAGGGTTCCCAATCCCCGACAAGATTGGTACCCTTTCACGTCCAAATCTCTCAAACTCCGGGAGAGATTCTCAAAACCAAGGTTGACATGTTTCGAGTTCCTTTCAACATTTTGGAAATCCCGCTGAAACTTTGGACATTCTCGCGAAGGGTTCCCAATCCCCGACAAGATTGGTACCCTTTCACGTCCAAATCTCTCAAACTCCGGGAGAGATTCTCAAAACCAAGGTTGACATGGTTCGAGTTCCACTCAACATTTTGGAAATCCCGCTGAAACTTTGGACATTCTCGCGAAGGGTTCCCAATCCCCGACAAGATTGGTACCCTTTCACGTCCAAATCTCTCAAACTCCGGCAGAGATTCTCAAAACCAAGGTTGACACGTTTCGAGTTCCTTTCAACATTTTGGAAATCCTGCTGAAAGTTTGGATATTCTCGCGAAGGGTTCCCAATCCCTGACAAGATTGGTACCCTTTCACGTCCAAATCTCTCAAACTCCGGGAGAGATTCTCAAAACCAAGGTTGACATGTTTCGAGTTCCTTTCAACATTTTGGAAATCCCTCTTAAACTTTGGACATTCTGGCGAGGGGTTCCCAATCTTCGACAAGATTGGTACCCTTTCACGTAGAAATCTCTCAAACTCCGGGAGAGATTCTCAAAACCATGTTTGACATGTTTCGAGTTCCTTTCATCATTTTGGAAATCCCGCTGAAACTTTGGACATTCTCGCGAAGGGTTCCCAATCCCCGACAAGATTGGTACCCTTTCACGTCCAAATCTCTCAAACTCCGGGAGAGATTCTCAAAACCAAGGTTGACATGTTTCGAGTTCCTTTCAACATTTTGGAAATCCCGCTGAAACTTTGGACATTCTCGCGAAGGGTTCCCAATCCCCAACAAGATTGGTACCCTTTCACGTCCAAATCTCTCAAACTCCGGGAGAGATTCTCAAAACCATGGTTGACATGTTTCGAGTTCCCTTCAACATTTTGGAAATCCCGCTGAAACTTTGGACATTCTCGCGAAGGGTTCCCAATCCCTGACAAGATTGGTACCCTTTCACGTCCAAATCTCTCAAACTCCGGGAGAGATTCTCAAAACCAAGGTTGACATGGTTCCAGTTCCTTTCAACATTTTGGAAATCCCGCTGAAACTTTGGACTTTCTCGCGAAGGGTTCCCAATCCCCGACAAGATTGGTACCCTTTCACGTCCAAAACTCTCAAACTCCGGGAGAGATTCTCAAAACCAAGGTTGACATGTTTCGAGTTCCTTTCAACATTTTGGAAATCCCGCTGAAACTTTGGACATTCTCGCGAAGGGTTCCCAATCCCCGACAAGATTGGCACCCTTTCACGTCCAAATCTCTCAAACTCCGGGAGAGATTCTCAAAACCAAGGTTGACATGTTTCGAGTTCCTTTCAACATTTTGGAAATCCCGCTGAAACTTCGGACATTCTCGCGAAGGGTTCCCAATCCCCGACAAGATTGGTACCCTTTCACGTCCAAATCTCTCAAACTCCGGGAGAGATTCTCAAAACCAAGGTTGACATGGTTCGAGTTCCTCTCAACATTTTGGAAATCCCGCTGAAACTTTGGACATTCTCGCGAAGGGTTCCCAATCCCCGACAAGATTGGCACCCTTTCACGTCCAAATCTCTCAAATTCCGGGAGAGATTCTCAAAACCAAGGTTGACAAGTTTCGAGTTCCTTTCAACATTTTGGAAATCCTGCTGAAAGTTTGGATATTCTCGCGAAGGGTTCCCAATCCCTGACAAGATTGGTACCCTTTCACGTCCAAATCTCTCAAACTCCGGGAGAGATTCTCAAAACCAAGGTTGACATGTTTCGAGTTCCTTTCAACATTTTGGAAATCCCGCTTAAACTTTGCACATTATCGCGAAGGGTTCCCAATCTTCGACAAGATTGGTACCCTTTCACGTAGAAATCTCTCAAACTCCGGGAGAGATTCTCAAAACCATGGTTGACATGTTTCGAGTTCCTTTCATCATTTTGGAAATCCCGCTGAAACTTTGGACATTGTCGCGAAGGGTTCCCAATCCCCGACAAGATTGGTACCCTTTCACGTCCAAATCTCTCAAACTCCGGGAGAGATTCTCAAAACCAAGGTTGACATGTTTCGAGTTCCTTTCAACATTTTGGAAATCCCGCTGAAACTTTAAACTTTCTCGCGAAGGGTTCTCAATCCCCGACAAGATTGGTACCCTTTCACGTCCAAATCTCTCAAACTCCGGGAGAGATTCTCAAAACCAAGGTTGACATGTTTCGAGTTCCTTTCAACATTTTGGAAATCCCGCTGAAACTTTGGACATTCTCGCGAAGGGTTCCCAATCCCCGACAAGATTGGTACCCTTTCACGTCCAAATCTCTCAAACTCCGGGAGAGATTCTCAAAACCAAGGTTGACATGTTTCGAGTTCCTTTCAACATTTTGGAAATCCCGCTGAAACTTTGGACTTTCTCGCGAAGGGTTCCCAATCCCCGACAAGATTGGTACCCTTTCACGTCCAAATCTCTCAAACTCCGGGAGAGATTCTCAAAACCAAGGTTGACATGTTTCGAGTTCCTTTCAACATTTTGGAAATCACGCTGAAACTTTGGACATTCTCGCGAAGGGTTCCCAATCCCCGACAAGACTGGTACCCTTTCACGTCCAAATCTCTCACACTCCGGGAGAGATTCTCAAAACCAAGGTTGACATGTTTCGAGTTCCTTTCAACATTTTGGAAATCCCGCTGAAACTTTGGACATTCTCGCGAAGGGTTCCCAATCCCCGACAAGATTGGTACCCTTTCACGTCCAAATCACTCAAACTCCGGGAGAGATTCTCAAAACCAAGGTTGACATGTTTCGAGTTCCTTTCAACATTTTGGAAATCCCGCTGAAACTTTGGACATTCTCGCGAAGGGTTCCCAATCCCCGACAAGATTGGTACCCTTTCACGTCCAAATCTCTCAAACTCCGGGAGAGATTCTCAAAACCAAGGTTGACATGTTTCGAGTTCCTTTCAACATTTTGGAAATCCCACTGAAACTTTGGACATTCTCGCGAAGGGTTCCCAATCCCCAACAAGATTGGTACCCTTTCACGTCCAAATCTCTCAAACTCCTGGAGAGATTCTCAAAACCAAGGTTGACATGGTTCGAGTTCCTTTCAACATTTTGGAAATCCCGCTGAAACTTTGGACTTTCTCGCGAAGGGTTCCCAATCCCCGACAAGATTGGTACCCTTTCACGTCCAAATCTCTCAAACTCCGCGAGAGATTCTCAAAACCAAGGTTGACATGTTTCGAGTTCCTTTCAACATTTTGGAAATCCCGCTGAAACTTTGGACATTCTCGCGAAGGGTTCCCAATCCCCGACAAGATTGGTACCCTTTCATGTCCAAATCTCTCAAACTCCGGGAGAGATTCTCAAAACCAAGGTTGACATGGTTCGAGTTCCTTTCAACATTTTGGAAATCCCGCTGAAACTTTGGACATTCTCGCGAAGGGTTCCCAATCCCCGACAAGATTGGTACCCTTTCACGTCCAAATCTCTCAGACTCCGGGAGAGATTCTCAAAACCAAGGTTGACATGTTTCGAGTTCCTTTCAACATTTTGGAAATCCCGCTGAAACTTTGGACATTCTCGCGAAGGGTTCCCAATCCCCGACAAGATTGGTACACTTTCACGTCCAAATCTCTCAAACTCCGGCAGAGATTCTCAAAACCAAGGCTGACATGTTCCGAGTTCCTTTCAACATTTTGGAAATCCCACTGAAACTTTGGACATTCTCGCGAAGGGTTCCCAATCCCCGACAAGATTGGTACCCTTTCACGTCCAAATCTCTCAAATTCCGGGAGAGATTCTCAAAACCAAGGTTGACATGGTTCGAGTTCCTTTCAACATTTTGGAAATCCCGCTGAAAATATGGACTTTCTCGCGAAGGGTTCCCAATCCCCGACAAGATTGGTACCCTTTCACGTCCAAATCTCTCAAACTCCGGGAGAGATTCTCAAAACCAAGGTTGACATGTTTCGAGTTCCTTTCAACATTTTGGAAATCACGCTGAAACTTTGGACATTCTCGCGAAGGGTTCCCAATCCCCGACAAGACTGGTACCCTTTCACGTCCAAATCTCTCACACTCCGGGAGAGATTCTCAAAACCAAGGTTGACATGTTTCGAGTTCCTTTCAACATTTTGGAAATCCCGCTGAAACTTTGGACATTCTCGCGAAGGGTTCCCAATCCCCGACAAGATTGGTACCCTTTCATGTCCAAATCTCTCAAACTCCGGGAGAGATTCTCAAAACCAAGGTTGACATGTTTCGAGTTCCTTTCAACATTTTGGAAATCCCGCTGAAACTTTGGACATTGTCGCGAAGGGTTCCCAATCCCCGACAAGATTGGTACCCTTTCATGTCCAAATCTCTCAAACTCCGGGAGAGATTCTCAAAACCAAGGTTGACATGTTTCGAGTTCCTTTCAACATTTTGGAAATCCCACTGACACTTTGGACATTCTCGCGAAGGGTTCCCGATCCCCGACAAGATTGATACCCTTTCACGTCCAAATCTCTCAAACTCCGGGAGAGATTCTCAAAACCAAGGTTGACATGTTTCGAGTTCCTTTCAACATTTTGGAAATCCCGCTGAAACTTTGGACATTCTCGCGAAGGGTTCCCAATCCCCGACAAGATTGGTACCCTTTCACGTCCAAATCTCTCAAACTCCGGCAGAGATTCTCAAAACCAAGGTTGACATGTTTCGAGTTCCTTTCAACATTTTGGAAATCCCGCTGAAACTTTGGACATTGTCGCGAAGGGTTCCCAATCCCCGACAAGATTGGTACCCTTTCACGTCCAAAACTTTCAAACTCCGGGAGAGATTCTCAAAACCAAGGTTGACATGTTTCGAGTTCCTTTCAACATTTTGGAAATCCCGCTGAAACTTTGGACATTCTCGCGAAGGGTTCCCAATCCCCGACAAGATTGGTACCCTTTCACGTCCAAATCTCTCAAACTCCGGGAGAGATTCTCAAAACCAAGGTTGACATGGTTCGAGTTCCTTTCAACATTTTGGAAATCCCGCTGAAACTTTGGACATTCTGGCGAAGGGTTCCCAATCCCCGACAAGATTGGCACCCTTTCACGTCCAAATCTCTCAAATTCCGGGAGAGATTCTCAAAACCAAGGTTGACATGTTTCGAGTTCCTTTCAACATTTTGGAAATCCTGCTGAAAGTTTGTATATTCTGGCGAAGGGTTCCCAATCCCTGACAAGATTGGTACCCTTTCACGTCCAAATCTCTCAAACTCCGGGAGAGATTCTCAAAACCAAGGTTGACATGTTTCGAGTTCCTTTCAACATTTTGGAAATCCCGCTGAAACTTTGGACATTCTCGCGAAGGGTTCCCAATCCCCGACAAGATTGGTACCCTTTCATGTCCAAATCTCTCAAACTCCGGGAGAGATTCTCAAAACCATGGTTGACATGTTTCGAGTTCCTTTCATCATTTTGGAAATCCCGCTGAAACTTTGGACATTCTCGCGAAGGGTTCCCAATCCCCGACAAGATTGGTACCCTTTCACGTCCAAATCTCTCAAACTCCGGGAGAGATTCTCAAAACCAAGGTTGACATGTTTCGAGTTCCTTTCAACATTTTGGAAATCCCGCTGAAACTTTGGACTTTCTCGCGAAGGGTTCCCAATCCCCGACAAGATTGGTACCCTTTCACGTCCAAATCTCTCAAACTCCGGGAGAGATTCTCAAAACCAAGGTTGACATGTTTCGAGTTCCTTTCAACATTTTGGAAATCCCGCTGAAACTTTGGACATTCTCGCGAAGGGTTCCCAATCCCCGACAAGATTGGTACACTTTCACGTCCAAATCTCTCAAACTCCGGCAGAGATTCTCAAAACCAAGGCTGACATGTTCCGAGTTCCTTTCAACATTTTGGAAATCCCACTGAAACTTTGGACATTCTCGCGAAGGGTTCCCAATCCCCGACAAGATTGGTACCCTTTCACGTCCAAATCTCTCAAATTCCGGGAGAGATTCTCAAAACCAAGGTTGACATGGTTCGAGTTCCTTTCAACATTTTGGAAATCCCGCTGAAAATATGGACTTTCTCGCGAAGGGTTCCCAATCCCCGACAAGATTGGTACCCTTTCACGTCCAAATCTCTCAAACTCCGGGAGAGATTCTCAAAACCAAGGTTGACATGTTTCGAGTTCCTTTCAACATTTTGGAAATCACGCTGAAACTTTGGACATTCTCGCGAAGGGTTCCCAATCCCCGCCAAGACTGGTACCCTTTCACGTCCAAATCTCTCACACTCCGGGAGAGATTCTCAAAACCAAGGTTGACATGTTTCGAGTTCCTTTCAACATTTTGGAAATCCCGCTGAAACTTTGGACATTCTCGCGAAGGGTTCCCAATCCCCGACAAGATTGGTACCCTTTCATGTCCAAATCTCTCAAACTCCGGGAGAGATTCTCAAAACCAAGGTTGACATGTTTCGAGTTCCTTTCAACATTTTGGAAATCCCGCTGAAACTTTGGACATTGTCGCGAAGGGTTCCCAATCCCCGACAAGATTGGTACCCTTTCATGTCCAAATCTCTCAAACTCCGGGAGAGATTCTCAAAACCAAGGTTGACATGTTTCGAGTTCCTTTCAACATTTTGGAAATCCCACTGACACTTTGGACATTCTCGCGAAGGGTTCCCGATCCCCGACAAGATTGATACCCTTTCACGTCCAAATCTCTCAAACTCCGGGAGAGATTCTCAAAACCAAGGTTGACATGTTTCGAGTTCCTTTCAACATTTTGGAAATCCCGCTGAAACTTTGGACATTCTCGCGAAGGGTTCCCAATCCCCGACAAGATTGGTACCCTTTCACGTCCAAATCTCTCAAACTCCGGCAGAGATTCTCAAAACCAAGGTTGACATGTTTCGAGTTCCTTTCAACATTTTGGAAATCCCGCTGAAACTTTGGACATTGTCGCGAAGGGTTCCCAATCCCCGACAAGATTGGTACCCTTTCACGTCCAAAACTTTCAAACTCCGGGAGAGATTCTCAAAACCAAGGTTGACATGTTTCGAGTTCCTTTCAACATTTTGGAAATCCCGCTGAAACTTTGGACATTCTCGCGAAGGGTTCCCAATCCCCGACAAGATTGGTACCCTTTCACGTCCAAATCTCTCAAACTCCGGGAGAGATTCTCAAAACCAAGGTTGACATGGTTCGAGTTCCTTTCAACATTTTGGAAATCCCGCTGAAACTTTGGACATTCTGGCGAAGGGTTCCCAATCCCCGACAAGATTGGCACCCTTTCACGTCCAAATCTCTCAAATTCCGGGAGAGATTCTCAAAACCAAGGTTGACATGTTTCGAGTTCCTTTCAACATTTTGGAAATCCTGCTGAAAGTTTGTATATTCTGGCGAAGGGTTCCCAATCCCTGACAAGATTGGTACCCTTTCACGTCCAAATCTCTCAAACTCCGGGAGAGATTCTCAAAACCAAGGTTGACATGTTTCGAGTTCCTTTCAACATTTTGGAAATCCCGCTGAAACTTTGGACATTCTCGCGAAGGGTTCCCAATCCCCGACAAGACTGGTACCCTTTCATGTCCAAATCTCTCAAACTCCGGGAGAGATTCTCAAAACCATGGTTGACATGTTTCGAGTTCCTTTCATCATTTTGGAAATCCCGCTGAAACTTTGGACATTCTCGCGAAGGGTTCCCAATCCCCGACAAGATTGGTACCCTTTCACGTCCAAATCTCTCAAACTCCGGGAGAGATTCTCAAAACCAAGGTTGACATGTTTCGAGTTCCTTTCAACATTTTGGAAATCCCGCTGAAACTTTGGACTTTCTCGCGAAGGGTTCCCAATCCCCGACAAGATTGGTACCCTTTCACGTCCAAATCTCTCAAACTCCGGGAGAGATTCTCAAAACCAAGGTTGACATGTTTCGAGTTCCTTTCAACATTTTGGAAATCCCGCTGAAACTTTGGACATTCTCGCGAAGGGTTCCCAATCCCCGACAAGATTGGTACCCTTTCATGTCCAAATCTCTCAAACTCCGGGAGAGATTCTCAAAACCAAGGTTGACATGTTTCGAGTTCCTTTCAACATTTTGGAAATCCCGCTGAAACTTTGGACATTCTCGCGAAGGGTTCCCAATCCCCGACAAGATTGGAACCCTTTCACGTCCAAATCTCTCAAACTCCGGGAGAGATTCTCAAAACCAAGGTTGACATGTTTCGAGTTCCTTTCAACATTTTGGAAATCCCGCTGAAACTTTGGACATTCTCGCGAAGGGTTCCCAATCCCCGACAAGATTCGTACCCTTTCACGTCCAAATCTCTCAAACTCCGGGAGAGATTCTCAAAACCAAGGTTGACATGGTTCGAGTTCCTTTCAACAATTTGGAAATCCCGCTGAAACTTTGGACATTCTCGCGAAGGGTTCCCAATCCCCGACAAGATTGGCACCCTTTCACGTCCAAATCTCTCAAACTCCGGGAGAGATTCTCAAAACCAAGGTTGACACGTTTCGAGTTCCTTTCAACATTTTGGAAATCCTGCTGAAAGTTTGGATATTCTCGCGAAGGGTTCCCAATCCCTGACAAGATTGGTACCCTTTCACGTCCAAATCTCTCAAACTCCGGGAGAGATTCTCAAAACCAAGGTTGACATGTTTCGAGTTCCTTTCAACATTTTGGAAATCCCTCTTAAACTTTGGACATTCTGGCGAGGGGTTCCCAATCTTCGACAAGATTGGTACCCTTTCACGTAGAAATCTCTCAAACTCCGGGAGAGATTCTCAAAACCATGTTTGACATGTTTCGAGTTCCTTTCATCATTTTGGAAATCCCGCTGAAACTTTGGACATTCTCGCGAAGGGTTCCCAATCCCCGACAAGATTGGTACCCTTTCACGTCCAAATCTCTCAAACTCCGGGAGAGATTCTCAAAACCAAGGTTGACATGTTTCGAGTTCCTTTCAACATTTTGGAAATCCCGCTGAAACTTTGGACATTCTCGCGAAGGGTTCCCAATCCCCGACAAGATTGGTACCCTTTCACGTCCAAATCTCTCAAACTCCGGCAGAGATTCTCAAAACCAAGGTTGACATGTTTCGAGTTCCTTTCAACATTTTGGAAATCCCGCTGAAATTTTGGACATTCTCGGGAAGGGTTCCCAATCCCCGACAAGATTGGTACACTTTCACGTCCAAATCTCTGAAACTCCGGGAGAGATTCTCAAAACCAAGGTTGACATGTTTCGAGTTTATTTCTACATTTTGGAAATCCCGCTGAAACTTTGGACATTCTCGCGAAGGGTTCCCAATCCCCGACAAGATTGGTACCCTTTCACGTCCAAATCTCTCAAACTCCGGGAGAGATTCTCAAAACCATGGTTGACATGTTTCGAGTTCCCTTCAACATTTTGGAAATCCCGCTGAAACTTTGGACATTCTCGCGAAGGGTTCCCAATCCCCGACAAGATTGGTACCCTTTCACGTCCAAATCTCTCAAACTCCGGGAGAGATTCTCAAAACCAAGGTTGACATGGTTCCAGTTCCTTTCAACATTTTGGAAATCCCGCTGAAACTTTGGACATTCTCGCGAAGGGTTCCCAATCCCCGACAAGATTGGTACCCTTTCACGTCCAAAACTCTCAAACTCCGGGAGAGATTCTCAAAACCAAGGTTGACATGGTTCGAGTTCCTTTCAACATTTTGGAAATCCCGCTGAAACTTTGGACATTCTCGCGAAGGGTTCCCAATCCCCGACAAGATTGGCACCCTTTCACGTCCAAATCTCTCAAACTCCGGGAGAGATTCTCAAAACCAAGGTTGACATGTTTCGAGTTCCTTTCAACATTTTGGAAATCCCGCTGAAACTTCGGACATTCTCGCGAAGGGTTCCCAATCCCCGACAAGATTGGTACCCTTTCACGTCCAAATCTCTCAAACTCCGGGAGAGATTCTCAAAACCAAGGTTGACATGGTTCGAGTTCCTCTCAACATTTTGGAAATCCCGCTGAAACTTTGGACATTCTCGCGAAGGGTTCCCAATCCCCGACAAGATTGGCACCCTTTCACGTCCAAATCTCTCAAATTCCGGGAGAGATTCTCAAAACCAAGGTTGACATGGTTCGAGTTCCTTTCAACATTTTGGAAATCCTGCTGAAAGTTTGGATATTCTCGCGAAGGGTTCCCAATCCCTGACAAGATTGGTACCCTTTCACGTCCAAATCTCTCAAACTCCGGGAGAGATTCTCAAAACCAAGGTTGACATGGTTCGAGTTCCTTTCAACATTTTGGAAATCCCGCTTAAACTTTGCACATTGTCGCGAAGGGTTCCCAATCTTCGACAAGATTGGTACTCTTTCACGTAGAAATCTCTCAAACTCCGGGAGAGATTCTCAAAACCATGGTTGACATGTTTCGAGTTCCTTTCATCATTTTGGAAATCCCGCTGAAACTTTGGACATTGTCGCGAAGGGTTCCCAATCCCCGACAAGATTGGTACCCTTTCACGTCCAAATCTCTCAAACTCCGGGAGAGATTCTCAAAACCAAGGTTGACATGTTTCGAGTTCCTTTCAACATTTTGGAAATCCCGCAGAAACTTTAAACTTTCTCGCGAAGGGTTCCCAATCCCCGACAAGATTGGTACCCTTTCACGTCCAAATCTCTCAAACTCCGGGAGAGATTCTCAAAACCAAGGTTGACATGTTTCGAGTTCCTTTCAACATTTTGGAAATCCCGCTGAAACTTTGGACATTCTCGCGAAGGGTTCCCAATCCCCGACAAGATTGGTACCCTTTCACGTCCAAATCTCTCAAACTCCGGGAGAGATTCTCAAAACCAAGGTTGACATGTTTCGAGTTCCTTTCAACATTTTGGAAATCCCGCTGAAACTTTGGACTTTCTCGCGAAGGGTTCCCAATCCCCGACAAGATTGGTACCCTTTCACGTCCAAATCTCTCAAACTCCGGGAGAGATTCTCAAAACCAAGGTTGACATGTTTCGAGTTCCTTTCAACATTTTGGAAATCACGCTGAAACTTTGGACATTCTCGCGAAGGGTTCCCAATCCCCGACAAGACTGGTACCCTTTCACGTCCAAATCTCTCACACTCCGGGAGAGATTCTCAAAACCAAGGTTGACATGTTTCGAGTTCCTTTCAACATTTTGGAAATCCCGCTGAAACTTTGGACATTCTGGCGAAGGGTTCCCAATCCCCGACAAGATTGGTACCCTTTCACGTCCAAATCACTCAAACTCCGGGAGAGATTCTCAAAACCAAGGTTGACATGTTTCGAGTTCCTTTCAACATTTTGGAAATCCCGCTGAAACTTTGGACATTCTCGCGAAGGGTTCCCAATCCCCGACAAGATTGGTACCCTTTCACGTCCAAATCTCTCAAACTCCGGGAGAGATTCTCAAAACCAAGGTTGACATGTTTCGAGTTCCTTTCAACATTTTGGAAATCCCACTGAAACTTTGGACATTCTCGCAAAGGGTTCCCAATCCCCAACAAGATTGGTACCCTTTCACGTCCAAATCTCTCAAACTCCGGGAGAGATTCTCAAAACCAAGGTTGACATGGTTCGAGTTCCTTTCAACATTTTGGAAATCCCACTGAAACTTTGGACATTCTCGCGAAGGGTTCCCAATCCCCGACAAGATTGGTACCCTTTCACGTCCAAATCTCTCAAACTCCGGGAGAGATTCTCAAAACCAAGGTTGACATGTTTCGAGTTCCTTTCAACATTTTGGAAATCCCGCTGAAACTTTGGACATTCTCGTGAAGGGTTCCCAATCCCCGACAAGATTGGTACCCTTTCACGTCCAAATCTCTCAAACTCCGGGAGAGATTCTCAAAACCATGGTTGACATGTTTCGAGTTCCCTTCAACATTTTGGAAATCCCGCTGAAACTTTGGACATTCTCGCGAAGGGTTCCCAATCCCCGACAAGATTGGTACCCTTTCACGTCCAAATCTCTCAAACTCCGGGAGAGATTCTCAAAACCAAGGTTGACATGGTTCGAGTTCCTTTCAACATTTTGGAAATCCCGCTGAAACTTTGGACATTCTCGCGAAGGGTTCCCAATCCCCGACAAGATTGGCACCCTTTCACGTCCAAATCTCTCAAACTCCGGGAGAGATTCTCAAAACCAAGGTTGACATGTTTCGAGTTCCTTTCAACATTTTGGAAATCCCGCTGAAACTTTGGACATTCTCGCGAAGGGTTCCCAATCCCCGACAAGATTGGTACCCTTTCACGTCCAAATCTCTCAAACTCCGGGAGAGATTCTCAAAACCAAGGTTGACATGGTTCGAGTTCCTTTCAACATTTTGGAAATCCCGCTGAAACTTTGGACATTCTCGCGAAGGGTTCCCAATCCCCGACAAGATTGGCACCCTTTCACGTCCAAATCTCTCAAATTTCGGGAGAGATTCTCAAAACCAAGGTTGACATGTTTCGAGTTCCTTTCAACATTTTGGAAATCCTGCTGAAAGTTTGGATATTCTGGCGAAGGGTTCCCAATCCCTGACAAGATTGGTACCCTTTCACGTCCAAATCTCTCAAACTCCAGGAGAGATTCTCAAAACCAAGGTTGACATGGTTCGAGTTCCTTTCAACATTTTGGAAATCCCGCTGAAACTTTGGACATTCTCGCGAAGTGTTCCCAATCCCCGACAAGATTGGTACCCTTTCACGTCCAAATCTCTCAAAGTCCGGGAGAGATTCTCAAAACCAAGGTTGACATGTTTCGAGTTCCTCTCAACATTTTGGAAATCCCGCTGAAACTTTGGACATTCTCGCGAAGGGTTCCCAATCCCCGACAAGACTGGTACCCTTTCACGTCCAAATCTCTCAAACTCCGGGAGAGATTCTCAAAACCAAGGTTGACATGGTTCGAGTTCCTTTCAACATTTTGGAAATCCCGCTGAAACTTTGGACATTCTCGCGAAGGGTTCCCAATCCCCGACAAGATTGGCACCCTTTCACGTCCAAATCTCTCAAACTCCGGCAGAGATTCTCAAAACCAAGGTTGACATGTTTCGAGTTCCTTTCAACATTTTGGAAATCCCGCTGAAACTTTGGACATTCTCGCGAAGGGTTCCCAATCCCCGACAAGATTGGTACCCTTTCACGTCCAAATCTCTCAAACTCCGGGAGAGATTCTCAAAACCAAGGTTGACATGGTTCGAGTTCCTTTCAACATTTTGGAAATCCCGCTGAAACTTTGGACATTCTCGCAAAGGGTTCCCAATCCCCGACAAGATTGGCACCCTTTCACGTTAAAATCTCTCAAACTCCGGGAGAGATTCTCAAAACCAAGGTTGACATGGTTCGAGTTCCTCTCAACATTTTGGAAATCCCCCTGAAACTTTGGACATTCTCGTGAAGGGTTCCCAATCCCCAACAAGATCGGTACCCTTTCACGTCCAAATCTCTCAAACTCCGGCAGAGATTCTCAAAACCAAGGTTGACATGTTTCGAGTTCCTTTCAACATTTTGGAAATCCCGCTGAAACTTTGGACATTGTCGCGAAGGGTTCCCAATCCCCGAACAAGATTGGTACCCTTTCACGTCCAAATCTCTCAAACTCCGGGAGAGATTCTCAAAACCATGGTTGAAACGTTTCGAGTTTCTTTCAACATTTTGGAAATCCCGCTGAAACTTTGGACATTGTCGCGAAGGGTTCCCAATCCCCGACAAGATTGGTACCCTTTCACGTCCAAATCTCTCAAACTCCGGCAGAGATTCTCAAAACCAAGGTTGACATGGTTCGAGTACCTTTCAACATTTTGGAAATCACGCTGAAACTTTGGACATGGTCGCGAAGGGTTCCCAATCTTCGACAAGATTGGTACCCTTTCACGTCCAAATCTCTCAAACTCCGGGAGAGATTCTCAAAACCAAGGTTGACATGTTTCGAGTTCCTTTCAACATTTTGGAAATCCCGCTGAAACTTTGGACTTTCTCGCGAAGGGTTCCCAATCCCCGACAAGATTGGTACCCTTTCACGTCCAAATCTCTCAAACTCCGGGAGAGATTCTCAAAATCAAGGTTGACATGTTTCGAGTTCCTTTCAACATTTTGGAAATCACGCTGAAACTTTGGACATTCTCGCGAAGGGTTCCCAATCCCCGACAAGACTGGTACCCTTTCACGTCCAAATCTCTCACACTCCGGGAGAGATTCTCAAAACCAAGGTTGACATGTTTCGAGTTCCTTTCAACATATTGGAAATCCCGCTGAAACTTTGGACATTCTCGCGAAGGGTTCCCAATCCCCGATAAGATTGGTACCCTTTCACGTCCAAATCTCTCAAACTCCGGGAGAGATTCTCAAAACCAAGGTTGACATGGTTCGAGTTCCTTTCAACATTTTGGAAATCCCGCTGAAACTTTGGACATTCTCGCGAAGGGTTCCCAATCCCCGACAAGATTGGTACCCTTTCACGTCCAAATCTCTCAAACTCCGGGAGAGATTCTCAAAACCAAGGTTGACATGTTTCGAGTTCCTTTCAACATTTTGGAAATCCCGCTGAAACTTTGGACATTCTCGCGAAGGGTTCCTAATCCCCGACAAGATTGGCACCCTTTCACGTCCAAATCTCTCAAACTCCGGGAGAGATTCTCAAAACCAAGGTTGACATGGTTCGAGTTCCTCTCAACATTTTGGAAATCCCGCTGAAACTTTGGACATTCTCGCGAAGGGTTCCCAATCCCCGACAAGATTGGTACCCTTTCACGTCCAAATCTCTCAAACTCCGGGAGAGATTCTCAAAACCAAGGTTGACATGGTTCGAGTTCCTTTCAACATTTTGGAAATCCCGCTGAAACTTTGGACATTCTCGCGAAGGGTTCCCAATCCCCGACAAGATTGGCACCCTTTCACGTCCAAATCTCTCAAATTCCGGGAGAGATTCTCAAAACCAAGGTTGACATGTTTCGAGTTCCTTTCAACATTTTGGAAATCCTGCTGAAAGTTTGGATATTCTCGCGAAGGGTTCCCAATCCCTGACAAGATTGGTACCCTTTCACGTCCAAATCTCTCAAACTCCGGGAGAGATTCTCAAAACCAAGGTTGACATGTTTCGAGTTCCTTTCAACATTTTGGAAATCCCGCTGAAACTTTGGACATTGTCGCGAAGGGTTCCCAATCTTCGACAAGATTGGTACCCTTTCACATAGAAATCTCTCAAACTCCGGGAGAGATTCTCAAAACCATGGTTGACATGTTTCGAATTCCTTTCATCATTTTGGAAATCCTGCTGAAACTTTGGACATTCTCGCGAAGGGTTCCCAATCCCCGACAAGATTGGTACCCTTTCACGTCCAAATCTCTCAAACTCCGGGAGAGATTCTCAAAACCAAGGTTGACATGTTTCGAGTTCCTTTCAACATTTTGGAAATCCCGCTGAAACTTTGGACATTCTCGCGAAGGGTTCCCAATCCCCGACAAGATTGGTACCCTTTCACGTCCAAATCTCTCAAACTCCGGGAGAGATTCTCAAAACCAAGGTTGACATGTTACGAGTTCCTTTCAACATTTTGGAAATCCCGCTGAAACTTTGGACATTCTCGCGAAGGGTTCCCAATCCCTGACAAGATTGGTACCCTTTCACGTCCAAATCTCTCAAACTCCGGGAGAGATTCTCAAAACCAAGGTTGACATGTTTTGAGTTCCTTTCAACATTTTGGAAATCACGCTGAAACTTTGGACATTCTCGCGAAGGGTTCCCAATCCCCGACAAGACTGGTACCCTTTCACGTCCAAATCTCTCACACTCCGGGAGAGATTCTCAAAACCAAGGTTGACATGTTTCGAGTTCCTTTCAACATTTTGGAAATCCCGCTGAAACTTTGGACATTCTCGCGAAGGGTTCCCAATCCCCGACAAGATTGGTACCCTTTCACGTCCAAATCTCTCAAACTCCGGGAGAGATTCTCAAAACCAAGGTTGACATGTTTCGAGTTCCTTTCAACATTTTGGAAATCCCACTGAAACTTTGGACATTCTCGCGAAGGGTTCCCGATCCCCGACAAGATTGGTACCCTTTCACGTCCAAATCTCTCAAACTCCGGGAGAGATTCTCAAAACCAAGGTTGACAAGTTTCGAGTTCCTTTCAACATTTTGGAAATCCCGCTGAAACTTTGGACATTCTCGCGAAGGGTTCCCAATCCCCGACAAGATTGGTACTCTTTCAAGTCCAAATCTCTCAAACTCCGGCAGAGATTCTCAAAACCAAGGTTGACATGGTTCGAGTTCCTTTCAACATTTTGGAAATCCCGCTGAAACTTTGGACATTCTCGCGAAGGGTTCCCAATCCCCGACAAGATTGGTACCCTTTCACGTCCAAATCTCTTAAACTCCAGGAGAGATTCTCAAAACCATGGTTGACATGTTTCGAGTTCCCTTCAACATTTTGGAAATCCCGCTGAAACTTTGGACATTCTCGCGAAGGGTTCCCAATCCCCGACAAGATTGGTACCCTTTCACGTCCAAATCTCTCAAACTCCGGGAGAGATTCTCAAAACCAAGGTTGACATGTTTCGAGTTCCTTTCAACATTTTGGAAATCCCGCTGAAACTTTGGACTTTCTCGCGAAGGGTTCCCGATCCCCGACAAGATTGGTACCCTTTCACGTCCAAATCTCTCAAACTCCGGGAGAGATTCTCAAAACCAAGGTTGACATGTTTCGAGTTCCTTTCAACATTTTGGAAATCCCACTGAAACTTTGGACATTCTCGCGAAGGGTTCCCGATCCCCGACAAGATTGGTACCCTTTCACGTCCAAATCTCTCAAACTCCGGGAGAGATTCTCAAAACCAAGGTTGACATGTTTCGAGTTCCTTTCAACATTTTGGAAATCCCGCTGAAACTTTGGACATTCTCGCGAAGGGTTCCCAATCCCCGACAAGATTGGTACCCTTTCAAGTCCAAATCTCTCAAACTCCGGCAGAGATTCTCAAAACCAAGGTTGACATGGTTCGAGTTCCTTTCAACATTTTGGAAATCCCGCTGAAACTTTGGACATTCTCGCGAAGGGTTCCCAATCCCCGACAAGATTGGTACCCTTTCACGTCCAAATCTCTCAAACTCCAGGAGAGATTCTCAAAACCATGGTTGACATGTTTCGAGTTCCCTTCAACATTTTGGAAATCCCGCTGAAACTTTGGACATTCTCGCGAAGGGTTCCCAATCCCCGACAAGATTGGTACCCTTTCACGTCCAAATCTCTCAAACTCCGGGAGAGATTCTCAAAACCAAGGTTGACATGTTTCGAGTTCCTTTCAACATTTTGGAAATCCCGCTGAAACTTTGGACTTTCTCGCGAAGGGTTCCCGATCCCCGACAAGATTGGTACCCTTTCACGTCCAAAACTCTCAAACTCCGGGAGAGATTCTCAAAACCAAGGTTGACATGTTTCGAGTTCCTTTCAACATTTTGGAAATCCCGCTGAAACTTTGGACATTCTCGCGAAGGGTTCCCAATCCCCGACAAGATTGGTACCCTTTCACGTCCAAATCTCTCAAACTCCGGGAGAGATTCTCAAAACCAAGGTTGACATGTTTCGAGTTCCTTTCAACATTTTGGAAATCCCGCTGAAACTTTGGACATTCTCGCGAAGGGTTCCCAATCCCCGACAAGATTGGCACCCTTTCACGTCCAAATCTCTCAAATTCCGGGAGAGATTCTCAAAACCAAGGTTGACATGTTTCGAGTTCCTTTCAACATTTTGGAAATCCTGCTGAAAGTTTGGATATTCTGGCGAAGGGTTCCCAATCCCTGACAAGATTGGTACCCTTTCACGTCCAAATCTCTCAAACTCCGGGAGAGATTCTCAAAACCAAGGTTGACATGGTTCGAGTTCCTTTCAACATTTTGGAAATTCCGCTGAAACTTTGGACATTGTCGCGAAGGGTTCCCAATCCCCGACTAGATTGGTACCCTTTCACGTCCAAATCTCTCAAACTCCGGGAGAGATTCTCAAAACCAAGGTTGACATGGTTCGAGTTCCTTTCAACATTTTGGAAATCCCGCTGAAACTTTGGACATTCTCGCGAAGGGTTCCCAATCCCCGACAAGATTGGTACCCTTTCACGTCCAAATCTCTCAAACTCCGGGAGAGATTCTCAAAACCAAGGTTGACATGTTTCGAGTTCCTTTCAACATTTTGGAAATCCCACTGAAACTTTGGACATTCTCGCGAAGGGTTCCCGATCCCCGACAAGATTGGTACCCTTTCACGTCCAAATCTCTCAAACTCCGGGAGAGATTCTCAAAACCAAGGTTGACAAGTTTCGAGTTCCTTTCAACATTTTGGAAATCCCGCTGAAACTTTGGACATTCTCGCGAAGGGTTCCCAATCCCCGACAAGATTGGTACTCTTTCAAGTCCAAATCTCTCAAACTCCGGCAGAGATTCTCAAAACCAAGGTTGACATGGTTCGAGTTCCTTTCAACATTTTGGAAATCCCGCTGAAACTTTGGACATTCTCGCGAAGGGTTCCCAATCCCCGACAAGATTGGTACCCTTTCACGTCCAAATCTCTTAAACTCCAGGAGAGATTCTCAAAACCATGGTTGACATGTTTCGAGTTCCCTTCAACATTTTGGAAATCCCGCTGAAACTTTGGACATTCTCGCGAAGGGTTCCCAATCCCCGACAAGATTGGTACCCTTTCACGTCCAAATCTCTCAAACTCCGGGAGAGATTCTCAAAACCAAGGTTGACATGTTTCGAGTTCCTTTCAACATTTTGGAAATCCCGCTGAAACTTTGGACTTTCTCGCGAAGGGTTCCCGATCCCCGACAAGATTGGTACCCTTTCACGTCCAAATCTCTCAAACTCCGGGAGAGATTCTCAAAACCAAGGTTGACATGTTTCGAGTTCCTTTCAACATTTTGGAAATCCCACTGAAACTTTGGACATTCTCGCGAAGGGTTCCCGATCCCCGACAAGATTGGTACCCTTTCACGTCCAAATCTCTCAAACTCCGGGAGAGATTCTCAAAACCAAGGTTGACATGTTTCGAGTTCCTTTCAACATTTTGGAAATCCCGCTGAAACTTTGGACATTCTCGCGAAGGGTTCCCAATCCCCGACAAGATTGGTACCCTTTCAAGTCCAAATCTCTCAAACTCCGGCAGAGATTCTCAAAACCAAGGTTGACATGGTTCGAGTTCCTTTCAACATTTTGGAAATCCCGCTGAAACTTTGGACATTCTCGCGAAGGGTTCCCAATCCCCGACAAGATTGGTACCCTTTCACGTCCAAATCTCTCAAACTCCAGGAGAGATTCTCAAAACCATGGTTGACATGTTTCGAGTTCCCTTCAACATTTTGGAAATCCCGCTGAAACTTTGGACATTCTCGCGAAGGGTTCCCAATCCCCGACAAGATTGGTACCCTTTCACGTCCAAATCTCTCAAACTCCGGGAGAGATTCTCAAAACCAAGGTTGACATGGTTCCAGTTCCTTTCAACATTTTGGAAATCCCGCTGAAACTTTGGACTTTCTCGCGAAGGGTTCCCGATCCCCGACAAGATTGGTACCCTTTCACGTCCAAAACTCTCAAACTCCGGGAGAGATTCTCAAAACCAAGGTTGACATGTTTCGAGTTCCTTTCAACATTTTGGAAATCCCGCTGAAACTTTGGACATTCTCGCGAAGGGTTCCCAATCCCCGACAAGATTGGTACCCTTTCACGTCCAAATCTCTCAAACTCCGGGAGAGATTCTCAAAACCAAGGTTGACATGTTTCGAGTTCCTTTCAACATTTTGGAAATCCCGCTGAAACTTTGGACATTCTCGCGAAGGGTTCCCAATCCCCGACAAGATTGGCACCCTTTCACGTCCAAATCTCTCAAATTCCGGGAGAGATTCTCAAAACCAAGGTTGACATGTTTCGAGTTCCTTTCAACATTTTGGAAATCCTGCTGAAAGTTTGGATATTCTGGCGAAGGGTTCCCAATCCCTGACAAGATTGGTACCCTTTCACGTCCAAATCTCTCAAACTCCGGGAGAGATTCTCAAAACCAAGGTTGACATGGTTCGAGTTCCTTTCAACATTTTGGAAATTCCGCTGAAACTTTGGACATTGTCGCGAAGGGTTCCCAATCCCCGACTAGATTGGTACCCTTTCACGTCCAAATCTCTCAAACTCCGGGAGAGATTCTCAAAACCAAGGTTGACATGTTTCGAGTTCCTTTCAACATTTTGGAAATCCTGCTGAAAGTTCGGATATTCTGGCGAAGGGTTCCCAATCCCTGACAAGATTGGTACCCTTTCACGTCCAAATCTCTCAAACTCCGGGAGAGATTCTCAAAACCAAGGTTGACATGGTTCGAGTTCCTTTCAACATTTTGGAAATTCCGCTGAAACTTTGGACATTGTCGCGAAGGGTTCCCAATCCCCGACTAGATTGGTACCCTTTCACGTCCAAATCTCTCAAACTCCGGGAGAGATTCTCAAAACCAAGGTTGACATGTTTCGAGTTCCTTTCAACATTTTGGAAATCCCGCTGAAACTTTGGACATTCTCGCGAAGGGTTCCCAATCCCCGACAAGACTGGTACCCTTTCACGTCCAAATCTCTCACACTCCGGGAGAGATTCTCAAAACCAAGGTTGACATGTTTCGAGTTCCTTTCAACATTTTGGAAATCCCGCTGAAACTTTGGACATTCTCGCGAAGGGTTCCCAATCCCCGACAAGATTGGTACCCTTTCACGTCCAAATCTCTCAAACTCCGGGAGAGATTCTCAAAACCAAGGTTGACATGGTTCGAGTTCCTTTCAACATTTTGGAAATCCCACTGAAACTTTGGACATTCTCGCGAAGGGTTCCCGATCCCCGACAAGATTGGTACCCTTTCACGTCCAAATCTCTCAAACTCCGGGAGAGATTCTCAAAACCAAAGTTGACATGTTTCGAGTTCCTTTCAACATTTTGGAAATCCCGCTGAAACTTTGGACATTCTCGCGAAGGGTTCCCAATCCCCGACAAGATTGGTACTCTTTCAAGTCCAAATCTCTCAAACTCCGGCAGAGATTCTCAAAACCAAGGTTGACATGGTTCGAGTTCCTTTCAACATTTTGGAAATCCCGCTGAAACTTTGGACATTCTCGCGAAGGGTTCCAAATCCCCGACAAGATTGGTACCCTTTCACGTCCAAATCTCTTAAACTCCAGGAGAGATTCTCAAAACCATGGTTGACATGTTTCGAGTTCCCTTCAACATTTTGGAAATCCCGCTGAAACTTTGGACATTCTCGCGAAGGGTTCCCAATCCCCGACAAGATTGGTACCCTTTCACGTCCAAATCTCTCAAACTCCGGGAGAGATTCTCAAAACCAAGGTTGACATGTTTCGAGTTCCTTTCAACATTTTGGAAATCCCGCTGAAACTTTGGACTTTCTCGCGAAGGGTTCCCAATCCCCGACAAGATTGGTACCCTTTCAAGTCCAAATCTCTCAAACTCCGGCAGAGATTGTCAAAACCAAGGTTGACATGGTTCGAGTTCCTTTCAACATTTTGGAAATCCCGCTGAAACTTTGGACATTCTCGCGAAGGGTTCCCAATCCCCGACAAGATTGGTACCCTTTCACGTCCAAATCTCTCAAACTCCAGGAGAGATTCTCAAAACCATGGTTGACATGTTTCGAGTTCCCTTCAACATTTTGGAAATCCCGCTGAAACTTTGGACATTCTCGCGAAGGGTTCCCAATCCCCGACAAGATTGGTACCCTTTCACGTCCAAATCTCTCAAACTCCGGGAGAGATTCTCAAAACCAAGGTTGACATGTTTCGAGTTCCTTTCAACATTTTGGAAATCCCGCTGAAACTTTGGACTTTCTCGCGAAGGGTTCCCGATCCCCGACAAGATTGGTACCCTTTCACGTCCAAAACTCTCAAACTCCGGGAGAGATTCTCAAAACCAAGGTTGACATGTTTCGAGTTCCTTTCAACATTTTGGAAATCCCGCTGAAACTTTGGACATTCTCGCGAAGGGTTCCAAATCCCCGACAAGATTGGTACCCTTTCACGTCCAAATCTCTCAAACTCCGGGAGAGATTCTCAAAACCAAGGTTGACATGTTTCGAGTTCCTTTCAACATTTTGGAAATCCCGCTGAAACTTTGGACATTCTCGCGAAGGGTTCCCAATCCCCGACAAGATTGGCACCCTTTCACGTCCAAATCTCTCAAATTCCGGGAGAGATTCTCAAAACCAAGGTTGACATGTTTCGAGTTCCTTTCAACATTTTGGAAATCCTGCTGAAAGTTTGGATATTCTGGCGAAGGGTTCCCAATCCCTGACAAGATTGGTACCCTTTCACGTCCAAATCTCTCAAACTCCGGGAGAGATTCTCAAAACCAAGGTTGACATGGTTCGAGTTCCTTTCAACATTTTGGAAATTCCGCTGAAACTTTGGACATTGTCGCGAAGGGTTCCCAATCCCCGACTAGATTGGTACCCTTTCACGTCCAAATCTCTCAAACTCCGGGAGAGATTCTCAAAACCAAGGTTGACATGGTTCGAGTTCCTTTCAACATTTTGGAAATCCCGCTGAAACTTTGGACATTCTCGCGAAGGGTTCCCAATCCCCGACAAGATTGGTACCTTTTCAGGTCCAAATCTCTCAAACTCCGGGAGAGATTCTCAAAACCAAGGTTGACATGTTTCGAGTTCCTTTCAACATTTTGGAAATCCCGCTGAAACTTTGGACATTCTCGCGAAGGGTTCCCAATCCCCGACAAGATTGGCACCCTTTCACGTCCAAATCTCTCAAATTCCGGGAGAGATTCTCAAAACCAAGGTTGACATGTTTCGACTTCCTTTCAACATTTTGGAAATCCCGCTGAAAGTTTGGATATTCTGGCGAAGGGTTCCCAATCCCTGACAAGATTGGTACCCTTTCACGTCCAAATCTCTCAAACTCCGGGAGAGATTCTCAAAACCAAGGTTGACATGGTTCGAGTTCCTTTCAACATTTTGGAAATTCCGCTGAAACTTTGGACATTGTCGCGAAGGGTTCCCAATCCCCGACTAGATTGGTACCCTTTCACGTCCAAATCTCTCAAACTCCGGGAGAGATTCTCAAAACCAAGGTTGACATGTTTCGAGTTCCTTTCAACATTTTGGAAATCCCGCTGAAACTTTGGACATTCTCGCGAAGGGTTCCCAATCCCCGACAAGATTGGTACCCTTTCAGGTCCAAATCTCTCAAACTCCGGGAGAGATTCTCAAAACCATGGTTGAAACGTTTCGAGTTCCTTTCAACATTTTGGAAATCCCGCTGAAACTTTGGACATTCTCGCGAAGGGTTCCCAATCCCCGACAAGATTGGTACCCTTTCACGTCCAAATCCCTCAAACTCCGGGAGAGATTCTCAAAACCAAGGTTGACATGTTTCGAGTTCCTTTCAACATTTTGGAAATCCCGCTGAAACTTTGGACATTCTCGCGAAGGGTTCCCAGTCCCCGACAAGATTGGTACCCTTTCACGTCCAAATCTCTCAGACTCCGGGAGAGATTCTCAAAACCAAGGTTGACATGGTTCGAGTTCCTTTCAACATTTTGGAAATCCCGCTGAAACTTTGGACATTCTCGCGAAGGGTTCCCAATCCCCGACAAGATTGGTACCCTTTCACGTCCAAATCTCTCAAACTCCGGGAGAGATTCTCAAAACCAAAGTTGACATGTTTCAAGTTCCTTTCAACATTTTGGAAATCCTGCTGAAACTTTGGACATTCTCGCGAAGGGTTCCCAATCCCTGACAAGATTGGTACCCTTTCACGTCCAAATCTCTCAAACTCCGGCAGAGATTCTCAAAACCAAGGTTGACATGTTTCGAGTTCCTTTCAACATTTTGGAAATCCCGCTGAAACTTTGGACATTCTTGCGAAGGGTTCCCGATCCCCGACAAGATTGGTACCCTTTCACGTCCAAATCTCTCAAACTCCAGGAGAGATTCTCAAAACCAAGGTTGACATGGTTCGAGTTCCTTTCAACATTTTGGAAATCCCGCTGAAACTTTGGACATTCTCGCGAAGGGTTCCCAATCCCCGACAAGATTGGCACCCTTTCACGTCCAAATCTCTCAAACTCCGGGAGAGATTCTCAAAACCAAGGTTGACATGGTTCGAGTTCCTCTCAACATTTTGGAAATCCCCCTGAAACTTTGGACATTCTCGTGAAGGGTTCCCAATCCCCGACAAGATCGGTACACTTTCACGTCCAAATCTCTCAAACTCCGGCAGAGATTCTCAAAACCAAGGTCGACATGTTTCGAGTTCCTTTCAACATTTTGGAAATCCCGCTGAAACTTTGGACATTGTCGCGAAGGGTTCCCAATCCCCGACAAGATTGGTACCCTTTCACGTCCAAATCTCTCAAACTCCGGGAGAGATTCTCAAAACCATGGTTGAAACGTTTCGAGTTCCTTTCAACATTTTGGAAATCCCGCTGAAACTTTGGACATTCTCGCGAAGGGTTCCCTATCCCCGACAAGATTGGTACCCTTTCACGTCCAAATCTCTCAAACTCCGGGAGAGATTCTCAAAACCAAGGTTGACATGTTTCGAGTTCCTTTCAACATTTTGGAAATCCCGCTGAAACTTTGGACATTCTCGCGAAGGGTTCCCAATCCCCGACAAGATTGGTACCCTTTCACGTCCAAATCTCTCAAACTCCGGGAGAGATTCTCAAAACCAAGGTTGACATGTTTCGAGTTCCTTTCAACATTTTGGAAATCCCGCTGAAACTTTGGACATTCTCGCGAAGGGTTCCCAATCCCCGACAAGATTGGTACACTTTCACGTCCAAATCTCTCAAACTCCGGCAGAGATTCTCAAAACCAAGGTTGACATGTTCCGAGTTCCTTTCAACATTTTGGAAATCCCACTGAAACTTTGGACATTCTCGCGAAGGGATCCCAATCCCCGACAAGATTGGTACCCTTTCACGTCCAAATCTCTCAAACTCCGGGAGAGATTCTCAAAACCAAGGTTGACATGGTTCGAGTTCCTTTCAACATTTTGGAAATCCCGCTGAAACTTTGGACATTCTTGCGAAGGGTTCCCAGTCGCCGACAAGATTGGTACCCTTTCACGTCCAAATCTCTCAAACTCCGGGAGAGATTCTCAAAACCATGGTTGAACCGTTTCGAGTTCCTTTCAACATTTTGGAAATCCTACTGAAACTTTGGACATTCTCGCGAAGGGTTCCCAATCCCCGACAAGATTGGTACACTTTCACGTCCAAATCTCTCAAACTCCGGGAGAGATTGTCAAAACCAAGGTTGACATGGTTCGAGTTCCTTTCAACATTTTGGAAATCCCGCTGAAACTTTGGACATTCTCGCGAAGGGTTCCCAATCCCCGACAAGATTGGTACCCTTTCACGTCCAAATCTCTCAGACTCCGGGAGAGATTCTCAAAACCAAGGTTGACATGGTTCGAGTTCCTTTCAACATTTTGGAAATCCCGCTGAAACTTTGGACATTCTCGCGAAGGGTTCCCAATCCCCGACAAGATTGGTACCCTTTCACGTCCAAATCTCTCAAACTCCGGGAGAGATTCTCAAAACCATGGTTGAAACGTTTCGAGTTCCTTTCAACATTTTGGAAATCCCGCTGAAACTTTGGACATTCTCGCGAAGGGTTCCCAATCCCCGACAAGATTGGTACCCTTTCACGTCCAAATCTCTCAAACTCCGGGAGAGATTCTCAAAACCGAGGTTGACATGTTTTGAGTTTCTTTCAACATTTTGGAAATCCCGCTGAAACTTTGGACATTCTCGCGAAGGGTTCCCAATCCCCGACAAGATTGGTACCCTTTCACGTCCAAATCTCTCAAACTCCGCGAGAGATTCTCAAAACCATGGTTGACATGGTTCGAGTTCCTTTCAACATTTTGGAAATCCCGCTGAAACTTTGGACATTCTCGCGAAGGGTTCCCAGTCGCCGACAAGATTGGTACCCTTTCACGTCCAAATCTCTCAAACTCCGGGAGAGATTCTCAAAACCAAGGTTGACATGGTTCGAGTTCCTTTCAACATTTTGGAAATCCCGCTGAAACTTTGGACATTCTCGCGAAGGGTTCCCGATCCCCGACAAGATTGGTACCCTTTCACGTCCAAATCTCTCAAACTCCGGGAGAGATTCTCAAAACCAAGGTTGACATGTTTCGAGTTCCTTTCAACATTTTAAAAATCCCGCTGAAACTTTGGACATTGTCGCGAAGGGTTCCCAATCCTTGACAAGATTGGTACCCTTTCACGTCCAAATCTCTCAAACTCCGGGAGAGATTCTCAAAACCAAGGCTGACATGTTCCGAGTTCCTTTCAACTTTTTGGAAATCCCACTGACACTTTGGACATTCTCGCGAAGGGTTCCCAATCCCCGACAAGATTGGTACCCTTTCACGTCCAAATCTCTCAAACTCCGGGAGAGATTCTCAAAACCAAGGTTGACATGTTTCGAGTTCCTTTCAACATTTTGGAAATCCCGCTGAAAGTTTGGACATTCTCGCGAAGGGTTCCCAATCCCCGACAAGATTGGTACCCTTTCACGTCCAAATCTCTCAAACTCCGGGAGAGATTCTCAAAACCAAGGTTGACATGTTTCGAGTTCCTTTCAACATTTTGGAAATCCCGCTGAAACTTTGGACATTCTCGCGAAGGGTTCCCAATCCCCGACAAGATTGGTACCCTTTCACGTCCAAATCTCTCAAACTCCGGGAGAGATTCTCAAAACCAAGGTTGACATGGTTCGAGTTCCTTTCAACATTTTGGAAATCCCGCTGAAACTTTGGACATTCTCGCGAAGGGTTCCCAATCCCCGACCAGATTGGTACCCTTTCACGTCCAAATCTCTCAGACTCCGGGAGAGATTCTCAAAACCAAGGTTGACATGTTTCGAGTTCCTTTCAACATTTTGGAAATCCCGCTGAAACTTTGGACATTCTCGCGAAGGGTTCCCAATCCCCGACAAGATTGGTACCCTTTCACGTCCAAATCTCTCAAACTCCAGGAGAGATTCTCAAAACCAAGGTTGACATGTTTTGAGTTTCTTTCAACATTTTGGAAATCCCGCTGAAACTTTGGACATTCTCGCGAAGGGTTCCCAATCCCCGACAAGATTGGTACCCTTTCACGTCCAAATCTCTCAAACTCCGCGAGAGATTCTCAAAACCATGGTTGACATGGTTCGAGTTCCTTTCAACATTTTGGAAATCCCGCTGAAACTTTGGACATTCTCGCGAAGGGTTCCCAGTCGCCGACAAGATTGGTACCCTTTCACGTCCAAATCTCTCAAACTCCGGGAGAGATTCTCAAAACCAAGGTTGACATGGTTCGAGTTCCTTTCAACATTTTGGAAATCCCGCTGAAACTTTGGACATTCTCGCGAAGGGTTCCCGATCCCCGACAAGATTGGTACCCTTTCACGTCCAAATCTCTCAAACTCCGGGAGAGATTCTCAAAACCAAGGTTGACATGTTTCGAGTTCCTTTCAACATTTTAAAAATCCCGCTGAAACTTTGGACATTGTCGCGAAGGGTTCCCAATCCTTGACAAGATTGGTACCCTTTCACGTCCAAATCTCTCAAACTCCGGCAGAGATTCTCAAAACCAAGGCTGACATGTTCCAAGTTCCTTTCAACATTTTGGAAATCCGACTGACACTTTGGACATTCTCGCGAAGGGTTCCCAATCCCCGACAAGATTGGTACCCTTTCACGTCCAAATCTCTCAAACTCCGGGAGAGATTCTCAAAACCAAGGTTGACATGTTTCGAGTTCCTTTCAACATTTTGGAAATCCCGCTGAAACTTTGGACATTGTCGCGAAGGGTTCCCAATCCCCGACAAGATTGGTACCCTTTCACGTTCAAATCTCTCAAACTCCGGGAGAGATTCTCAAAACCAAGGTTGACATGTTTCGAGTTCCTTTCAACATTTTGGAAATCCCGCTGAAACTTTGGACATTCTCGCGAAGGGTTCCCAATCCCCGACAAGATTGGTACCCTTTCACGTCCAAATCTCTCAAACTCCGGGAGAGATTCTCAAAACCAAGGTTGACATGTTTCGAGTTCCTTTCAACATTTTGGAAATCCCGCTGAAACTTTGGACATTCTCGCGAAGGGTTCCCCATCCCCGACAAGACTGGTACCCTTTCACGTCCAAATCTCTCAAACTCCGGGAGAGATTCTCAAAACCAAGGTTGACATGTTTCAAGTTCCTTTCAACATTTTGGAAATCCCGC
Source organism: Streptopelia decaocto (assembly GCF_964273445.1). Classification (NCBI taxonomy): domain Eukaryota; kingdom Metazoa; phylum Chordata; class Aves; order Columbiformes; family Columbidae; genus Streptopelia; species Streptopelia decaocto. Next base: position 833,417 of record NW_028117052.1, read on the forward strand.
TGAAACTTTGGACATTCTCGCGAAGGGTTCCCAATCCCCGACAAGACTGGTACCCTTTCACGTCCAAATCTCTCAAACTCCGGGAGAGATTCTCAAAACCAAGGTTGACATGGTTCGAGTTCCTTTCAACATTTTGGAAATCCCGCTGAAACTTTGGACATTCTCGCGAAGGGTTCCCAATCCCCGACAAGATTGGTACCCTTTCACGTCCAAATCTCTCAGACTCCGGGAGAGATTCTCAAAACCAAGGTTGACATGGTTCGAGTTCCTTTCAACATTTTGGAAATCCCGCTGAAACTTTGGACATTCTTGCGAAGGGTTCCCAAACCCCGACAAGATTGGTACCCTTTCACGTCCAAATATCTCAAACTCCGGGAGAGATTCTCAAAACCATGGTTGAAACGTTTCGAGTTCCTTTCAACATTTTGGAAATCCCGCTGAAACTTTGGACATTCTCGCGAAGGGTTCCCAATCCCCGACAAGATTGGTACCCTTTCACGTCCAAATCTCTCAAACTCCGCGAGAGATTCTCAAAACCATGGTTGACATGGTTCGAGTTCCTTTCAACATTTTGGAAATCCCGCTGAAACTTTGGACATTCTCGCGAAGGGTTCCCAGTCGCCGACAAGATTGGTACCCTTTCACGTCCAAATCTCTCAAACTCCGGGAGAGATTCTCAAAACCAAGGTTGACATGGTTCGAGTTCCTTTCAACATTTTGGAAATCCCGCTGAAACTTTGGACATTCTCGCGAAGGGTTCCCGATCCCCGACAAGATTGGTACCCTTCAACGTCCAAATCTCTCAAACTCCGGGAGAGATTCTCAAAACCAAGGTTGACATGTTTCGAGTTCCTTTCAACATTTTAAAAATCCCGCTGAAACTTTGGACATTGTCGCGAAGGGTTCCCAATCCTTGACAAGATTGGTACCCTTTCACGTCCAAATCTCTCAAACTCCGGCAGAGATTCTCAAAACCAAGGCTGACATGTTCCGAGTTCCTTTCAACATTTTGGAAATCCCACTGACACTTTGGACATTCTCGCGAAGGGTTCCCAATTCCCGACAAGATTGGTACCCTTTCACGTCCAAATCTCTCAAACTCCGGCAGAGATTCTCAAAACCAAGGTTGACATGTTTCGAGTTCCTTTCAACATTTTGGAAATCCCGCTGAAACTTTGGACATTGTCGCGAAGGGTTCCCAATCCCCGACAAGATTGGTACCCTTTCACGTCCAAATCTCTCAAACTCCGGGAGAGATTCTCAAAACCAAGGTTGACATGTTTCGAGTTCCTTTCAACATTTTGGAAATCCCGCTGAAACTTTGGACATTCTCGCAAAGGGTTCCCAATCCCCGACAAGATTGGTACCCTTTCACGTCCAAATCTCTCAAACTCCGGGAGAGATTCTCAAAACCAAGGTTGACATGTTTCGAGTTCCTTTCAACATTTTGGAAATCCCGCTGAAACTTTGGACATTCTCGCGAAGGGTTCCCCATCCCCGACAAGACTGGTACCCTTTCACGTCCAAATCTCTCAAACTCCGGGAGAGATTCTCAAAACCAAGGTTGACATGGTTCGAGTTCCTTTCAACATTTTGGAAATCCCGCTGAAACTTTGGACATTCTCGCGAAGGGTTCCCAATCCCCGACAAGACTGGTACCCTTTCACGTCCAAATCTCTCAAACTCCGGGAGAGATTCTCAAAACCAAGGTTGACATGGTTCGAGTTCCTTTCAACATTTTGGAAATCCCGCTGAAACTTTGGACATTCTCGCGAAGGGTTCCCAATCCCCGACAAGATTGGTACCCTTTCACGTCCAAATCTCTCAAACTCCGGGAGAGATTCTCAAAACCATGGTTGAAACGTTTCGAGTTCCTTTCAACATTTTGGAAATCCCGCTGAAACTTTGGACATTGTCGCGAAGGGTTCCCAATCCCCGACAAGATTGGTACCCTTTCACGTCCAAATCTCTCAAACTCCGGGAGAGATTCTCAAAACCATGGTTGAAACGTTTCGAGTTCCTTTCAACATTTTGGAAATCCCGCTGAAACTTTGGACATTCTCGCGAAGGGTTCCCAATCCCCGACAAGATTGGTACCCTTTCACGTCCAAATCTCTCAAACTCCGGGAGAGATTCTCAAAACCAAGGTTGACATGTTTTGAGTTTCTTTCAACATTTTGGAAATCCCGCTGAAACTTTGGACATTCTCGCGAAGGGTTCCCAATCCCCGACAAGACTGGTACCCTTTCACGTCCAAATCTCTCAAACTCCGGGAGAGATTCTCAAAACCAAGGTTGACATGGTTCGAGTTCCTTTCAACATTTTGGAAATCCCGCTGAAACTTTGGACATTCTCGCGAAGGGTTCCCAATCCCCGACAAGATTGGTACCCTTTCACGTCCAAATCTCTCAGACTCCGGGAGAGATTCTCAAAACCAAGGTTGACATGGTTCGAGTTCCTTTCAACATTTTGGAAATCCCACTGAAACTTTGGACATTCTTGCGAAGGGTTCCCAATCCCCGACAAGATTGGTACCCTTTCACGTCCAAATATCTCAAACTCCGGGAGAGATTCTCAAAACCATGGTTGAAACGTTTCGAGTTCCTTTCAACATTTTGGAAATCCCGCTGAAACTTTGGACATTCTCGCGAAGGGTTCCCAATCCCCGACAAGATTGGTACCCTTTAACGTCCAAATCTCTCAAACTCGGGGAGAGATTGTCAAAACCAAGGTTGACATGGTTCGAGTTCCTTTCAACATTTTGGAAATCCCGCTGAAACTTTGGACATTCTCGCGAAGGGTTCCCAATCCCCGACAAGATTGGTACCCTTTCACGTCCAAATCTCTCAGACTCCGGGAGAGATTCTCAAAACCAAGGTTGACATGGTTCGAGTTCCTTTCAACATTTTGGAAATCCCGCTGAAACTTTGGACATTCTCGCGAAGGGTTCCCAATCCCCGACAAGATTGGTACCCTTTCACGTCCAAATCTCTCAAACTCCGGGAGAGATTCTCAAAACCATGGTTGAAACGTTTCGAGTTCCTTTCAACATTTTGGAAATCCCGCTGAAACTTTGGACATTCTCGCGAAGGGTTCCCAATCCCCGACAAGATTGGTACCCTTTCACGTCCAAATCTCTCAAACTCCGGGAGAGATTCTCAAAACCATGGTTGACATGGTTCGAGTTCCTTTCAACATTTTGGAAATCCCGCTGAAACTTTGGACATTCTCGCGAAGGGTTCCCAGTCGCCGACAAGATTGGTACCCTTTCACGTCCAAATCTCTCAAACTCCGGGAGAGATTCTCAAAACCAAGGTTGACATGGTTCGAGTTCCTTTCAACATTTTGGAAATCCCGCTGAAACTTTGGACATTCTCGCGAAGGGTTCCCGATCCCCGACAAGATTGGTACCCTTTCACGTCCAAATCTCTCAAACTCCGGGAGAGATTCTCAAAACCAAGGTTGACATGTTTCGAGTTCCTCTCAACATTTTAAAAATCCCGCTGAAACTTTGGACATTGTCGCGAAGGGTTCCCAATCCTTGACAAGATTGGTACCCTTTCACGTCCAAATCTCTCAAACTCCGGCAGAGATTCTCAAAACCAAGGCTGACATGTTCCGAGTTCCTTTCAACATTTTGGAAATCCCACTGACACTTTGGACATTCTCGCGAAGGGTTCCCAATCCCCGACAAGATTGGTACCCTTTCACGTCCAAATCTCTCAAACTCCGGGAGAGATTCTCAAAACCAAGGTTGACATGGTTCGAGTTCCTTTCAACATTTTGGAAATCCCGCTGAAAGTTTGGACATTCTCGCGAAGGGTTCCCAATGCCCGACAAGATTGGTACCCTTTCACGTCCAAATCTCTCAAACTCCGGGAGAGATTCTCAAAACCAAGGTTGACATGTTTTGAGTTTCTTTCAACATTTTGGAAATCCCGCTGAAACTTTGGACATTCTCGCGAAGGGTTCCCAATCCCCGACAAGATTGGTACCCTTTCACGTCCAAATCTCTCAAACTCCGGGAGAGATTCTCAAAACCAAGGTTGACATGGTTCGAGTTCCTTTCAACATTTTGGAAATCCCGCTGAAACTTTGGACATTCTCGCGAAGGGTTCCCGATCCCCGACAAGATTGGTACCCTTTCACGTCCAAATCTCTCAAACTCCGGGAGAGATTCTCAAAACCAAGGTTGACATGTTTCGAGTTCCTTTCAACATTTTAAAAATCCCGCTGAAACTTTGGACATTGTCGCGAAGGGTTCCCAATCCTTGACAAGATTGGTACCCTTTCACGTCCAAATCTCTCAAACTCCGGGAGAGATTCTCAAAACCAAGGCTGACATGTTCCGAGTTCCTTTCAACATTTTGGAAATCCCACTGACACTTTGGACATTCTCGCGAAGGGTTCCCAATCCCCGACAAGATTGGTACCCTTTCACGTCCAAATCTCTCAAACTCCGGGAGAGATTCTCAAAACCAAGGTTGACATGGTTCGAGTTCCTTTCAACATTTTGGAAATCCCGCTGAAAGTTTGGACATTCTGGCGAAGGGTTCCCAATCCCCGACAAGATTGGTACCCTTTCACGTCCAAATCTCTCAAACTCCGGGAGAGATTCTCAAAACCAAGGTTGACATGTTTCGAGTTCCTTTCAACATTTTGGAAATCCCGCTGAAACTTTGGACATTCTCGCGAAGGGTTCCCCATCCCCGACAAGACTGGTACCCTTTCACGTCCAAATCTCTCAAACTCCGGGAGAGATTCTCAAAACCAAGGTTGACATGTTTCGAGTTCCTTTCAACATTTTGGAAATCCCGCTGAAACTTTGGACATTTTTGCGAAGGGTTCCCAATCCCCGACAAGACTGGTACCCTTTCACGTCCAAATCTCTCAAACTCCGGGAGAGATTCTCAAAACCAAGGTTGACATGTTTCGAGTTCCTTTCAACATTTTGGAAAATCCGCTGAAACTTTGGACATTCTAGCGAAGGGTTCCCGATCCCCGACAAGACTGGTACCCTTTCACGTCCAAATCTCTCAAACTCCGGGGAGATTCTCAAAACCCAGGTTGACATCTTTCGAGTTCCTTTCAACATTTTGGAAATCCCGCTGAAACTTTGGACATTCTGGCGAAGGGTTCCCAATCCCCGACAAGATTGGTACCCTTTCACGTCCAAATCTCTCAAACTCCGGGAGAGATTCTCAAAACCAAGGTTGACATGGTTCGAGTTCCTTTCAACATTTTGGAAATCCCGCTGAAACTTTGGACATTCTCGCGAAGGGTTCCCAATCCCCGACAAGATTGGTACCCTTTCACATCCAAATCTCTCAAACTCCGGGAGAGATTCTCAAAACCAAGGTTGACATGTTTCGAGTTCCTTTCAACATTTTGGAAATCCCGCTGAAACTTTGGACATTCTCGCGAAGGGTTCCCAATCCCCGACAAGACTGGTACCCTTTCACGTCCAAATCTCTCAAACTCCGGGAGAGATTCTCAAAACTAAGGTTGACATGGTTCGAGTTCCTTTCAACATTTTGGAAATCCCGCTGAAACTTTGGACATTCTGGCGAAGGGTTCCCAATCCCCGACAAGATTGGCACCCTTTCACGTCCAAATCTCTCAAACTCCGGGAGAGATTCTCAAAACCAAGGTTGACATGTTTCGAGTTCCTTTCAACATTTTGGAAATCCTGCTGAAACTTTGGACATTCTCGCGAAGGGTTCCCAATCCCCGACAAGATTGGTACCCTTTCACGTCCAAATCTCTCAAACTCCGGGAGAGATTCTCAAAACCATGGTTGACATGTTTCGAGTTCCTTTCAACATTTTGGAAATCCCGCTGAAACTTTGGACATTCTCGCGAAGGGTTCCCAATCCCCGACAAGATTGGTACCCTTTCACGTCCAAATCTCTCAAACTCCGGGAGAGATTCTCAAAACCAAGGTTGACATGGTTCGAGTTCCTTTCAACATTTTGGAAATCCCGCTGAAACTTTGGACATTCTGGCGAAGGGTTCCCAATCCCCGACAAGATTGGTACCCTTTCACGTCCAAATCTCTCAAACTCCGGGAGAGATTGTCAAAACCAAGGTTGACATGTTTCGAGTTCCTTTCAACATTTTGGAAATCCCGCTGAAACTTTGGACATTGTCGCGAAGGGTTCCCAATCCCCGACAAGATTGGTACCCTTTCACGTCCAAATCTCTCAAACTCCGGGAGAGATTCTCAAAACCAAGGTTGACATGGTTCGAGTTCCTTTCAACATTTTGGAAATCCCGCTGAAACTTTGGACATTCTCACGAAGGGTTCCCAATCCCCGACAAGATTGGTACCCTTTCACGTCCAAATCTCTCAAACTCCGGGAGAGATTCTCAAAACCAAGGTTGACATGTTTCGAGTTCCTTTCAACATTTTGGAAATCCCGCTGAAACTTTGGACATTGTCGCGAAGGGTTCCCAATCTTCGACAAGATTGGAACCCTTTCAAGTAGAAATCTCTCAAACTCCGGGAGAGATTCTCAAAACCATGGTTGACATGTTTCGAGTTCCTTTCAACATTTTGGAAATCCCGCTGAAACTTTGGACATTCTCGCGAAGGGTTCCCAATCCCCGACAAGATTGGTACCCTTTCACGTCCAAATCTCTCAAACTCTGGGAGAGATTCTCAAAACCAAGGTTGACATGTTTCGAGTTCCTTTCAACATTTTGGAAATCCCGCTGAAACTTTGGACTTTCTCGCGAAGGGTTCCCAATCCCCGACAAGATTGGTACGCTTTCACGTCCAAATCTCTCAAACTCCGGGAGAGATTCTCAAAACCATGGTTGACATGTTTCGAGTTCCTTTCAACATTTTGGAAATCCCGCTGAAACTTTGGACATTCTCGCGAAGGGTTCCCAATCCCCGACAAGATTGGTACCCTTTCACGTCCAAATCTCTCAAACTCCGGGAGAGATTCTCAAAACCAAGGTTGACATGGTTCGAGTTCCTTTCAACATTTTGGAAATCCCGCTGAAACTTTGGACATTCTGGCGAAGGGTTCCCAATCCCCGACAAGATTGGTACCCTTTCACGTCCAAATCTCTCAAACTCCGGGAGAGATTGTCAAAACCAAGGTTGACATGTTTCGAGTTCCTTTCAACATTTTGGAAATCCCGCTGAAACTTTGGACATTGTCGCGAAGGGTTCCCAATCCCCGACAAGATTGGTACCCTTTCACGTCCAAATCTCTCAAACTCCGGGAGAGATTCTCAAAACCAAGGTTGACATGGTTCGAGTTCCTTTCAACATTTTGGAAATCCCGCTGAAACTTTGGACATTCTCACGAAGGGTTCCCAATCCCCGACAAGATTGGTACCCTTTCACGTCCAAATCTCTCAAACTCCGGGAGAGATTCTCAAAACCAAGGTTGACATGTTTCGAGTTCCTTTCAACATTTTGGAAATCCCGCTGAAACTTTGGACATTGTCGCGAAGGGTTCCCAATCTTCGACAAGATTGGAACCCTTTCAAGTAGAAATCTCTCAAACTCCGGGAGAGATTCTCAAAACCATGGTTGACATGTTTCGAGTTCCTTTCAACATTTTGGAAATCCCGCTGAAACTTTGGACATTCTCGCGAAGGGTTCCCAATCCCCGACAAGATTGGTACCCTTTCACGTCCAAATCTCTCAAACTCTGGGAGAGATTCTCAAAACCAAGGTTGACATGTTTCGAGTTCCTTTCAACATTTTGGAAATCCCGCTGAAACTTTGGACTTTCTCGCGAAGGGTTCCCAATCCCCGACAAGATTGGTACGCTTTCACGTCCAAATCTCTCAAACTCCGGGAGAGATTCTCAAAACCAAGGTTGACATGTTTCGAGTTCCTTTCAACATTTTGGAAATCCCGCTGAAACGTTGGACTTTCTCGCGAAGGGTTCCCGATCCCCGACAAGATTGGTACCCTTTCATGTCCAAATCTCTCAAACTCCGGGAGAGATTCTCAAAACCAAGGTTGACATGTTTCGAGTTCCTTTCAACATTTTAAAAATCCCGCTGAAACTTTGGACATTCTCGCGAAGGGTTCCCAATCCCCGACAAGATTGGTACCCTTTCACGTCCAAATCTCTCAAACTCCGGGAGAGATTCTCAAAACCAAGGTTGACATAGTTCGAGTTCCTTTCAACATTTTGGAAATCCCGCTGAAACTTTGGACTTTCTCGCGAAGGGTTCCCAATCCCCGACAAGATTGGTACCCTTTCACGTCCAAATCTCTCAAACTCCGGGGAGATTCTCAAAACCCAGGTTGACATCTTTCGAGTTCCTTTCAACATTTTGGAAATCCCGCTGAAACTTTGGACATTCTGGCGAAGGGTTCCCAATCCCCGACAAGATTGGTACCCTTTCACGTCCAAATCTCTCAAACTCCGGGAGAGATTCTCAAAACCAAGGTTGACATGGTTCGAGTTCCTTTCAACATTTTGGAAATCCCGCTGAAACTTTGGACATTCTCGCGAAGGGTTCCCAATCCCCGACAAGATTGGTACCCTTTCACATCCAAATCTCTCAAACTCCGGGAGAGATTCTCAAAACCAAGGTTGACATGTTTCGAGTTCCTTTCAACATTTTGGAAATCCCGCTGAAACTTTGGACATTCTCGCGAAGGGTTCCCAATCCCCGACAAGACTGGTACCCTTTCACGTCCAAATCTCTCAAACTCCGGGAGAGATTCTCAAAACTAAGGTTGACATGGTTCGAGTTCCTTTCAACATTTTGGAAATACCGCTGAAACTTTGGACATTCTGGCGAAGGGTTCCCAATCCCCGACAAGATTGGCACCCTTTCACGTCCAAATCTCTCAAACTCCGGGAGAGATTCTCAAAACCAAGGTTGACATGTTTCGAGTTCCTTTCAACATTTTGGAAATCCTGCTGAAACTTTGGACATTCTCGCGAAGGGTTCCCAATCCCCGACAAGATTGGTACCCTTTCACGTCCAAATCTCTCAAACTCCGGGAGAGATTCTCAAAACCATGGTTGACATGTTTCGAGTTCCTTTCAACATTTTGGAAATCCCGCTGAAACTATGGACATTCTCGCGAAGGGTTCCCAATCCCCGACAAGATTGGTACCCTTTCACGTCCAAATCTCTCAAACTCCGGGAGAGATTCTCAAAACCAAGGTTGACATGTTTCGAGTTCCTTTCAACATTTTGGAAATCCCGCTGAAACTTTGGACTTTCTCGCGAAGGGTTCCCAATCCCCGACAAGATTGGTACCCTTTCACGTCCAAATCTCTCAAACTCCGGGAGAGATTGTCAAAACCAAGGTTGACATGTTTCGAGTTCCTTTCAACATTTTGGAAATCCCGCTGAAACTTTGGACATTCTCGCGAAGGGTTCCCAATCCCCGACAAGATTGGTACCCTTTCACGTCCAAATCTCTCAAACTCCGGGAGAGATTCTCAAAACCAAGGTTGACATGGTTCGAGTTCCTTTCAACATTTTGGAAATCCCGCTGAAACTTTGGACATTCTCGCGAAGGGTTCCCAATCCCCGACAAGATTGGTACCCTTTCACGTCCAAATCTCTCAAACTCCGGGAGAGATTCTCAAAACCAAGGTTGACATGTTTCGAGTTCCTTTCAACATTTTGGAAATCCCGCTGAAACTTTGGACATTCTAGCGAAGGGTTCCCGATCTCCGACAAGATTGGTACCCTTTCACGTCCAAATCTCTCAAACTCCGGGAGAGATTCTCAAAACCAAGGTTGACATGTTTCGAGTTCCTTTCAACATTTTGGAAATCCCGCTGAAACTTTGGACATTCTCGCGAAGGGTTCCCAATCCCCGACAAGATTGGTACCCTTTCACGTCCAAATCTCTCAAACTCCGGGAGAGATTCTCAAAACTAAGGTTGACATGGTTCGAGTTCCTTTCAACATTTTGGAAATCCCGCTGAAACTTTGGACATTCTGGCGAAGGGTTCCCAATCCCCGACAAGATTGGCACCCTTTCACGTCCAAATCTCTCAAACTCAGGGAGAGATTCTCAAAACCAAGGTTGACATGTTTCGAGTTCCTTTCAACATTTTGGAAATCCTGCTGAAAGTTTGGATATTCTCGCGAAGGGTTCCCAATCCCTGACAAGATTGGTACCCTTTCACGTCCAAATCTCTCAAACTCCGGGAGAGATTCTCAAAACCAAGGTTGACATGTTTCGAGTTCCTTTCAACATTTTGGAAATCCCGCTGAAACTTTGGACATTGTCGCGAAGGGTTCCCAATCTTCGACAAGATTGGAACCCTTTCAAGTAGAAATCTCTCAAACTCCGGGAGAGATTCTCAAAACCATGGTTGACATGTTTCGAGTTCCTTTCAACATTTTGGAAATCCCGCTGAAACTTTGGACATTCTCGCGAAGGGTTCCCAATCCCCGACAAGATTGGTACCCTTTCACGTCCAAATCTCTCAAACTCTGGGAGAGATTCTCAAAACCAAGGTTGACATGTTTCGAGTTCCTTTCAACATTTTGGAAATCCCGCTGAAACTTTGGACTTTCTCGCGAAGGGTTCCCAATCCCCGACAAGATTGGTACGCTTTCACGTCCAAATCTCTCAAACTCCGGGAGAGATTCTCAAAACCAAGGTTGACATGGTTCGAGTTCCTTTCAACATTTTGGAAATCCCGCTGAAACTTTGGACATTCTCGCGAAGGGTTCCCAATCCCCGACAAGATTGGTACCCTTTCACGTCCAAATCTCTCAAACTCCGGGAGAGATTCTCAAAACCAAGGTTGACATGTTTCGAGTTCCTTTCAACATTTTGGAAATCCCGCTGAAACGTTGGACTTTCTCGCGAAGGGTCCCCGATCCCCGACAAGATTGGTACCCTTTCATGTCCAAATCTCTCAACCTCCGGGAGAGATTCTCAAAACCAAGGTTGACATGTTTCGAGTTCCTTTCAACATTTTGGAAATCCCACTGAAACTTTGGACATTCTCGCGAAGGGTTCCCGATCCCCGACAAGATTGGTACCCTTTCACGTCCAAATCTCTCAAACTCCGGGAGAGATTCTCAAAACCAAGGTTGACATGTTTCGAGTTCCTTTCAACATTTTGGAAATCCCGCTGAAACTTTGGACATTCTCGCGAAGGGTTCCCAATCCCCGACAAGATTGGTACCCTTTCACGTCCAAATCTCTCAAACTCCGGGAGAGATTCTCAAAACCAAGGTTGACATGGTTCGAGTTCCTTTCAACATTTTGGAAATCCCGCTGAAACTTTGGACATTCTCGCGAAGGGTTCCCAATCCCCGACAAGATTGGTACCCTTTCACGTCCAAATCTCTCAAACTCCGGGAGAGATTCTCAAAACCAAGGTTGACATAGTTCGAGTTCCTTTCAACATTTTGGAACTCCCGCTGAAACTTTGGACTTTCTCGCGAAGGGTTCCCAATCCCCGACAAGATTGGTACCCTTTCACGTCCAAATCTCTCAAACTCCGGCAGAGATTCTCAAAACCAAGGTTGACATGTTTCGAGTTCCTTTCAACATTTTGGAAATCCCGCTGAAACTTTGGACATTCTCGCGAAGGGTTCCCAATCCCCGACAAGATTGGTACCCTTTCACGTCCAAATCTCTCAAACTCCGGGAGAGATTCTCAAAACCAAGGTTGACATGTATCGAGTTCCTTTCAACATTTTGGAAATCCCGCTGAAACTTTGGACATTCTCGCGAAGGGTTCCCAATCCCCGACAAGATTGGTACCCTTTCACGTCCAAATCTCTCAAACTCCGGGAGAGATTCTCAAAACCAAGGTTGACATGTTTCGAGTTCCTTTCAACATTTTGGAAATCCCGCTGAAACTTTGGACTTTCTCGCGAAGGGTTCCCAATCCCCGACAAGATTGGTACCCTTTCACGTCCAAATCTCTCAAACTCCGGGAGAGATTCTCAAAACCAAGGTTGACATGTTTCGAGTTCCTTTCAACATTTTGGAAATCCCACTGGAACTTTGGACATTCTCGCGAAGGGTTCCCGATCCCCGACACGATTGGTACCCTCTCACGTCCAAATCTCTCAAACTCCGGCAGAGATTCTCAAAACCAAGGTTGACATGGTTCCAGTTCCTTTCAACATTTTGGAAATCCCGCTGAAACTTTGGACATTCTCGCGAAGGGTTCCCAATCCCCGACAAGATTGGTACCCTTTCACGTCCAAATCTCTCAAACTCCGGGAGAGATTCTCAAAACCAAGGTTGACATGGTTCGAGTTCCTTTCAACATTTTGGAAATCCCACTGAAACTTTGGACATTCTCGCGAAGGGTTCCCAATCCCCGACAAGATTGGTACCCTTTCACGTCCAAATCTCTCAAACTCCAGGAGAGATTCTCAAAACCAAGGTTGACATGTTTCGAGTTCCTTTCAACATTTTGGAAATCCCGCTGAAACTTTGGACATTCTCGCGAAGGGTTCCCAATCCCCGACAAGATTGGTACCCTTTCACGTCCAAATCTCTCAAACTCCGGGAGAGATTCTCAAAACCAAGGTTGACATGTTTCGAGTTCCTTTCAACATTTTGGAAATCCCGCTGAAACTTTGGACATTCTCGCGAAGGGTTCCCAATCCCCGACAAGATTGGTACCCTTTCACGTCCAAATCTCTCAAAGTCCGGGAGAGATTCTCAAAACCAAGGTTGACATGTTTCGAGTTCCTTTCAACATTTTGGAAATCCCACTGAAACTTTGGACATTCTCGCGAAGGGTTCCCAATCCCTGACAAGATTGGTACCCTTTCACGTCCAAATCTCTCAAACTCCGGGAGAGATTCTCAAAACCAAGGTTGACATGTTTCGAGTTCCTTTCAACATTTTGGAAATCCCGCTGAAACTTTGGACATTCTCGCGAAGGGTTCCCAATCCCTGACAAGATTGGTACCCTTTCACGTCCAAATCTCTCAAACTCCGGGAGAGATTCTCAAAACCAAGGTTGACATGTTTCGAGTTCCTTTCAACATTTTGGAAATCCCGCTGAAACTTTGGACATTCTCGCGAAGGGTTCCCGATCCCCGACAAGACTGGTACCCTTTCACGTCCAAATCTCTCAAACTCCGGGAGAGATTCTCAAAACCAAGGTTGACATGTTTCGAGTTCCTTTCAACATTTTGGAAATCCCGCTGAAACTTTGGACATTCTCGCGAAGGGTTCCCAATCCCCGACAAGATTGGTACCCTTTCACGTCCAAATCTCTCAAACTCCGGGAGAGATTCTCAAAACCATGGTTGACATGTATCGAATTCCTTTCAACATTTTGGAAATCCCGCTGAAACTTTGGACATTCTCGCGAAGGGTTCCCAATCCCCGACAAGATTGGTACCCTTTCACGTCCAAATCTCTCAAACTCAGGGAGAGATTCTCAAAACCAAGGTTGACATGTTTCGAGTTCCTTTCAACATTTTGGAAATCCCACTGAAACTTTGGACATTCTCGCGAAGGGTTCCCGATGCCCGACAAGATTGGTACCCTTTCACGTCCAAATCTCTCAAACTCCGGGAGAGATTCTCAAAACCAAGGTTGACATGTTTCGAGTTCCTTTCAACATTTTGGAAATCCCGCTGAAACTTTGGACTTTCTCGCGAAGGGTTCCCGATCCCCGACACGATTGGTACCCTTTCACGTCCAAATATCTCAAAGTCCGGGAGAGATTCTCAAAACCAAGGTTGACATGTTTCGAGTTCCTCTCAACATTTTGGAAATCCCGCTGAAACTTTGGACATTCTCGCGAAGGGTTCCCAATCCCCGACAAGATTGGTACCCTCTCACGTCCAAATCTCTCAAACTCCGGCAGAGATTCTCAAAACCAAGGTTGACATGTTTCGAGTTCCTTTCAACATTTTGGAAATCCCGCTGAAACTTTGGACATTCTCGCGAAGGGTTCCCAATCCCCGACAAGATTGGTACCCTTTCACGTCCAAATCTCTCAAACTCCGGGAGAGATTCTCAAAACCAAGGTTGACATGTTTCGAGTTCCTTTCAACATTTTGGAAATCCCACTGAAACTTTGGACATTCTCGCGAAGGGTTCCCGATCCCCGACAAGATTGGTACCCTTTCACGTCCAAATCTCTCAAAGTCCGGGAGAGATTCTCAAAACCAAGGTTGACATGTTTCGAGTTCCTTTCAACATTTTGGAAATCCCGCTGAAACTTTGGACATTCTCGCGAAGGGTTCCCAATCCCCGACAAGATTGGTACCCTTTCACGTCCAAATCTCTCAAACTCCGGGAGAGATTCTCAAAACCAAGGTTGACATAGTTCGAGTTCCTTTCAACATTTTGGAAATCCCGCTGAAACTTTGGACATTCTGGCGAAGGGTTCCCAATCCCCGACAAGATTGGTACCCTTTCACGTCCAAATCTCTCAAACTCCGGGAGAGATTCTCAAAACCAAGGTTGACATGTTTCGAGTTCCTTTCAACATTTTGGAAATCCCGCTGAAACTTTGGACATTCTCGCGAAGGGTTCCCAATCCCTGACAAGATTGGTACCCTTTCACGTCCAAATCTCTCAAACTCCGGGAGAGATTCTCAAAACCAAGGTTGACATGTTTCGAGTTTCTTTCAACATTTTGGAAATCCCGCTGAAACTTTGGACATTCTCGCGAAGGGTTCCCAATCCCTGACAAGATTGGTACCCTTTCACGTCCAAATCTCTCAAACTCCGGGAGAGATTCTCAAAACCAAGGTTGACATGTTTCGAGTTCCTTTCAACATTTTGGAAATCCCGCTGAAACTTTGGACATTCTCGCGAAGGGTTCCCGATCCCCGACAAGACTGGTACCCTTTCACGTCCAAATCTCTCAAACTCCGGGAGAGATTCTCAAAACCAAGGTTGACATGTTTCGAGTTCCTCTCAACATTTTGGAAATCCCGCTGAAACTTTGGACATTCTCGCGAAGGGTTCCCAATCCCCGACAAGATTGGTACCCTTTCACGTCCAAATCTCTGAAACTCCGGCAGAGATTCTCAAAACCAAGGTTGACATGGTTCGAGTTCTTTTCAACATTTTGGAAATCCCGCTGAAACTTTGGACATTCTCGCGAAGGGTTCCCAATCCCCGACAAGATTGGTACCCTTTCACGTCCAAATCTCTCAAACTCCGGGAGAGATTCTCAAAACCAAGGTTGACATGTTTCGAGTTCCTTTCAACATTTTGGAAATCCCGCTGAAACTTTGGACATTCTCGCGAAGGGTTCCCAATCCCTGACAAGATTGGTACCCTTTCACGTCCAAATCTCTCAAACTCCGGCAGAGATTCTCAAAACCAAGGTTGACATGTTTCGAGTTCCTTTCAACATTTTGGAAATCCCGCTGAAACTTTGGACATTGTCGCGAAGGGTTCCCAATCCCCGACAAGATTGGTACCCTTTCACGTCCAAATCTCTCAAACTCCGGGAGAGATTCTCAAAACCAAGGTTGACATGTATCGAGTTCCTTTCAACATTTTGGAAATCCCGCTGAAACTTTGGACATTCTCGCGAAGGGTTCCCAATCCCCGACAAGATTGGTACCCTTTCACGTCCAAATCTCTCAAACTCCGGGAGAGATTCTCAAAACCAAGGTTGACATGTTTCGAGTTCCTTTCAACATTTTGGAAATCCCGCTGAAACTTTGGACTTTCTCGCGAAGGGTTCCCAATCCCCGACAAGATTGGTACCCTTTCACGTCCAAATCTCTCAAACTCCGGGAGAGATTCTCAAAACCAAGGTTGACATGTTTCGAGTTCCTTTCAACATTTTGGAAATCCCACTGGAACTTTGGACATTCTCGCGAAGGGTTCCCGATCCCCGACACGATTGGTACCCTCTCACGTCCAAATCTCTCAAACTCCGGCAGAGATTCTCAAAACCAAGGTTGACATGGTTCCAGTTCCTTTCAACATTTTGGAAATCCCGCTGAAACTTTGGACATTCTCGCGAAGGGTTCCCAATCCCCGACAAGATTGGTACCCTTTCACGTCCAAATCTCTCAAACTCCGGGAGAGATTCTCAAAACCAAGGTTGACATGGTTCGAGTTCCTTTCAACATTTTGGAAATCCCACTGAAACTTTGGACATTCTCGCGAAGGGTTCCCAATCCCCGACAAGATTGGTACCCTTTCACGTCCAAATCTCTCAAACTCCAGGAGAGATTCTCAAAACCAAGGTTGACATGTTTCGAGTTCCTTTCAACATTTTGGAAATCCCGCTGAAACTTTGGACATTCTCGCGAAGGGTTCCCAATCCCCGACAAGATTGGTACCCTTTCACGTCCAAATCTCTCAAACTCCGGGAGAGATTCTCAAAACCAAGGTTGACATGTTTCGAGTTCCTTTCAACATTTTGGAAATCCCGCTGAAACTTTGGACATTCTCGCGAAGGGTTCCCAATCCCCGACAAGATTGGTACCCTTTCACGTCCAAATCTCTCAAAGTCCGGGAGAGATTCTCAAAACCAAGGTTGACATGTTTCGAGTTCATTTCAACTTTTTGGAAATCCCGCTGAAACTTTGGACATTCTCGCGAAGGGTTCCCAATCCCTGACAAGATTGGTACCCTTTCACGTCCAAATCTCTCAAACTCCGGGAGAGATTCTCAAAACCAAGGTTGACATGTTTCGAGTTCCTTTCAACATTTTGGAAATCCCGCTGAAACTTTGGACATTCTCGCGAAGGGTTCCCAATCCCTGACAAGATTGGTACCCTTTCACGTCCAAATCTCTCAAACTCCGGGAGAGATTCTCAAAACCAAGGTTGACATGTTTCGAGTTCCTTTCAACATTTTGGAAATCCCGCTGAAACTTTGGACATTCTCGCGAAGGGTTCCCGATCCCCGACAAGACTGGTACCCTTTCACGTCCAAATCTCTCAAACTCCGGGAGAGATTCTCAAAACCAAGGTTGACATGTTTCGAGTTCCTTTCAACATTTTGGAAATCCCGCTGAAACTTTGGACATTCTCGCGAAGGGTTCCCAATCCCCGACAAGATTGGTACCCTTTCACGTCCAAATCTCTCAAACTCCGGGAGAGATTCTCAAAACCATGGTTGACATGTATCGAATTCCTTTCAACATTTTGGAAATCCCGCTGAAACTTTGGACATTCTCGCGAAGGGTTCCCAATCCCCGACAAGATTGGTACCCTTTCACGTCCAAATCTCTCAAACTCAGGGAGAGATTCTCAAAACCAAGGTTGACATGTTTCGAGTTCCTTTCAACATTTTGGAAATCCCACTGAAACTTTGGACATTCTCGCGAAGGGTTCCCGATCCCCGACAAGATTGGTACCCTTTCACGTCCAAATCTCTCAAACTCCGGGAGAGATTCTCAAAACCAAGGTTGACATGTTTCGAGTTCCTTTCAACATTTTGGAAATCCCGCTGAAACTTTGGACTTTCTCGCGAAGGGTTCCCGATCCCCGACACGATTGGTACCCTTTCACGTCCAAATATCTCAAAGTCCGGGAGAGATTCTCAAAACCAAGGTTGACATGTTTCGAGTTCCTCTCAACATTTTGGAAATCCCGCTGAAACTTTGGACATTCTCGCGAAGGGTTCCCAATCCCCGACAAGATTGGTACCCTCTCACGTCCAAATCTCTCAAACTCCGGGAGAGATTCTCAAAACCAAGGTTGACATGTTTCGAGTTCCTTTCAACATTTTGGAAATCCCGCTGAAACTTTGGACATTCTCGCGAAGGGTTCCCAATCCCCGACAAGATTGGTACCCTTTCACGTCCAAATCTCTCAAACTCCGGGAGAGATTCTCAAAACCAAGGTTGACATGTTTCGAGTTCCTTTCAACATTTTGGAAATCCCACTGAAACTTTGGACATTCTCGCGAAGGGTTCCCGATCCCCGACAAGATTGGTACCCTTTCACGTCCAAATCTCTCAAAGTCCGGGAGAGATTCTCAAAACCAAGGTTGACATGTTTCGAGTTCCTTTCAACATTTTGGAAATCCCGCTGAAACTTTGGACATTCTCGCGAAGGGTTCCCAATCCCCGACAAGATTGGTACCCTTTCACGTCCAAATCTCTCAAACTCCGGGAGAGATTCTCAAAACCAAGGTTGACATAGTTCGAGTTCCTTTCAACATTTTGGAAATCCCGCTGAAACTTTGGACATTCTGGCGAAGGGTTCCCAATCCCCGACAAGATTGGTACCCTTTCACGTCCAAATCTCTCAAACTCCGGGAGAGATTCTCAAAACCAAGGTTGACATGTTTCGAGTTCCTTTCAACATTTTGGAAATCCCGCTGAAACTTTGGACATTCTCGCGAAGGGTTCCCAATCCCTGACAAGATTGGTACCCTTTCACGTCCAAATCTCTCAAACTCCGGGAGAGATTCTCAAAACCAAGGTTGACATGTTTCGAGTTTCTTTCAACATTTTGGAAATCCCGCTGAAACTTTGGACATTCTCGCGAAGGGTTCCCAATCCCTGACAAGATTGGTACCCTTTCACGTCCAAATCTCTCAAACTCCGGGAGAGATTCTCAAAACCAAGGTTGACATGTTTCGAGTTCCTTTCAACATTTTGGAAATCCCGCTGAAACTTTGGACATTCTCGCGAAGGGTTCCCGATCCCCGACAAGACTGGTACCCTTTCACGTCCAAATCTCTCAAACTCCGGGAGAGATTCTCAAAACCAAGGTTGACATGTTTCGAGTTCCTCTCAACATTTTGGAAATCCCGCTGAAACTTTGGACATTCTCGCGAAGGGTTCCCAATCCCCGACAAGATTGGTACCCTTTCACGTCCAAATCTCTGAAACTCCGGCAGAGATTCTCAAAACCAAGGTTGACATGGTTCGAGTTCTTTTCAACATTTTGGAAATCCCGCTGAAACTTTGGACATTCTCGCGAAGGGTTCCCAATCCCCGACAAGATTGGTACCCTTTCACGTCCAAATCTCTCAAACTCCGGGAGAGATTCTCAAAACCAAGGTTGACATGTTTCGAGTTCCTTTCAACATTTTGGAAATCCCGCTGAAACTTTGGACATTCTCGCGAAGGGTTCCCAATCCCTGACAAGATTGGTACCCTTTCACGTCCAAATCTCTCAAACTCCGGGAGAGATTCTCAAAACCAAGGTTGACATGTTTCGAGTTCCTTTCAACATTTTGGAAATCCCGCTGAAACTTTGGACATTCTCGCGAAGGGTTCCCGATCCCTGACAAGACTGGTACCCTTTCACGTCCAAATCTCTCAAACTCCGGGAGAGATTCTCAAAACCAAGGTTGACATGTTTCGAGTTCCTTTCAACATTTTGGAAATCCCGCTGAAACTTTGGACATTCTCGCGAAGGGTTCCCAATCCCCGACAAGATTGGTACCCTTTCACGTCCAAATCTCTCAAACTCCGGGAGAGATTCTCAAAACCATGGTTGACATGTATCGAGTTCCTTTCAACATTTTGGAAATCCCGCTGAAACTTTGGACATTCTCGCGAAGGGTTCCCGATCCCCGACAAGACTGGTACCCTTTCACGTCCAAATCTCTCAAACTCCGGGAGAGATTCTCAAAACCAAGGTTGACATGTTTCGAGTTCCTTTCAACATTTTGGAAATCCCGCTGAAACTTTGGACATTCTCGCGAAGGGTTCCCAATCCCCGACAAGATTGGTACCCTTTCACGTCCAAATCTCTCAGACTCCGGGAGAGATTCTCAAAACCATGGTTGACATGTATCGAGTTCCTTTCAACATTTTGGAAATCCCGCTGAAACTTTGGACATTCTCGCGAAGGGTTCCCAATCCCCGACAAGATTGGTACCCTTTCACGTCCAAATCTCTCAAACTCCGGGAGAGATTCTCAAAACCAAGGTTGACATGTTTCGAGTTCCTTTCAACATTTTGGAAATCCCGCTGAAACTTTGGACTTTCTCGCGAAGGGTTCCCAATCCCCGACAAGATTGGTACCCTTTCACGTCCAAATCTCTCAAACTCCGGGAGAGATTCTCAAAACCAAGGTTGACATGTTTCGAGTTCCTTTCAACATTTTGGAAATCCCACTGAAACTTTGGACATTCTCGCGAAGGGTTCCCGATCCCCGACACGATTGGTACCCTTTCACGTCCAAATCTCTCAAAGTCCGGGAGAGATTCTCAAAACCAAGGTTGACATGTTTCGAGTTCCTCTCAACATTTTGGAAATCCCGCTGAAACTTTGGACATTCTCGCGAAGGGTTCCCAATCCCCGACAAGATTGGTACCCTTTCACGTCCAAATCTCTCAAACTCCGGGAGAGATTCTCAAAACCAAGGTTGACATGTTTCGAGTTCCTTTCAACATTTTGGAAATCCCGCTGAAACTTTGGACATTCTCGCGAAGGGTTCCCAATCCCCGACAAGATTCGTACCCTTTCACGTCCAAATCTCTCAAACTCCGGGAGAGATTCTCAAAACCAAGGTTGACATCTTTCGAGTTCCTTTCAACATTTTGGAAATCCCGCTGAAACTTTGGACATTCTGGCGAAGGGTTCACAATCCCCGACAAGATTGGTACCCTTTCACGTCCAAATCTCTCACACTCCGGGAGAGATTCTCAAAACCAAGGTTGACATGTTTCGAGTTCCTTTCAACATTTTGGAAATCCCGCTGAAACTTTGGACATTCTCGCGAAGGGTTCCCAATCCCCGACAAGATTGGTACCCTTTCACGTCCAAATCTCTCAAACTCCGGGAGAGATTCTCAAAACCAAGGTTGACATGTTTCGAGTTCCTTTCAACATTTTGGAAATCCCACTGAAACTTTGGACATTCTCGCGAAGGGTTCCCGATCCCCGACACGATTGGTACCCTTTCACGTCCAAATCTCTCAAACTCCGGCAGAGATTCTCAAAACCAAGGTTGACATGTTTCGAGTTCCTTTCAACATTTTGGAAATCCCGCTGAAACTTTGGACATTCTCGCGAAGGGTTCCCAATCCCCGACAAGATTCGTAACCTCTCACGTCCAAATCTCTCAAACTCCGGGAGAGATTCTCAAAACCAAGGTTGACATGTTTCGAGTTCCTTTCAACATTTTGGAAATCCCGCTGAAACTTTGGACATTCTGGCGAAGGGTTCCCAATCCCCGACAAGATTGGTACCCTTTCACGTCCAAATCTCTCAAACTCCGGGAGAGATTCTCAAAACCAAGGTTGACATGTTTCGAGTTCCTTTCAACATTTTGGAAATCCCGCTGAAACTTTGGACTTTCTCGCGAAGGGTTCCCAATCCCCGACAAGATTGGTACCCTTTCACGTCCAAATCTCTCAAACTCCGGGAGAGATTCTCAAAACCAAGGTTGACATGTTTCGAGTTCCTTTCAACATTTTGGAAATCCCACTGAAACTTTGGACATTCTCGCGAAGGGTTCCCGATCCCCGACACGATTGGTACCCTTTCACGTCCAAATCTCTCAAAGTCCGGGAGAGATTCTCAAAACCAAGGTTGACATGTTTCGAGTTCCTCTCAACATTTTGGAAATCCCGCTGAAACTTTGGACATTCTCGCGAAGGGTTCCCAATCCCCGACAAGATTGGTACCCTTTCACGTCCAAATCTCTCAAACTCCGGCAGAGATTCTCAAAACCAAGGTTGACATGTTTCGAGTTCCTTTCAACATTTTGGAAATCCCGCTGAAACTTTGGACATTCTCGCGAAGGGTTCCCAATCCCCGACAAGATTCGTACCCTTTCACGTCCAAATCTCTCAAACTCCGGGAGAGATTCTCAAAACCAAGGTTGACATGTTTCGAGTTCCTTTCAACATTTTGGAAATCCCGCTGAAACTTTGGACATTCTGGCGAAGGGTTCCCAATCCCCGACAAGATTGGTACCCTTTCACGTCCAAATCTCTCACACTCCGGGAGAGATTCTCAAAACCAAGGTTGACATGTTTCGAGTTCCTTTCAACATTTTGGAAATCCCGCTGAAACTTTGGACATTCTCGCGAAGGGTTCCCAATCCCCGACAAGATTGGTACCCTTTCACGTCCAAATCTCTCAAACTCCGGGAGAGATTCTCAAAACCAAGGTTGACATGTTTCGAGTTCCTTTCAACATTTTGGAAATCCCACTGAAACTTTGGACATTCTCGCGAAGGGTTCCCGATCCCCGACACGATTGGTACCCTTTCACGTCCAAATCTCTCAAACTCCGGCAGAGATTCTCAAAACCAAGGTTGACATGTTTCGAGTTCCTTTCAACATTTTGGAAATCCCGCTGAAACTTTGGACATTCTCGCGAAGGGTTCCCAATCCCCGACAAGATTCGTAACCTCTCACGTCCAAATCTCTCAAACTCCGGGAGAGATTCTCAAAACCAAGGTTGACATGTTTCGAGTTCCTTTCAACATTTTGGAAATCCCGCTGAAACTTTGGACATTCTTGCGAAGGGTTCCCAATCCCCGACAAGATTGGTACCCTTTCACGTCCAAATCTCTCAAACTCCGGGAGAGATTCTCAAAACCAAGGTTGACATGTTTCGAGTTCCTTTCAACATTTTGGAAATCCCGCTGAAACTTTGGACATTCTCGCGAAGGGTTCCCAATCCCCGACAAGATTGGTACCCTTTCACGTCCAAATCTCTCAAACTCCCTGAGAGATTCTCAAAACCAAGGTTGACATGTTTCGAGTTTCTTTCAACATTTTGGAAATCCCGCTGAAACTTAGGACTTTCTCGCGAAGGGTTCCCAATCCCCGACAAGATTGGTACCCTTTCACGTCCAAATCTCTCAAACTCCGGCAGAGATTCTCAAAACCAAGGTTGACATGTTTCGAGTTCCTTTCAACATTTTGGAAATCCCGCTGAAACTTTGGACATTCTCGCGAAGCGTTCCCAATCCCTGACAAGATTGGTACCCTTTCACGTCCAAATCTCTCAAACTCCGGGAGAGATTCTCAAAACCAAGGTTGACATGTTTCGAGTTCCTTTCAACATTTTGGAAATCCCGCTGAAACTTTGGACATTCTCGCGAAGGGTTCCCGATCCCCGACAAGACTGGTACCCTTTCACGTCCAAATCTCTCAAACTCCGGGAGAGATTCTCAAAACCAAGGTTGACATGTTTCGAGTTCCTTTCAACATTTTGGAAATCCCGCTGAAACTTTAGACATTCTCGCGAAGGGTTCCCAATCCCCGACAAGATTGGTACCCTTTCACGTCCAAATCTCTCAAAGTCCGGGAGAGATTCTCAAAACCATGGTTGACATGTATCGAGTTCCTTTCAACATTTTGGAAATCCCGCTGAAACTTTGGACATTGTCGCGAAGGGTTCCCAATCCCCGACAAGATTGGTACCCTTTCACGTCCAAATCTCTCAAACTCCGGGAGAGATTCTCAAAACCAAGGTTGACATGTTTCGAGTTCCTTTCAACATTTTGGAAATCCCGCTGAAACTTTGGACTTTCTCGCGAAGGGTTCCCAATCCCCGAAAATATTGGTACCCTTTCACGTCCAAATCTCTCAAACTCCGGGAGAGATTCTCAAAACCAAGGTTGACATGTTTCGAGTTCCTTTCAACATTTTGGAAATCCCACTGAAACTTTGGACATTCTCGCGAAGGGTTCCCGATCCCCGACACGATTGGTACCCTTTCACGTCCAAATCTCTCAAACTCCGGGAGAGATTCTCAAAACCAAGGTTGACATGTTTCGAGTTCCTCTCAACATTTTGGAAATCCCGCTGAAACTTTGGACATTCTCGCGAAGGGTTCCCAATCCCCGACAAGATTGGTACCCTCTCACGTCCAAATCTCTCAAACTCCGGGAGAGATTCTCAAAACCAAGGTTGACATGTTTCGAGTTCCTTTCAACATTTTGGAAATCCCACTGAAACTTTGGACATTCTCGCGAAGGGTTCCCGATCCCCGACAAGATTGGTACCCTTTCACGTCCAAATCTCTCAAACTCCGGCAGAGATTCTCAAAACCAAGGTTGACATGGTTCGAGTTCCTTTCAACATTTTGGAAATCCCGCTGAAACTTTGGACATTCTCGCGAAGGGTTCCCAATCCCCGACAAGATTGGTACCCTTTCACGTCCAAATCTCTCAAACTCCGGGAGAGATTCTCAAAACCAAGGTTGACATAGTTCGAGTTCCTTTCAACATTTTGGAAATCCCGCTGAAACTTTGGACATTCTGGCGAAGGGTTCCCAATCCCCGACAAGATTGGTACCCTTTCACGTCCAAATCTCTCAAACTCCGGGAGAGATTCTCAAAACCAAGGTTGACATGTTTCGAGTTCCTTTCAACATTTTGGAAATCCCGCTGAAACTTTGGACATTCTCGCGAAGGGTTCCCGATCCCCGACAAGATTGGTACCCTTTCACGTCCAAATCTCTCAAAGTCCGGGAGAGATACTCAAAACCAAGGTTGACATGTTTCGAGTTCCTTTCAACATTTTGGAAATCCCGCTGAAACTTTGGAAATTCTCACGAAGGGTTCCCAATCCCCGACAAGATTGGTACCCTTTCACGTCCAAATCTCTCAAACTCCGGGAGAGATTCTCAAAACCATGGTTGACATGGTTCGAGTTCCTTTCAACATTTTGGAAATCCCGCTGAAACTTTGGACATTCTCGCGAAGGGTTCCCAGTCCCCGACAAGATTGGTACCCTTTCACGTCCAAATCTCTCAAACTCCGGGAGAGATTCTCAAAACCAAGGTTGACATGTTTCGAGTTCCTTTCAACATTTTGGAAATCCCGCTGAAACTTTGGACATTCTGGCGAAGGGTTCCCAATCCCCGACAAGATTGGTACCCTTTCACGTCCAAATCTCTCAAACTCCGGGAGAGATTCTCAAAACCAAGGTTGACATGTTTCGAGTTCCTTTCAACATTTTGGAAATCCCGCTGAAACTTTGGACATTCTGGCGAAGGGTTCCCAATCCCCGACAGGATTGGTACCCTTTCACGTCCAAATCTCTCAAACTCCGGGAGAGATTCTCAAAACCAAGGTTGACATGTTTCGAGTTCCTTTCAACATTTTGGAAATCCCGCTGAAACTTTGGACATTCTCGCGAAGGGTTCCCAATCCCCGACAAGACTGGTACCCTTTCACGTCCAAATCTCTCAAACTCCGGGAGAGATACTCAAAACCAAGGTTGACATGTTTCGAGTTCCTTTCAACATTTTGGAAATCCCGCTGAAACTTTGGAAATTCTCACGAAGGGTTCCCAATCCCCGACAAGATTGGTACCCTTTCACGTCCAAATCTCTCAAACTCCGGGAGAGATTCTCAAAACCAAGGTTGACATGGTTCGAGTTCCTTTCAACATTTTGGAAATCCCGCTGAAACTTTGGACATTCTCGCGAAGGGTTCCCAATCCCCGACAAGATTGGTACCCTTTCACGTCCAAATCTCTCAGACTCCGGGAGAGATTCTCAAAACCAAGGTTGACATGTTTCGAGTTCCTTTCAACATTTTGGAAATCCCGCTGAAACTTTGGACATTCTCGCGAAGGGTTCCCAATCCCCGACAAGATTGGTACCCTGTCATGTCCAAATCTCTCAAACTCCGGGAGAGATTCTCAAAACCAAGGTTGACATGTTTCGAGTTCCTTTCAACATTTTGGAAATCCCGCTGAAACTTTGGACATTCTCGCGAAGGGTTCCCAATCCCCGACAAGACTGGTACCCTTTCACGTCCAAATCTCTCAAAGTCCGGGAGAGATACTCAAAACCAAGGTTGACATGTTTTGAGTTCCTTTCAGCATTTTGGAAATCCCGCTGAAACTTTGGAAATTCTCGCGAAGGGTTCCCAATCCCCGACAAGATTGGTACCCTTTCACGTCCAAATCTCTCAAACTCCGGGAGAGATTCTCAAAACCAAGGTTGACATGGTTCGAGTTCCTTTCAACATTTTGGAAATCCTGCTGAAACTTTGGACATTCTTGCGAAGGGTTCCCAATCCCCGACAAGATTGGTACCCTTTCACGTCCAAATCTTTCAAACTCCGGGAGAGATTCTCAAAACCAAGGTTGACATGGTTCGAGTTCCTTTCAACATTTTGGAAATCCCGCTGAAACTTTGGACATTCTCGCGAAGGGTTCCCAATCCCCGACAGGATTGGCACCCTTTCACGTCCAAATCTCTCAAACTCCGGGAGAGATTCTCAAAACCAAGGTTGACATGTTTCGAGTTCCTCTCAACATTTTGGAAATCCCGCTGAAACTTTGGACATTCTCGCGAAGGGTTCCCAATCCCCGACAAGATTGGTACCCTCTCACGTCCAAATCTCTCAAACTCCGGGAGAGATTCTCAAAACCAAGGTTGACATGTTTCGAGTTCCTTTCAACATTTTGGAAATCCCACTGAAACTTTGGACATTCTCGCGAAGGGTTCCCGATCCCCGACACGATTGGTACCCTTTCACGTCCAAATCTCTCAAACTCCGGCAGAGATTCTCAAAACCAAGGTTGACATGTTTCGAGTTCCTTTCAACATTTTGGAAATCCCGCTGAAACTTTGGACATTCTCGCGAAGGGTTCCCAATCCCCGACAAGATTCGTAACCTCTCACGTCCAAATCTCTCAAACTCCGGGAGAGATTCTCAAAACCAAGGTTGACATGTTTCGAGTTCCTTTCAACATTTTGGAAATCCCGCTGAAACTTTGGACATTCTTGCGAAGGGTTCCCAATCCCCGACAAGATTGGTACCCTTTCACGTCCAAATCTCTCAAACTCCGGGAGAGATTCTCAAAACCAAGGTTGACATGTTTCGAGTTCCTTTCAACATTTTGGAAATCCCGCTGAAACTTTGGACTTTCTCGCGAAGGGTTCCCAATCCCCGACAAGATTGGTACCCTTTCACGTCCAAATCTCTCAAACTCCGGGAGAGATTCTCAAAACCAAGGTTGACATGTTTCGAGTTCCTTTCAACATTTTGGAAATCCCACTGAAACTTTGGACATTCTCGCGAAGGGTTCCCGATCCCCGACACGATTGGTACCCTTTCACGTCCAAATCTCTCAAAGTCCGGGAGAGATTCTCAAAACCAAGGTTGACATGTTTCGAGTTCCTCTCAACATTTTGGAAATCCCGCTGAAACTTTGGACATTCTCGCGAAGGGTTCCCAATCCCCGACAAGATTGGTACCCTTTCACGTCCAAATCTCTCAAACTCCGGCAGAGATTCTCAAAACCAAGGTTGACATGTTTCGAGTTCCTTTCAACATTTTGGAAATCCCGCTGAAACTTTGGACATTCTCGCGAAGGGTTCCCAATCCCCGACAAGATTCGTACCCTTTCACGTCCAAATCTCTCAAACTCCGGGAGAGATTCTCAAAACCAAGGTTGACATGTTTCGAGTTCCTTTCAACATTTTGGAAATCCCGCTGAAACTTTGGACATTCTGGCGAAGGGTTCCCAATCCCCGACAAGATTGGTACCCTTTCACGTCCAAATCTCTCACACTCCGGGAGAGATTCTCAAAACCAAGGTTGACATGTTTCGAGTTCCTTTCAACATTTTGGAAATCCCGCTGAAACTTTGGACATTCTCGCGAAGGGTTCCCAATCCCCGACAAGATTGGTACCCTTTCACGTCCAAATCTCTCAAACTCCGGGAGAGATTCTCAAAACCAAGGTTGACATGTTTCGAGTTCCTTTCAACATTTTGGAAATCCCACTGAAACTTTGGACATTCTCGCGAAGGGTTCCCGATCCCCGACACGATTGGTACCCTTTCACGTCCAAATCTCTCAAACTCCGGCAGAGATTCTCAAAACCAAGGTTGACATGTTTCGAGTTCCTTTCAACATTTTGGAAATCCCGCTGAAACTTTGGACATTCTCGCGAAGGGTTCCCAATCCCCGACAAGATTCGTAACCTCTCACGTCCAAATCTCTCAAACTCCGGGAGAGATTCTCAAAACCAAGGTTGACATGTTTCGAGTTCCTTTCAACATTTTGGAAATCCCGCTGAAACTTTGGACATTCTTGCGAAGGGTTCCCAATCCCCGACAAGATTGGTACCCTTTCACGTCCAAATCTCTCAAACTCCGGGAGAGATTCTCAAAACCAAGGTTGACATGTTTCGAGTTCCTTTCAACATTTTGGAAATCCCGCTGAAACTTTGGACATTCTCGCGAAGGGTTCCCAATCCCCGACAAGATTGGTACCCTTTCACGTCCAAATCTCTCAAACTCCCTGAGAGATTCTCAAAACCAAGGTTGACATGTTTCGAGTTTCTTTCAACATTTTGGAAATCCCGCTGAAACTTAGGACTTTCTCGCGAAGGGTTCCCAATCCCCGACAAGATTGGTACCCTTTCACGTCCAAATCTCTCAAACTCCGGCAGAGATTCTCAAAACCAAGGTTGACATGTTTCGAGTTCCTTTCAACATTTTGGAAATCCCGCTGAAACTTTGGACATTCTCGCGAAGCGTTCCCAATCCCTGACAAGATTGGTACCCTTTCACGTCCAAATCTCTCAAACTCCGGGAGAGATTCTCAAAACCAAGGTTGACATGTTTCGAGTTCCTTTCAACATTTTGGAAATCCCGCTGAAACTTTGGACATTCTCGCGAAGGGTTCCCGATCCCCGACAAGACTGGTACCCTTTCACGTCCAAATCTCTCAAACTCCGGGAGAGATTCTCAAAACCAAGGTTGACATGTTTCGAGTTCCTTTCAACATTTTGGAAATCCCGCTGAAACTTTAGACATTCTCGCGAAGGGTTCCCAATCCCCGACAAGATTGGTACCCTTTCACGTCCAAATCTCTCAAACTCCGGGAGAGATTCTCAAAACCATGGTTGACATGTATCGAGTTCCTTTCAACATTTTGGAAATCCCGCTGAAACTTTGGACATTCTCGCGAAGGGTTCCCAATCCCCGACAAGATTGGTACCCTTTCACGTCCAAATCTCTCAAACTCCGGGAGAGATTCTCAAAACCAAGGTTGACATGTTTCGAGTTCCTTTCAACATTTTGGAAATCCCGCTGAAACTTTGGACTTTCTCGCGAAGGGTTCCCAATCCCCGAAAATATTGGTACCCTTTCACGTCCAAATCTCTCAAACTCCGGGAGAGATTCTCAAAACCAAGGTTGACATGTTTCGAGTTCCTTTCAACATTTTGGAAATCCCACTGAAACTTTGGACATTCTCGCGAAGGGTTCCCGATCCCCGACACGATTGGTACCCTTTCACGTCCAAATCTCTCAGACTCCGGGAGAGATTCTCAAAACCAAGGTTGACATGTTTCGAGTTCCTCTCAACATTTTGGAAATCCCGCTGAAACTTTGGACATTCTCGCGAAGGGTTCCCAATCCCCGACAAGATTGGTACCCTCTCACGTCCAAATCTCTCAAACTCCGGGAGAGATTCTCAAAACCAAGGTTGACATGTTTCGAGTTCCTTTCAACATTTTGGAAATCCCACTGAAACTTTGGACATTCTCGCGAAGGGTTCCCGATCCCCGACAAGATTGGTACCCTTTCACGTCCAAATCTCTCAAACTCCGGCAGAGATTCTCAAAACCAAGGTTGACATGGTTCGAGTTCCTTTCAACATTTTGGAAATCCCGCTGAAACTTTGGACATTCTCGCGAAGGGTTCCCAATCCCCGACAAGATTGGTACCCTTTCACGTCCAAATCTCTCAAACTCCGGGAGAGATTCTCAAAACCAAGGTTGACATGTTTCGAGTTCCTTTCAACATTTTGGAAATCCCGCTGAAACTTTGGACATTCTGGCGAAGGGTTCCCAATCCCCGACAAGATTGGTACCCTTTCACGTCCAAATCTCTCAAACTCCGGGAGAGATTCTCAAAACCAAGGTTGACATGTTTCGAGTTCCTTTCAACATTTTGGAAATCCCGCTGAAACTTTGGACATTCTCGCGAAGGGTTCCCGATCCCCGACAAGATTGGTACCCTTTCACGTCCAAATCTCTCAAAGTCCGGGAGAGATACTCAAAACCAAGGTTGACATGTTTCGAGTTCCTTTCAACATTTTGGAAATCCCGCTGAAACTTTGGAAATTCTCACGAAGGGTTCCCAATCCCCGACAAGATTGGTACCCTTTCACGTCCAAATCTCTCAAACTCCGGGAGAGATTCTCAAAACCATGGTTGACATGGTTCGAGTTCCTTTCAACATTTTGGAAATCCCGCTGAAACTTTGGACATTCTCGCGAAGGGTTCCCAGTCCCCGACAAGATTGGTACCCTTTCACGTCCAAATCTCTCAAACTCCGGGAGAGATTCTCAAAACCAAGGTTGACATGTTTCGAGTTCCTTTCAACATTTTGGAAATCCCGCTGAAACTTTGGACATTCTGGCGAAGGGTTCCCAATCCCCGACAAGATTGGTACCCTTTCACGTCCAAATCTCTCAAACTCCGGGAGAGATTCTCAAAACCAAGGTTGACATGTTTCGAGTTCCTTTCAACATTTTGGAAATCCCGCTGAAACTTTGGACATTCTGGCGAAGGGTTCCCAATCCCCGACAGGATTGGTACCCTTTCACGTCCAAATCTCTCAAACTCCGGGAGAGATTCTCAAAACCAAGGTTGACATGTTTCGAGTTCCTTTCAACATTTTGGAAATCCCGCTGAAACTTTGGACATTCTCGCGAAGGGTTCCCAATCCCCGACAAGACTGGTACCCTTTCACGTCCAAATCTCTCAAACTCCGGGAGAGATACTCAAAACCAAGGTTGACATGTTTCGAGTTCCTTTCAACATTTTGGAAATCCCGCTGAAACTTTGGAAATTCTCACGAAGGGTTCCCAATCCCCGACAAGATTGGTACCCTTTCACGTCCAAATCTCTCAAACTCCGGGAGAGATTCTCAAAACCAAGGTTGACATGGTTCGAGTTCCTTTCAACATTTTGGAAATCCCGCTGAAACTTTGGACATTCTCGCGAAGGGTTCCCAATCCCCGACAAGATTGGTACCCTTTCACGTCCAAATCTCTCAGACTCCGGGAGAGATTCTCAAAACCAAGGTTGACATGTTTCGAGTTCCTTTCAACATTTTGGAAATCCCGCTGAAACTTTGGACATTCTCGCGAAGGGTTCCCAATCCCCGACAAGATTGGTACCCTGTCATGTCCAAATCTCTCAAACTCCGGGAGAGATTCTCAAAACCAAGGTTGACATGTTTCGAGTTCCTTTCAACATTTTGGAAATCCCGCTGAAACTTTGGACATTCTCGCGAAGGGTTCCCAATCCCCGACAAGACTGGTACCCTTTCACGTCCAAATCTCTCAAAGTCCGGGAGAGATACTCAAAACCAAGGTTGACATGTTTTGAGTTCCTTTCAGCATTTTGGAAATCCCGCTGAAACTTTGGAAATTCTCGCGAAGGGTTCCCAATCCCCGACAAGATTGGTACCCTTTCACGTCCAAATCTCTCAAACTCCGGGAGAGATTCTCAAAACCAAGGTTGACATGGTTCGAGTTCCTTTCAACATTTTGGAAATCCTGCTGAAACTTTGGACATTCTTGCGAAGGGTTCCCAATCCCCGACAAGATTGGTACCCTTTCACGTCCAAATCTTTCAAACTCCGGGAGAGATTCTCAAAACCAAGGTTGACATGGTTCGAGTTCCTTTCAACATTTTGGAAATCCCGCTGAAACTTTGGACATTCTCGCGAAGGGTTCCCAATCCCCGACAGGATTGGCACCCTTTCACGTCCAAATCTCTCAAACTCCGGGAGAGATTCTCAAAACCAAGGTTGACATGTTTCGAGTTCCTCTCAACATTTTGGAAATCCCGCTGAAACTTTGGACATTCTCGCGAAGGGTTCCCAATCCCCGACAAGATTGGTACCCTCTCACGTCCAAATCTCTCAAACTCCGGGAGAGATTCTCAAAACCAAGGTTGACATGTTTCGAGTTCCTTTCAACATTTTGGAAATCCCACTGAAACTTTGGACATTCTCGCGAAGGGTTCCCGATCCCCGACAAGATTGGTACCCTTTCACGTCCAAATCTCTCAAACTCCGGCAGAGATTCTCAAAACCAAGGTTGACATGTTTCGAGTTCCTTTCAACATTTTGGAAATCCCGCTGAAACTTTGGACATTCTCGCGAAGGGTTCCCAATCCCCGACAAGATTGGTACCCTTTCACGTCCAAATCTCTCAAACTCCGGGAGAGATTCTCAAAACCAAGGTTGACATAGTTCGAGTTCCTTTCAACATTTTGGAAATCCCGCTGAAACTTTGGACATTCTGGCGAAGGGTTCCCAATCCCCGACAAGATTGGTACCCTTTCACGTCCAAATCTCTCAAACTCCGGGAGAGATTCTCAAAACCAAGGTTGACATGTTTCGAGTTCCTTTCAACATTTTGGAAATCCCGCTGAAACTTTGGACATTCTCGCGAAGGGTTCCCGATCCCCGACACGATTGGTACCCTTTCACGTCCAAATCTCTCAAAGTCCGGGAGAGATACTCAAAACCAAGGTTGACATGTTTCGAGTTCCTTTCAACATTTTGGAAATCCCGCTGAAACTTTGGAAATTCTCACGAAGGGTTCCCAATCCCCGACAAGATTGGTACCCTTTCACGTCCAAATCTCTCAAACTCCGGGAGAGATTCTCAAAACCATGGTTGACATGGTTCGAGTTCCTTTCAACATTTTGGAAATCCCGCTGAAACTTTGGACATTCTCGCGAAGGGTTCCCAGTCCCCGACAAGATTGGTACCCTTTCACGTCCAAATCTCTCAAACTCCGGGAGAGATTCTCAAAACCAAGGTTGACATGTTTCGAGTTCCTTTCAACATTTTGGAAATCCCGCTGAAACTTTGGACATTCTGGCGAAGGGTTCCCAATCGCCGACAAGATTGGTACCCTTTCACGTCCAAATCTCTCAAACTCCGGGAGAGATTCTCAAAACCAAGGTTGACATGTTTCGAGTTCCTTTCAACATTTTGGAAATCCCGCTGAAACTTTGGACATTCTGGCGAAGGGTTCCCAATCCCCGACAGGATTGGTACCCTTTCACGTCCAAATCTCTCAAACTCCGGGAGAGATTCTCAAAACCAAGGTTGACATGTTTCGAGTTCCTTTCAACATTTTGGAAATCCCGCTGAAACTTTGGACATTCTCGCGAAGGGTTCCCAATCCCCGACAAGACTGGTACCCTTTCACGTCCAAATCTCTCAAACTCCGGGAGAGATACTCAAAACCAAGGTTGACATGTTTCGAGTTCCTCTCAACATTTTGGAAATCCCGCTGAAACTTTGGAAATTCTCACGAAGGGTTCCCAATCCCCGACAAGATTGGTACCCTTTCACGTCCAAATCTCTCAAACTCCGGGAGAGATTCTCAAAACCAAGGTTGACATGGTTCGAGTTCCTTTCAACATTTTGGAAATCCCGCTGAAACTTTGGACATTCTGGCGAAGGGTTCCCAATCCCCGACAAGATTGGTACCCTTTCACGTCCAAATCTCTCAGACTCCGGGAGAGATTCTCAAAACCAAGGTTGACATGTTTCGAGTTCCTTTCAACATTTTGGAAATCCCGCTGAAACTTTGGACATTCTCGCGAAGGGTTCCCAATCCCCGACAAGATTGGTACCCTGTCATGTCCAAATCTCTCAAACTCCGGGAGAGATTCTCAAAACCAAGGTTGACATGTTTCGAGTTCCTTTCAACATTTTGGAAATCCCGCTGAAACTTTGGACATTCTCGCGAAGGGTTCCCAATCCCCGACAAGACTGGTACCCTTTCACGTCCAAATCTCTCAAAGTCCGGGAGAGATACTCAAAACCAAGGTTGACATGTTTTGAGTTCCTTTCAGCATTTTGGAAATCCCGCTGAAACTTTGGAAATTCTCGCGAAGGGTTCCCAATCCCCGACAAGATTGGTACCCTTTCACGTCCAAATCTCTCAAACTCCGGGAGAGATTCTCAAAACCAAGGTTGACATGGTTCGAGTTCCTTTCAACATTTTGGAAATCCTGCTGAAACTTTGGACATTCTTGCGAAGGGTTCCCAATCCCCGACAAGATTGGTACCCTTTCACGTCCAAATCTTTCAAACTCCGGGAGAGATTCTCAAAACCAAGGTTGACATGGTTCGAGTTCCTTTCAACATTTTGGAAATCCCGCTGAAACTTTGGACATTCTCGCGAAGGGTTCCCAATCCCCGACAGGATTGGCACACTTTCACGTCCAAATCTCTCAAACTCCGGGAGAGATTCTCAAAACCAAGGTTGACATGTTTCGAGTTCCTCTCAACATTTTGGAAATCCCGCTGAAACTTTGGACATTCTCGTGAAGGGTTCCCAATCCCCGACAAGATCGGTACCCTTTCACGTCCAAATCTCTCAAACTCCGGGAGAGATTCTCAAAACCAAGGTCGACATGTTTCGAGTTCCTTTCAACATTTTGGAAATCCCGCTGAAACTTTGGACATTGTCGCGAAGGGTTCCCAATCCCCGACAAGACTGGTACCCTTTCACGTCCAAATCTCTCAAACTCCGGGAGAGATTCTCAAAACCATGGTTGAAACGTTTCCGGTTCCTTTCAACATTTTGGAAATCCCGCTGAAACTTTGGACATTCTCGCGAAGGGTTCCCGATCCCCGACAAGATTGGTACCCTTTCACGTCCAAATCTCTCAAACTCCGGGAGAGATTCTCAAAACCAAGGTTGACATGTTTCGAGTTCCTTTCAACATTTTGGAAATCCCGCTGAAACTTTGGACATTCTCGCGAAGGGTTCCCAATCCCCGACAAGATTGGTACCCTTTCACGTCCAAATCTCTCAAACTCCGGGAGAGATTCTCAAAACCATGGTTGAA
This sequence comes from Streptopelia decaocto, assembly GCF_964273445.1. Classification (NCBI taxonomy): domain Eukaryota; kingdom Metazoa; phylum Chordata; class Aves; order Columbiformes; family Columbidae; genus Streptopelia; species Streptopelia decaocto. Next base: position 868,126 of record NW_028117052.1, read on the forward strand.
ACGTTTCGAGTTCCTTTCAACATTTTGGAAATCCCGCTGAAACTTTGGACATTCTCGCGAAGGGTTCCCAATCCCCGACAAGATTGGTACCCTTTCACGTCCAAATCTCTCAAACTCCGGGAGAGATTCTCAAAACCATGGTTGACATGGTTCGAGTTCCTTTCAACATTTTGGAAATCCCGCTGAAACTTTGGACATTCTCGCGAAGGGTTCCCAGTCCCCGACAAGATTGGTACCCTTTCACGTCCAAATCTCTCAAACTCCGGGAGAGATTCTCAAAACCAAGGTTGACATGTTTCGAGTTCCTTTCAACATTTTGGAAATCCCGCTGAAACTTTGGACATTCTCGCGAAGGGTTCCCAATCCCCGACAAGATTGGTACCCTTTCACGTCCAAATCTCTCAAACTCCGGGAGAGATTCTCAAAACCAAGGTTGACATGTTTCGAGTTCCTTTCAACATTTTGGAAATCCCGCTGAAACTTTGGACATTCTGGCGAAGGGTTCCCAATCCCCGACAAGATTGGTACCCTTTCACGTCCAAATCTCTCAAACTCCGGGAGAGATTCTCAAAACCAAGGTTGACATGTTTCGAGTTCCTTTCAACATTTTGGAAATCCCGCTGAAACTTTGGACATTCTGGCGAAGGGTTCCCAATCCCCGACAGGATTGGTACCCTTTCACGTCCAAATCTCTCAAACTCCGGGAGAGATTCTCAAAACCAAGGTTGACATGTTTCGAGTTCCTTTCAACATTTTGGAAATCCCGCTGAAACTTTGGACATTCTCGCGAAGGGTTCCCAATCCCCGACAAGACTGGTACCCTTTCACGTCCAAATCTCTCAAACTCCGGGAGAGATACTCAAAACCAAGGTTGACATGTTTCGAGTTCCTTTCAACATTTTGGAAATCCCGCTGAAACTTTGGAAATTCTCACGAAGGGTTCCCAATCCCCGACAAGATTGGTACCCTTTCACGTCCAAATCTCTCAAACTCCGGGAGAGATTCTCAAAACCAAGGTTGACATGGTTCGAGTTCCTTTCAACATTTTGGAAATCCCGCTGAAACTTTGGACATTCTCGCGAAGGGTTCCCAATCCCCGACAAGACTGGTACCCTTTCACGTCCAAATCTCTCAAACTCCGGGAGAGATACTCAAAACCAAGGTTGACATGTTTCGAGTTCCTCTCAACATTTTGGAAATCCCGCTGAAACTTTGGAAATTCTCACGAAGGGTTCCCAATCCCCGACAAGATTGGTACCCTTTCACGTCCAAATCTCTCAAACTCCGGGAGAGATTCTCAAAACCAAGGTTGACATGGTTCGAGTTCCTTTCAACATTTTGGAAATCCCGCTGAAACTTTGGACATTCTGGCGAAGGGTTCCCAATCCCCGACAAGATTGGTACCCTTTCACGTCCAAATCTCTCAGACTCCGGGAGAGATTCTCAAAACCAAGGTTGACATGTTTCGAGTTCCTTTCAACATTTTGGAAATCCCGCTGAAACTTTGGACATTCTCGCGAAGGGTTCCCAATCCCCGACAAGATTGGTACCCTGTCATGTCCAAATCTCTCAAACTCCGGGAGAGATTCTCAAAACCAAGGTTGACATGTTTCGAGTTCCTTTCAACATTTTGGAAATCCCGCTGAAACTTTGGACATTCTCGCGAAGGGTTCCCAATCCCCGACAAGACTGGTACCCTTTCACGTCCAAATCTCTCAAAGTCCGGGAGAGATACTCAAAACCAAGGTTGACATGTTTTGAGTTCCTTTCAGCATTTTGGAAATCCCGCTGAAACTTTGGAAATTCTCGCGAAGGGTTCCCAATCCCCGACAAGATTGGTACCCTTTCACGTCCAAATCTCTCAAACTCCGGGAGAGATTCTCAAAACCAAGGTTGACATGGTTCGAGTTCCTTTCAACATTTTGGAAATCCTGCTGAAACTTTGGACATTCTTGCGAAGGGTTCCCAATCCCCGACAAGATTGGTACCCTTTCACGTCCAAATCTTTCAAACTCCGGGAGAGATTCTCAAAACCAAGGTTGACATGGTTCGAGTTCCTTTCAACATTTTGGAAATCCCGCTGAAACTTTGGACATTCTCGCGAAGGGTTCCCAATCCCCGACAGGATTGGCACACTTTCACGTCCAAATCTCTCAAACTCCGGGAGAGATTCTCAAAACCAAGGTTGACATGTTTCGAGTTCCTCTCAACATTTTGGAAATCCCCCTGAAACTTTGGACATTCTCGTGAAGGGTTCCCAATCCCCGACAAGATCGGTACCCTTTCACGTCCAAATCTCTCAAACTCCGGGAGAGATTCTCAAAACCAAGGTCGACATGTTTCGAGTTCCTTTCAACATTTTGGAAATCCCGCTGAAACTTTGGACATTGTCGCGAAGGGTTCCCAATCCCCGACAAGACTGGTACCCTTTCACGTCCAAATCTCTCAAACTCCGGGAGAGATTCTCAAAACCATGGTTGAAACGTTTCCGGTTCCTTTCAACATTTTGGAAATCCCGCTGAAACTTTGGACATTCTCGCGAAGGGTTCCCGATCCCCGACAAGATTGGTACCCTTTCACGTCCAAATCTCTCAAACTCCGGGAGAGATTCTCAAAACCAAGGTTGACATGTTTCGAGTTCCTTTCAACATTTTGGAAATCCCGCTGAAACTTTGGACATTCTCGCGAAGGGTTCCCAATCCCCGACAAGATTGGTACCCTTTCACGTCCAAATCTCTCAAACTCCGGGAGAGATTCTCAAAACCATGGTTGAAACGTTTCGAGTTCCTTTCAACATTTTGGAAATCCCGCTGAAACTTTGGACATTCTCGCGAAGGGTTCCCAATCCCCGACAAGATTGGTACCCTTTCACGTCCAAATCTCTCAAACTCCGGGAGAGATTCTCAAAACCATGGTTGACATGGTTCGAGTTCCTTTCAACATTTTGGAAATCCCGCTGAAACTTTGGACATTCTCGCGAAGGGTTCCCAGTCCCCGACAAGATTGGTACCCTTTCACGTCCAAATCTCTCAAACTCCGGGAGAGATTCTCAAAACCAAGGTTGACATGTTTCGAGTTCCTTTCAACATTTTGGAAATCCCGCTGAAACTTTGGACATTCTCGCGAAGGGTTCCCAATCCCCGACAAGATTGGTACCCTTTCACGTCCAAATCTCTCAAACTCCGGGAGAGATTCTCAAAACCAAGGTTGACATGTTTCGAGTTCCTTTCAACATTTTGGAAATCCCGCTGAAACTTTGGACATTCTGGCGAAGGGTTCCCAATCCCCGACAAGATTGGTACCCTTTCACGTCCAAATCTCTCAAACTCCGGGAGAGATTCTCAAAACCAAGGTTGACATGTTTCGAGTTCCTTTCAACATTTTGGAAATCCCGCTGAAACTTTGGACATTCTCGCGAAGGGTTCCCAATCCCCGACAGGATTGGTACCCTTTCACGTCCAAATCTCTCAAACTCCGGGAGAGATTCTCAAAACCAAGGTTGACATGTTTCGAGTTCCTTTCAACATTTTGGAAATCCCGCTGAAACTTTGGACATTCTCGCGAAGGGTTCCCAATCCCCGACAAGACTGGTACCCTTTCACGTCCAAATCTCTCAAACTCCGGGAGAGATACTCAAAACCAAGGTTGACATGTTTCGAGTTCCTTTCAACATTTTGGAAATCCCGCTGAAACTTTGGAAATTCTCACGAAGGGTTCCCAATCCCCGACAAGATTGGTACCCTTTCACGTCCAAATCTCTCAAACTCCGGGAGAGATTCTCAAAACCAAGGTTGACATGGTTCGAGTTCCTTTCAACATTTTGGAAATCCCGCTGAAACTTTGGACATTCTCGCGAAGGGTTCCCAATCCCCGACAAGATTGGTACCCTTTCACGTCCAAATCTCTCAGACTCCGGGAGAGATTCTCAAAACCAAGGTTGACATGTTTCGAGTTCCTTTCAACATTTTGGAAATCCCGCTGAAACTTTGGACATTCTCGCGAAGGGTTCCCAATCCCCGACAAGATTGGTACCCTGTCATGTCCAAATCTCTCAAACTCCGGGAGAGATTCTCAAAACCAAGGTTGACATGTTTCGAGTTCCTTTCAACATTTTGGAAATCCCGCTGAAACTTTGGACATTCTCGCGAAGGGTTCCCAATCCCCGACAAGACTGGTACCCTTTCACGTCCAAATCTCTCAAAGTCCGGGAGAGATACTCAAAACCAAGGTTGACATGTTTTGAGTTCCTTTCAGCATTTTGGAAATCCCGCTGAAACTTTGGAAATTCTCGCGAAGGGTTCCCAATCCCCGACAAGATTGGTACCCTTTCACGTCCAAATCTCTCAAACTCCGGGAGAGATTCTCAAAACCAAGGTTGACATGGTTCGAGTTCCTTTCAACATTTTGGAAATCCTGCTGAAACTTTGGACATTCTTGCGAAGGGTTCCCAATCCCCGACAAGATTGGTACCCTTTCACGTCCAAATCTTTCAAACTCCGGGAGAGATTCTCAAAACCAAGGTTGACATGGTTCGAGTTCCTTTCAACATTTTGGAAATCCCGCTGAAACTTTGGACATTCTCGCGAAGGGTTCCCAATCCCCGACAGGATTGGCACCCTTTCACGTCCAAATCTCTCAAACTCCGGGAGAGATTCTCAAAACCAAGGTTGACATGTTTCGAGTTCCTCTCAACATTTTGGAAATCCCGCTGAAACTTTGGACATTCTCGCGAAGGGTTCCCAATCCCCGACAAGATTGGTACCCTCTCACGTCCAAATCTCTCAAACTCCGGGAGAGATTCTCAAAACCAAGGTTGACATGTTTCGAGTTCCTTTCAACATTTTGGAAATCCCACTGAAACTTTGGACATTCTCGCGAAGGGTTCCCGATCCCCGACAAGATTGGTACCCTTTCACGTCCAAATCTCTCAAACTCCGGCAGAGATTCTCAAAACCAAGGTTGACATGTTTCGAGTTCCTTTCAACATTTTGGAAATCCCGCTGAAACTTTGGACATTCTCGCGAAGGGTTCCCAATCCCCGACAAGATTGGTACCCTTTCACGTCCAAATCTCTCAAACTCCGGGAGAGATTCTCAAAACCAAGGTTGACATAGTTCGAGTTCCTTTCAACATTTTGGAAATCCCGCTGAAACTTTGGACATTCTGGCGAAGGGTTCCCAATCCCCGACAAGATTGGTACCCTTTCACGTCCAAATCTCTCAAACTCCGGGAGAGATTCTCAAAACCAAGGTTGACATGTTTCGAGTTCCTTTCAACATTTTGGAAATCCCGCTGAAACTTTGGACATTCTCGCGAAGGGTTCCCGATCCCCGACACGATTGGTACCCTTTCACGTCCAAATCTCTCAAAGTCCGGGAGAGATACTCAAAACCAAGGTTGACATGTTTCGAGTTCCTTTCAACATTTTGGAAATCCCGCTGAAACTTTGGAAATTCTCACGAAGGGTTCCCAATCCCCGACAAGATTGGTACCCTTTCACGTCCAAATCTCTCAAACTCCGGGAGAGATTCTCAAAACCATGGTTGACATGGTTCGAGTTCCTTTCAACATTTTGGAAATCCCGCTGAAACTTTGGACATTCTCGCGAAGGGTTCCCAGTCCCCGACAAGATTGGTACCCTTTCACGTCCAAATCTCTCAAACTCCGGGAGAGATTCTCAAAACCAAGGTTGACATGTTTCGAGTTCCTTTCAACATTTTGGAAATCCCGCTGAAACTTTGGACATTCTGGCGAAGGGTTCCCAATCCCCGACAAGATTGGTACCCTTTCACGTCCAAATCTCTCAAACTCCGGGAGAGATTCTCAAAACCAAGGTTGACATGTTTCGAGTTCCTTTCAACATTTTGGAAATCCCGCTGAAACTTTGGACATTCTGGCGAAGGGTTCCCAATCCCCGACAGGATTGGTACCCTTTCACGTCCAAATCTCTCAAACTCCGGGAGAGATTCTCAAAACCAAGGTTGACATGTTTCGAGTTCCTTTCAACATTTTGGAAATCCCGCTGAAACTTTGGACATTCTCGCGAAGGGTTCCCAATCCCCGACAAGACTGGTACCCTTTCACGTCCAAATCTCTCAAACTCCGGGAGAGATACTCAAAACCAAGGTTGACATGTTTCGAGTTCCTCTCAACATTTTGGAAATCCCGCTGAAACTTTGGAAATTCTCACGAAGGGTTCCCAATCCCCGACAAGATTGGTACCCTTTCACGTCCAAATCTCTCAAACTCCGGGAGAGATTCTCAAAACCAAGGTTGACATGGTTCGAGTTCCTTTCAACATTTTGGAAATCCCGCTGAAACTTTGGACATTCTGGCGAAGGGTTCCCAATCCCCGACAAGATTGGTACCCTTTCACGTCCAAATCTCTCAGACTCCGGGAGAGATTCTCAAAACCAAGGTTGACATGTTTCGAGTTCCTTTCAACATTTTGGAAATCCCGCTGAAACTTTGGACATTCTCGCGAAGGGTTCCCAATCCCCGACAAGATTGGTACCCTGTCATGTCCAAATCTCTCAAACTCCGGGAGAGATTCTCAAAACCAAGGTTGACATGTTTCGAGTTCCTTTCAACATTTTGGAAATCCCGCTGAAACTTTGGACATTCTCGCGAAGGGTTCCCAATCCCCGACAAGACTGGTACCCTTTCACGTCCAAATCTCTCAAAGTCCGGGAGAGATACTCAAAACCAAGGTTGACATGTTTTGAGTTCCTTTCAGCATTTTGGAAATCCCGCTGAAACTTTGGAAATTCTCGCGAAGGGTTCCCAATCCCCGACAAGATTGGTACCCTTTCACGTCCAAATCTCTCAAACTCCGGGAGAGATTCTCAAAACCAAGGTTGACATGGTTCGAGTTCCTTTCAACATTTTGGAAATCCTGCTGAAACTTTGGACATTCTTGCGAAGGGTTCCCAATCCCCGACAAGATTGGTACCCTTTCACGTCCAAATCTTTCAAACTCCGGGAGAGATTCTCAAAACCATGGTTGACATGGTTCGAGTTCCTTTCAACATTTTGGAAATCCCGCTGAAACTTTGGACATTCTCGCGAAGGGTTCCCAATCCCCGACAGGATTGGCACACTTTCACGTCCAAATCTCTCAAACTCCGGGAGAGATTCTCAAAACCAAGGTTGACATGTTTCGAGTTCCTCTCAACATTTTGGAAATCCCCCTGAAACTTTGGACATTCTCGTGAAGGGTTCCCAATCCCCGACAAGATCGGTACCCTTTCACGTCCAAATCTCTCAAACTCCGGGAGAGATTCTCAAAACCAAGGTCGACATGTTTCGAGTTCCTTTCAACATTTTGGAAATCCCGCTGAAACTTTGGACATTGTCGCGAAGGGTTCCCAATCCCCGACAAGACTGGTACCCTTTCACGTCCAAATCTCTCAAACTCCGGGAGAGATTCTCAAAACCATGGTTGAAACGTTTCCGGTTCCTTTCAACATTTTGGAAATCCCGCTGAAACTTTGGACATTCTCGCGAAGGGTTCCCGATCCCCGACAAGATTGGTACCCTTTCACGTCCAAATCTCTCAAACTCCGGGAGAGATTCTCAAAACCAAGGTTGACATGTTTCGAGTTCCTTTCAACATTTTGGAAATCCCGCTGAAACTTTGGACATTCTCGCGAAGGGTTCCCAATCCCCGACAAGATTGGTACCCTTTCACGTCCAAATCTCTCAAACTCCGGGAGAGATTCTCAAAACCATGGTTGAAACGTTTCGAGTTCCTTTCAACATTTTGGAAATCCCGCTGAAACTTTGGACATTCTCGCGAAGGGTTCCCAATCCCCGACAAGATTGGTACCCTTTCACGTCCAAATCTCTCAAACTCCGGGAGAGATTCTCAAAACCATGGTTGACATGGTTCGAGTTCCTTTCAACATTTTGGAAATCCCGCTGAAACTTTGGACATTCTCGCGAAGGGTTCCCAGTCCCCGACAAGATTGGTACCCTTTCACGTCCAAATCTCTCAAACTCCGGGAGAGATTCTCAAAACCAAGGTTGACATGTTTCGAGTTCCTTTCAACATTTTGGAAATCCCGCTGAAACTTTGGACATTCTCGCGAAGGGTTCCCAATCCCCGACAAGATTGGTACCCTTTCACGTCCAAATCTCTCAAACTCCGGGAGAGATTCTCAAAACCAAGGTTGACATGTTTCGAGTTCCTTTCAACATTTTGGAAATCCCGCTGAAACTTTGGACATTCTTGCGAAGGGTTCCCGATCCCCGACAAGATTGGTACCCTTTCACGTCCAAATCTCTCAAACTCCGGGAGAGATTGTCAAAACCAAGGTTGACATGGTTCGAGTTCCTTTCAACATTTTGGAAATCCCGCTGAAACTTTGGACATTCTCGCGAAGGGTTCCCAATCCCCGACAAGATTGGCACCCTTTCACGTCCAAATCTCTCAAACTCCGGGAGAGATTCTCAAAACCAAGGTTGACATGTTTCGAGTTCCTTTCAACATTTTGGAAATCCTGCTGAAACTTTGGACATTCTCGCGAAGGGTTCCCAATCCCCGACAAGACTGGTACCCTTTCACGTCCAAATCTCTCAAACTCCGGGAGAGATACTCAAAACCAAGGTTGACATGTTTCGAGTTCCTTTCAACATTTTGGAAATCCCGCTGAAACTTTGGACATTCTCGCGAAGGGTTCCCAATCCCCGACAAGATTGGTACCCTTTCACGTCCAAATCTCTCAAACTCCGGGAGAGATTCTCAAAACCAAGGTTGACATGTTTCGAGTTCCTTTCAACATTTTGGAAATCCCGCTGAAACTTTGGACATTCTTGCGAAGGGTTCCCGATCCCCGACAAGATTGGTACCCTTTCACGTCCAAATCTCTCAAACTCCGGGAGAGATTGTCAAAACCAAGGTTGACATGGTTCGAGTTCCTTTCAACATTTTGGAAATCCCGCTGAAACTTTGGACATTCCCGCGAAGGGTTCCCAATCCCCGACAAGATTGGCACCCTTTCACGTCCAAATCTCTCAAACTCCGGGAGAGATTCTCAAAACCAAGGTTGACATGTTTCGAGTTCCTTTCAACATTTTGGAAATCCTGCTGAAACTTTGGACATTCTCGCGAAGGGTTCCCAATCCCCGACAAGACTGGTACCCTTTCACGTCCAAATCTCTCAAACTCCGGGAGAGATACTCAAAACCAAGGTTGACATGTTTCGAGTTCCTTTCAACATTTTGGAAATCCCGCTGAAACTTTGGAAATTCTCACGAAGGGTTCCCAATCCCCGACAAGATTGGTACCCTTTCACGTCCAAATCTCTCAAACTCCGGGAGAGATTCTCAAAACCAAGGTTGACATGGTTCGAGTTCCTTTCAACATTTTGGAAATCCCGCTGAAACTTTGGACATTCTGGCGAAGGGTTCCCAATCCCCGACAAGATTGGCACCCTTTCACGTCCAAATCTCTCAGACTCCGGGAGAGATTCTCAAAACCAAGGTTGACATGTTTCGAGTTCCTTTCAACATTTTGGAAATCCCGCTGAAACTTTGGACATTCTCGCGAAGGGTTCCCAATCCCCGACAAGATTGGTACCCTTTCATGTCCAAATCTCTCAAACTCCGGGAGAGATTCTCAAAACCAAGGTTGACATGTTTCGAGTTCCTTTCAACATTTTGGAAATCCCGCTGAAACTTTGGACATTCTCGCGAAGGGTTCCCAATCCCCGACAAGACTGGTACCCTTTCACGTCCAAATCTCTCAAGGTCCGGGAGAGATACTCAAAACCAAGGTTGACATGTTTTGAGTTCCTTTCAACATTTTGGAAATCCCGCTGAAACTTTGGAAATTCTCGCGAAGGGTTCCCAATCCCCGACAAGATTGGTACCCTTTCACGTCCAAATCTCTCAAACTCCGGGAGAGATTGTCAAAACCAAGGTTGACATGGTTCGAGTTCCTTTCAACATTTTGGAAATCCCGCTGAAACTTTGGACATTCCCGCGAAGGGTTCCCAATCCCCGACAAGATTGGCACCCTTTCACGTCCAAATCTCTCAAACTCCGGGAGAGATTCTCAAAACCAAGGTTGACATGTTTCGAGTTCCTTTCAACATTTTGGAAATCCTGCTGAAACTTTGGACATTCTCGCGAAGGGTTCCCAATCCCCGACAAGACTGGTACCCTTTCACGTCCAAATCTCTCAAACTCCGGGAGAGATACTCAAAACCAAGGTTGACATGTTTCGAGTTCCTTTCAACATTTTGGAAATCCCGCTGAAACTTTGGAAATTCTCACGAAGGGTTCCCAATCCCCGACAAGATTGGTACCCTTTCACGTCCAAATCTCTCAAACTCCGGGAGAGATTCTCAAAACCAAGGTTGACATGGTTCGAGTTCCTTTCAACATTTTGGAAATCCCGCTGAAACTTTGGACATTCTGGCGAAGGGTTCCCAATCCCCGACAAGATTGGCACCCTTTCACGTCCAAATCTCTCAGACTCCGGGAGAGATTCTCAAAACCAAGGTTGACATGTTTCGAGTTCCTTTCAACATTTTGGAAATCCCGCTGAAACTTTGGACATTCTCGCGAAGGGTTCCCAATCCCCGACAAGATTGGTACCCTTTCATGTCCAAATCTCTCAAACTCCGGGAGAGATTCTCAAAACCAAGGTTGACATGTTTCGAGTTCCTTTCAACATTTTGGAAATCCCGCTGAAACTTTGGACATTCTCGCGAAGGGTTCCCAATCCCCGACAAGACTGGTACCCTTTCACGTCCAAATCTCTCAAGGTCCGGGAGAGATACTCAAAACCAAGGTTGACATGTTTTGAGTTCCTTTCAACATTTTGGAAATCCCGCTGAAACTTTGGAAATTCTCGCGAAGGGTTCCCAATCCCCGACAAGATTGGTACCCTTTCACGTCCAAATCTCTCAAACTCCGGGAGAGATTCTCAAAACCAAGGTTGACAGGGTTCGAGTTCCTTTCAACATTTTGGAAATCCTGCTGAAACTTTGGACATTCTTGCGAAGGGTTCCCAATCCCCGACAAGATTGGTACCCTTTCACGTCCAAATCTTTCAAACTCCGGGAGAGATTCTCAAAACCAAGGTTGACATGGTTCGAGTTCCTTTCAACATTTTGGAAATCCCGCTGAAACTTTGGACATTCTCGCGAAGGGTTCCCAATCCCCGACAGGATTGGCACCCTTTCACGTCCAAATCTCTCAAACTCCGGGAGAGATTCTCAAAACCAAGGTTGACATGGTTCGAGTTCCTCTCAACATTTTGGAAATCCCGCTGAAACTTTGGACATTCTCGCGAAGGGTTCCCAATCCCCGACAAGATTGGCACCCTTTCACATCCAAATCTCTCAAACTCCGGGAGAGATTCTCAAAACCAAGGTTGACATGTTTCGAGTTCCTCTCAACATTTTGGAAATCCCCCTGAAACTTTGGACATTCTCGTGAAGGGTTCCCAATCCCCGACAAGATCGGTACCCTTTCACGTCCAAATCTCTCAAACTCCGGGAGAGATTCTCAAAACCAAGGTCGACATGTTTCGAGTTCCTTTCAACATTTTGGAAATCCCGCTGAAACTTTGGACATTGTCGCGAAGGGTTCCCAATCCCCGACAGGACTGGTACCCTTTCACGTCCAAATCTCTCAAACTCCGGGAGAGATTCTCAAAACCATGGTTGAAACGTTTCGAGTTCCTTTCAACATTTTGGAAATCCCGCTGAAACTTTGGACATTCTCGCGAAGGGTTCCCGATCCCCGACAAGATTGGTATCCTTTCACGTCCAAATCTCTCAAACTCCGGGAGAGATTCTCAAAACCAAGGTTGACATGTTTCGAGTTCCTTTCAACATTTTGGAAATCCCGCTGAAACTTTGGACATTCTCGCGAAGGGTTCCCAATCCCCGACAAGATTGGCACCCTTTCACGTCCAAATCTCTCAAACTCCGGGAGAGATTGTCAAAACCATGGTTGAAATGTTTCGAGTTCCTTTCAACATTTTGGAAATCCCGCTGAAACTTTGGACATTGTCGCGAAGGGTTCCCAATCCCCGTCAAGATTGGTACCCTTTCACGTCCAAATCTCTCAAACTCCGGGAGAGATTCTCAAAACCAAGGTTGACATGTTTTGAGTTCCTTTCAACATTTTGGAAATCCCGCTGAAACTTTGGACATTCTCGCGAAGGGTTCCCAATCCCCGACAAGATTGGTACCCTTTCACGTCCAAATCTCTCAAACTCCGGGAGAGATTCTCAAAACCATGGTTGACATGGTTCGAGTTCCTTTCAACATTTTGGAAATCCCGCTGAAACTTTGGACATTCTGGCGAAGGGTTCCCAATCCCCGACAAGATTGGTACCCTTTCACGTCCAAATCTCTCAAACTCCGGGAGAGATTCTCAAAACCAAGGTTGACATGTTTCGAGTTCCTTTCAACATTTTGGAAATCCCGCTGAAACTTTGGACATTCTCGCGAAGGGTTCCCAATCCCCGACAAGATTGGCACCCTTTCACGTCCAAATCTCTCAAACTCCGGGAGAGATTCTCAAAACCAAGGTTGACATGTTTCGAGTTCCTTTCAACATTTTGGAAATCCTGCTGAAACTTTGGACATTCTCGCGAAGGGTTCCCAATCCCTGACAAGATTGGTACCCTTTCACGTCCAAATCTCTCAAACTCCGGGAGAGATTCTCAAAACCAAGGTTGACATGTTTCGAGTTCCTTTCAACATTTTGGAAATCCTGCTGAAACTTTGGACATTCTCGCGAAGGGTTCCCAATCCCTGACAAGATTGGTACCCTTTCACGTCCAAATCTCTCAAACTCCGGGAGAGATTCTCAAAACCAAGGTTGACATGGTTCCAGTTCCTTTCAACATTTTGGAAATCCCGCTGAAACTTTGGACATTCTCGTGAAGGGTTCCCAATCCCCGACAAGATTGGTACCCTTTCACGTCCAAATCTCTCAAACTCCGGGAGAGATTCTCAAAACCATGGTTGACATGGTTCGAGTTCCTTTCAACATTTTGGAAATCCCGCTGAAACTTTGGACATTCTCGCGAAGGGTTCCCAGTCCCCGACAAGATTGGTACCCTTTCACGTCCAAATCTCTCAAACTCCGGGAGAGATTCTCAAAACCAAGGTTGACATGTTTCGAGTTCCTTTCAACATTTTGGAAATCCCGCTGAAAATTTGGACATTCTTGCGAAGGGTTCCCAATCCCCGACAAGATTGGTACCCTTTCACGTCCAAATCTCTCAAACTCCGGGAGAGATTGTCAAAACCAAGGTTGACATGGTTCGAGTTCCTTTCAACATTTTGGAAATCCCGCTGAAACTTTGGACATTCTTGCGAAGGGTTCCCGATCCCCGACAAGATTGGTACCCCTTCACGTCCAAATCTCTCAAACTCCGGGAGAGATTCTCAAAACCAAGGTTGACATGGTTCGAGTTCCTTTCAACATTTTGGAAATCCCGCTGAAACTTTGGACATTCTCGCGAAGGGTTCCCGATCCCCGACAAGATTGGTACCCTTTCACGTCCAAATCTCTCAAACTCCGGGAGAGATTCTCAAAACCAAGGTTGACATGGTTCGAGTTCCTTTCAACATTTTGGAAATCCCGCTGAAACTTTGGACATTCTTGCGAAGGGTTCCCGATCCCCGACAAGATTGGTACCCTTTCACGTCCAAATCTCTCAAACTCCGGGAGAGATTCTCAAAACCAAGGTTGACATGGTTCGAGTTCCTTTCAACATTTTGGAAATCCCGCTGAAACTTTGGACATTCTCGCGAAGGGTTCCCAATCCCCGACAAGATTGGCACCCTTTCACGTCCAAATCTCTCAAACTCCGGGAGAGATTCTCAAAACCAAGGTTGACATGTTTCGAGTTCCTCTCAACATTTTGGAAATCCCCCTGAAACTTTGGACATTCTCGTGAAGGGTTCCCAATCCCCGACAAGATCGGTACCCTTTCACGTCCAAATCTCTCAAACTCCGGGAGAGATTCTCAAAACCAAGGTCGACATGTTTCGAGTTCCTTTCAACATTTTGGAAATCCCGCTGAAACTTTGGACATTGTCGCGAAGGGTTCCCAATCCCCGACAGGACTGGTACCCTTTCACGTCCAAATCTCTCAAACTCCGGGAGAGATTCTCAAAACCATGGTTGAAACGTTTCGAGTTCCTTTCAACATTTTGGAAATCCCGCTGAAACTTTGGACATTCTCGCGAAGGGTTCCCGATCCCCGACAAGATTGGTATCCTTTCACGTCCAAATCTCTCAAACTCCGGGAGAGATTCTCAAAACCAAGGTTGACATGTTTCGAGTTCCTTTCAACATTTTGGAAATCCCGCTGAAACTTTGGACATTCTCGCGAAGGGTTCCCAATCCCCGACAAGATTGGCACCCTTTCACGTCCAAATCTCTCAAACTCCGGGAGAGATTGTCAAAACCATGGTTGAAATGTTTCGAGTTCCTTTCAACATTTTGGAAATCCCGCTGAAACTTTGGACATTGTCGCGAAGGGTTCCCAATCCCCGTCAAGATTGGTACCCTTTCACGTCCAAATCTCTCAAACTCCGGGAGAGATTCTCAAAACCAAGGTTGACATGTTTTGAGTTCCTTTCAACATTTTGGAAATCCCGCTGAAACTTTGGACATTCTCGCGAAGGGTTCCCAATCCCCGACAAGATTGGTACCCTTTCACGTCCAAATCTCTCAAACTCCGGGAGAGATTCTCAAAACCATGGTTGACATGGTTCGAGTTCCTTTCAACATTTTGGAAATCCCGCTGAAACTTTGGACATTCTCGCGAAGGGTTCCCAGTCCCCGACAAGATTGGTACCCTTTCACGTCCAAATCTCTCAAACTCCGGGAGAGATTCTCAAAACCAAGGTTGACATGTTTCGAGTTCCTTTCAACATTTTGGAAATCCCGCTGAAACTTTGGACATTCTCGCGAAGGGTTCCCAATCCCCGACAAGATTGGCACCCTTTCACGTCCAAATCTCTCAAACTCCGGGAGAGATTCTCAAAACCAAGGTTGACATGTTTCGAGTTCCTTTCAACATTTTGGAAATCCTGCTGAAACTTTGGACATTCTCGCGAAGGGTTCCCAATCCCTGACAAGATTGGTACCCTTTCACGTCCAAATCTCTCAAACTCCGGGAGAGATTCTCAAAACCAAGGTTGACATGTTTCGAGTTCCTTTCAACATTTTGGAAATCCTGCTGAAACTTTGGACATTCTCGCGAAGGGTTCCCAATCCCTGACAAGATTGGTACCCTTTCACGTCCAAATCTCTCAAACTCCGGGAGAGATTCTCAAAACCAAGGTTGACATGGTTCCAGTTCCTTTCAACATTTTGGAAATCCCGCTGAAACTTTGGACATTCTCGTGAAGGGTTCCCAATCCCCGACAAGATTGGTACCCTTTCACGTCCAAATCTCTCAAACTCCGGGAGAGATTCTCAAAACCATGGTTGACATGGTTCGAGTTCCTTTCAACATTTTGGAAATCCCGCTGAAACTTTGGACATTCTCGCGAAGGGTTCCCAGTCCCCGACAAGATTGGTACCCTTTCACGTCCAAATCTCTCAAACTCCGGGAGAGATTCTCAAAACCAAGGTTGACATGTTTCGAGTTCCTTTCAACATTTTGGAAATCCCGCTGAAAATTTGGACATTCTTGCGAAGGGTTCCCAATCCCCGACAAGATTGGTACCCTTTCACGTCCAAATCTCTCAAACTCCGGGAGAGATTGTCAAAACCAAGGTTGACATGGTTCGAGTTCCTTTCAACATTTTGGAAATCCCGCTGAAACTTTGGACATTCTTGCGAAGGGTTCCCGATCCCCGACAAGATTGGTACCCCTTCACGTCCAAATCTCTCAAACTCCGGGAGAGATTCTCAAAACCAAGGTTGACATGGTTCGAGTTCCTTTCAACATTTTGGAAATCCCGCTGAAACTTTGGACATTCTCGCGAAGGGTTCCCGATCCCCGACAAGATTGGTACCCTTTCACGTCCAAATCTCTCAAACTCCGGGAGAGATTCTCAAAACCAAGGTTGACATGGTTCGAGTTCCTTTCAACATTTTGGAAATCCCGCTGAAACTTTGGACATTCTTGCGAAGGGTTCCCGATCCCCGACAAGATTGGTACCCTTTCACGTCCAAATCTCTCAAACTCCGGGAGAGATTCTCAAAACCAAGGTTGACATGGTTCGAGTTCCTTTCAACATTTTGGAAATCCCGCTGAAACTTTGGACATTCTCGCGAAGGGTTCCCAATCCCCGACAAGATTGGCACCCTTTCACGTCCAAATCTCTCAAACTCCGGGAGAGATTCTCAAAACCAAGGTTGACATGTTTCGAGTTCCTTTCAACATTTTGGAAATCCTGCTGAAACTTTGGACATTCTCGCGAAGGGTTCCCAATCCCTGACAAGATTGGTACCCTTTCACGTCCAAATCTCTCAAACTCCGGGAGAGATTCTCAAAACCAAGGTTGACATGGTTCCAGTTCCTTTCAACATTTTGGAAATCCCGCTGAAACTTTGGACATTCTCGTGAAGGGTTCCCAATCCCCGACAAGATTGGTACCCTTTCACGTCCAAATCTCTCAAACTCCGGGAGAGATTCTCAAAACCATGGTTGACATGGTTCGAGTTCCTTTCAACATTTTGGAAATCCCGCTGAAACTTTGGACATTCTCGCGAAGGGTTCCCAGTCCCCGACAAGATTGGTACCCTTTCACGTCCAAATCTCTCAAACTCCGGGAGAGATTCTCAAAACCAAGGTTGACATGTTTCGAGTTCCTTTCAACATTTTGGAAATCCCGCTGAAACTTTGGACATTCTCGCGAAGGGTTCCCAATCCCCGACAAGATTGGTACCCTTTCACGTCCAAATCTCTCAAACTCCGGGAGAGATTCTCAAAACCAAGGTTGACATGTTTCGAGTTCCTTTCAACATTTTGGAAATCCCGCTGAAACTTTGGACATTCTTGCGAAGGGTTCCCGATCCCCGACAAGATTGGTACCCTTTCACGTCCAAATCTCTCAAACTCCGGGAGAGATTCTCAAAACCAAGGTTGACATGGTTCGAGTTCCTTTCAACATTTTGGAAATCCCGCTGAAACTTTGGACATTCTCGCGAAGGGTTCCCAATCCCCGACAAGATTGGCACCCTTTCACGTCCAAATCTCTCAAACTCCGGGAGAGATTCTCAAAACCAAGGTTGACATGTTTCGAGTTCCTTTCAACATTTTGGAAATCCTGCTGAAACTTTGGACATTCTCGCGAAGGGTTCCCAATCCCCGACAAGATTGGTACCCTTTCACGTCCAAATCTCTCAAACTCCGGGAGAGATTCTCAAAACCAAGGTTGACATGTTTCGAGTTCCTTTCAACATTTTGGAAATCCCGCTGAAACTTTGGACATTCTCGCGAAGGGTTCCCAATCCCCGACAAGATTGGTAACCTTTCACGTCCAAATCTCTCAAACTCCGGGAGAGATTCTCAAAACCATGGCTGACATGTTTCGAGTTCCTTTCAACATTTTGGAAATCCCGCTGAAAATTTGGACATTCTCGCGAAGGGTTCCCAATCCCCGACAAGATTGGTACCCTTTCACGTCCAAATCTCTCAAACTCCGGGAGAGATTCTCAAAACCAAGGTTGACATGTTTCGAGTTCCTTTCAACATTTTGGAAATCCCGCTGAAACTTTGGACATTCTCGCGAAGGGTTCCCAATCCCCGACAAGATTGGTACCCTTTCACGTCCAAATCTCTCAAACTCCGGGAGAGATTCTCAAAACCATGGCTGACATGTTTCGAGTTCCTTTCAACATTTTGTAAATCCCGCTGAAAATTTGGACATTCTTGCGAAGGGTTCCCAATCCCCGACAAGATTGGTACCCTTTCACGTCCAAATCTCTCAAACTCCGGGAGAGATTCTCAAAACCAAGGTTGACATGGTTCGAGTTCCTTTCAACATTTTGGAAATCCCGCTGAAACTTTGGACATTCTCGCGAAGGGTTCCCGATCCCCGACAAGATTGGTACCCTTTCACGTCCAAATCTCTCAAACTCCGGGAGAGATTCTCAAAACCAAGGTTGACATGGTTCGAGTTCCTTTCAACATTTTGGAAATCCCGCTGAAACTTTGGACATTCTCGCGAAGGGTTCCCAATCCCCGACAGGATTGGCACCCTTTCACGTCCAAATCTCTCAAACTCCGGGAGAGATTCTCAAAACCAAGGTTGACATGTTTCGAGTTCCTTTCAACATTTTGGAAATCCTGCTGAAACTTTGGACATTCTCGCGAAAAGTTCCCAATCCCTGACAAGATTGGTACCCTTTCACGTCCAAATCTCTCAAACTCCGGGAGAGATTCTCAAAACCAAGGTTGACATGTTTCGAGTTCCTTTCAACATTTTGGAAATCCCGCTGAAACTTTGGACATTCTTGCGAAGGGTTCCCGATCCCCGACAAGATTGGCACCCTTTCACGTCCAAATCTCTCAAACTCCGGGAGAGATTCTCAAAACCAAGGTTGACATGGTTCCAGTTCCTTTCAACATTTTAAAAATCCCGCTGAAACTTTGGACATTCTCGCGAAGGGTTCCCAATCCCCGACAAGATTGGTACCCTTTCACGTCCAAATCTCTCAAACTCCGGGAGAGATTCTCAAAACCAAGGTTGACATGGTTCGAGTTCCTTTCAACATTTTGGAAATCCCGCTGAAACTTTGGACATTCTCGCGAAGGGTTCCCAATCCCCGACAAGATTGGTACCCTTTCACGTCCAAATCTCTCAGACTCCGGGAGAGATTCTCAAAACCATGGTTGAAACGTTTCGAGTTCCTTTCAACATTTTGGAAATCCCGCTGAAACTTTGGACATTCTCGCGAAGGGTTCCCAATCCCCGACAAGATTGGTACCCTTTCACGTCCAAATCTCTCAAACTCCGGGAGAGATTCTCAAAACCAAGGTTGACATGTTTTGAGTTTCTTTCAACATTTGGAAATCCCGCTGAAACTTTGGACATTCTCGTGAAGGGTTCCCAATCCCCGACAAGATTGGTACCCTTTCACGTCCAAATCTCTCAAACTCCGGGAGAGATTCTCAAAACCATGGTTGACATGGTTCGAGTTCCTTTCAACATTTTGGAAATCCCGCTGAAACTTTGGACATTCTCGCGAAGGGTTCCCAATCCCCGACAAGATTGGTACCCTTTCACGTCCAAATCTCTCAAACTCCGGGAGAGATTCTCAAAACCAAGGTTGACATGGTTCGAGTTCCTTTCAACATTTTGGAAATCCCGCTGAAACTTTGGACATTCTCGCGAAGGGTTCCCGATCCCCGACAAGATTGGTACCCTTTCACGTCCAAATCTCTCAGACTCCGGGAGAGATTCTCAAAACCAAGGTTGACATGTTTCGAGTTACTTTCAACATTTTAAAAATCCCGCTGAAACTTTGGACATTGTCGCGAAGGGTTCCCAATCCCCGACAAGATTGGTACCCTTTCACGTCCAAATCCCTCAAACTCCGGCAGAGATTCTCAAAACCAAGGTTGACATGTTCCGAGTTCCTTTCAACATTTTGGAAATCCCACTGAAACTTTGGTCATTCTCGCGAAGGGTTCCCAATCCCCGACAAGATTGGTACCCTTTCACGTCCAAATCACTCAAACTCCGGGAGAGATTCTCAAAACCAAGGTTGACATGGTTCGAGTTCCTTTCAACATTTTGGAAATCCCGCTGAAACTTTGGACATTCTCGCGAAGGGTTCCCAATCCCCGACAAGATTGTTACCCTTTCACGTCCAAATCTCTCAAACTCCGGGAGAGATTCTCAAAACCAAGGTTGACATGGTTCGAGTTCCTTTCAACATTTTGGAAATCCCGCTGAAACTTTGGACATTCTCGTGAAGGGTTCCCAATCCCCGACAAGATTGGTACCCTTTCACGTCCAAATCTCTCAAACTCCGGGAGAGATTCTCAAAACCAAAGTTGACATGTTTCGAGTTCCTTTCAACATTTTGGAAATCCCGCTGAAACTTTGGACATTGTCGCGAAGGGTTCCCAATCCCCGACAAGATTGGTACCCTTTCACGTCCAAATCTCTCAAACTCCGGCAGAGATTCTCAAAACCAAGGTTGACATGGTTCGAGTTCCTTTCAACATTTTGGAAATCCCGCTGAAACTTTGGACATTCTCGCGAAGGGTTCCCAATCCCCGACAAGATTGGTACCCTTTCACGTCCAAATCTCTCAAACTCCGGGAGAGATTCTCAAAACCAAGGTTGACATGGTTCGAGTTCCTTTCAACATTTTGGAAATCCCGCTGAAACTTTGGACATTCTCGCGAAGGGTTCCCAATCCCCGACAAGATTGGTACCCTTTCACGTCCAAATCTCTCAAATTCCGGGAGAGATTCTCAAAACCATGGTTGACATGGTTCGAGTTCCTTTCAACATTTTGGAAATCCCGCTGAAACTTTGGACATTCTCGCGAAGGGTTCCCAATCCCTGACAAGATTGGTAACCTTTCACGTCCAAATCTCTCAAACTCTGGGAGAGATTCTCAAAACCAAGGTTGACATGTTTTGAGTTTCTTTCAACATTTTGGAAATCCTGCTGAAACTTTGGACATTCTCGCGAAGGGTTCCCAATCCCCGACAAGACTGGTACCCTTTCACGTCCAAATCTCTCAAACTCCGGGAGAGATTCTCAAAACCAAGGTTGACATGGTTCGAGTTCCTTTCAACATTTTGGAAATCCCGCTGAAACTTTGGACATTCTCGCGAAGGGTTCCCAATCCCCGACAAGATCGGTACCCTTTCACGTCCAAATCTCTCAAACTCCGGGAGAGATTCTCAAAACCAAGGTTGACATGGTTCGAGTTCCTTTCAACATTTTGGAAATCCCGCTGAAACTTTGGACATTCTGGCGAAGGGTTCCCAATCCCCGACAAGATTGGTACCCTTTCACGTCCAAATCTCTCAAATTCCGGGAGAGATTCTCAAAACCAAGGTTGACATGGTTCGAGTTCCTTTCAACATTTTGGAAATCCCGCTGAAACTTTGGACATTCTTGCGAAGGGTTCCCAATCCCCGACAAGATTGGTAACCTTTCACGTCCAAATCTCTCAAACTCTGGGAGAGATTCTCAAAACCAAGGTTGACATGTTTCGAGTTCCTTTCAACATTTTGGAAATCCCGCTGAAACTTTGGACATTCTCGCGAAGGGATCCCAATCCCCGACAAGATTGGTACCCTTTCATGTCCAAATCTCTCAAACTCCGGGAGAGATTCTCAAAACCATGGCTGACATGTTTCGAGTTCCTTTCAACATTTTGGAAATCCCGCTGAAACTTTGGACATTCTCGCGAAGGGTTCCCAATCCCTGACAAGATTGGTAACCTTTCACGTCCAAATCTCTCAAACTCTGGGAGAGATTCTCAAAACCAAGGTTGACATGTTTTGAGTTTCTTTCAACATTTTGGAAATCCTGCTGCAACTTTGGACATTCTCGCGAAGGGTTCCCAATCCCCGACAAGACTGGTACCCTTTCACGTCCAAATCTCTCAAACTCCGGGAGAGATTCTCAAAACCAAGGTTGACATGGTTCGAGTTCCTTTCAACATTTTGGAAATCCCGCTGAAACTTTGGACATTCTCGCGAAGGGTTCCCAATCCCCGACAAGATCGGTACCCTTTCACGTCCAAATCTCTCAAACTCCGGGAGAGATTCTCAAAACCAAGGTTGACATGGTTCGAGTTCCTTTCAACATTTTGGAAATCCCGCTGAAACTTTGGACATTCTCGCGAAGGGTTCCCAATCCCCGACAAGATTGGTACCCTTTCACGTCCAAATCTCTCAAATTCCGGGAGAGATTCTCAAAACCAAGGTTGACATGGTTCGAGTTCCTTTCAACATTTTGGAAATCCCGCTGAAACTTTGGACATTCTTGCGAAGGGTTCCCAATCCCCGACAAGATTGGTACCCTTTCACGTCCAAATCTCTCAAACTCTGGGAGAGATTCTCAAAACCAAGGTTGACATGTTTCGAGTTCCTTTCAACATTTTGGAAATCCCGCTGAAACTTTGGACATTCTCGCGAAGGGTTCCCAATCCCCGACAAGATTGGTACCCTTTCATGTCCAAATCTCTCAAACTCCGGGAGAGATTCTCAAAACCATGGCTGACATGTTTCGAGTTCCTTTCAACATTTTGGAAATCCCGCTGAAACTTTGGACATTTTTGCGAAGGGTTCCCAATCCCCGACAAGATTGGTACCCTTTCACGTCCAAATCTCTCAAACTCCGGGAGAGATTCTCAAAAACAAAGTTGACATGTTTCGAGTTCCTTTCAACATTTTGGAAATCCTGCTGAAACTTTGGACATTCTCACGAAGGGTTCCCAATCCCCGACAAGATTGGTACCCTTTCACGTCCAAATCTCTCAAACTCCGGGAGAGATTCTCAAAACCAAGGTTGACATGTTTCGAGTTCCTTTCAACATTTTGGAAATCCCGCTGAAACTTTGGACATTCTTGCGAAGGGTTCCCGATCCCCGACAAGATTGGTACCCTTTCACGTCCAAATCTCTCAAACTCCGGGAGAGATTCTCAAAACCAAGGTTGACATGGTTCGAGTTCCTTTCAACATTTTGGAAATCCCGCTGAAACTTTGGACATTCTCGCGAAGGGTTCCCAATCCCCGACAAGATTGGTACCCTTTCACGTCCAAATCTCTCAAACTCCGGGAGAGATTCTCAAAACCAAGGTTGACATGTTTCGAGTTCCTTTCAACATTTTGGAAATCCTGCAGAAACTTTGGACATTCACGCAAAGGGTTCCCAATCCCTGACAAGATTGGTACCCTTTCACGTCCAAATCTCTCAAACTCCGGGAGAGATTCTCAAAACCAAGGTTGACATGTTTCGAGTTCCTTTCAACATTTTGGAAATTTCGCTGAAACTTTGGACATTCTCGCGAAGGGTTCCCGATCCCCGACAAGATTGGCACCCTTTCACGTCCAAATCTCTCAAACTCCGGGAGAGATTCTCAAAACCAAGGTTGACATGTTTCGAGTTCCTCTCAACATTTTGGAAATCCCCCTGAAACTTTGGACATTCTCGTGAAGGGTTCCCAATCCCCGACAAGATCGGTACCCTTTCACGTCCAAATCTCTCAAACTCCGGGAGAGATTCTCAAAACCAAGGTTGACATGTTTCGAGTTCCTTTCAACATTTTGGAAATCCCGCTGAAACTTTGGACATTCTTGCGAAGGGTTCCCGATCCCCGACAAGATTGGTACCCTTTCACGTCCAAATCTCTCAAACTCCGGGAGAGATTCTCAAAACCAAGGTTGACATGGTTCGAGTTCCTTTCAACATTTTGGAAATCCCGCTGAAACTTTGGACATTCTCGCGAAGGGTTCCCAATCCCCGACAAGATTGGTAACCTTTCACGTCCAAATCTCTCAAACTCTGGGAGAGATTCTCAAAACCAAGGTTGACATGTTTCGAGTTCCTTTCAACATTTTGGAAATCCTGCAGAAACTTTGGACATTCACGCGAAGGGTTCCCAATCCCTGACAAGATTGGTACCCTTTCACGTCCAAATCTCTCAAACTCCGGGAGAGATTCTCAAAACCAAGGTTGACATGTTTCGAGTTCCTTTCAACATTTTGGAAATCCCGCTGAAACTTTGGACATTCTCGTGAAGGGTTCCCAATCCCCGACAAGATCGGTACCCTTTCACGTCCAAATCTCTCAAACTCCGGGAGAGATTCTCAAAACCAAGGTTGACATGTTTCGAGTTCCTTTCAACATTTTAAAAATCCCGCTGAAACCTTGGATATTGTCGCGAAGGGTTCCCAATCCCCGACAAGATTGGTACCCTTTCACGTCCAAATCCCTCAAACTCCGGCAGAGATTCTCAAAATGAAGGTTGACATGTTCCGAGTTCCTTTCAACATTTTGGAAATCCCACTGATACTTTGGTCATTCTCGCGAAGGGTTCCCAATCCCCGACAAGATTGGTACCCTTTCACGTCCAAATCTCTCAAACTCCGGGAGAGATTCTCAAAACCAAGGTTGACATGGTTCGAGTTCCTTTCAACATTTTGGAAATCCCGCTGAAACTTTGGACATTCTCGCGAACGGTTCCCAATCCCCGACAAGATTGGTACCCTTTCACGTCCAAATCTCTCAAACTCCGGGAGAGATTCTCAAAACCATGGTTGAAACGTTTCGAGTTCCTTTGAACATTTTGGAAATCCCGCTGAAACTTTGGACATTCTCGCGAAGGGTTCCCAATCCCCGACAAGATTGGTACCCTTTCACGTCCAAATCTCTCAAACTCCGGGAGAGATTCTCAAAACCAAGGTTGACATGTTTCGAGTTCCTTTCAACATTTTGGAAATCCCGCTGAAACTTTGGACATTCTCGCGAAGGGTTCCCAATCCCCGACAAGATTGGCACCCTTTCACGTCCAAATCTCTCACACTCCGGGAGAGATTCTCAAAACCAAGGTTGACATGTTTCGAGTTCCTCTCAACATTTTGGAAATCCCCCTGAAACTTTGGACATTCTCGTGAAGGGTTCCCAATCCCCGACAAGATCGGTACCCTTTCACGTCCAAATCTCTCAAACTCCGGGAGAGATTCTCAAAACCAAGGTTGACATGTTTCGAGTTCCTTTACACATTTTGGAAATCCCGCTGAAACTTTGGATATTGTCGCGAAGGGTTCCCAATCCCCGACAAGACTGGTACCCTTTCACGTCCAAATCTCTCAAACTCCGGGAGAGATTCTCAAAACCATGGTTGAAACGTTTCGAGTTCCTTTCAACATTTTGGAAATCCCGCTGAAACTTTGGACATTCTCGCGAAGGGTTCCCGATCCCCGACAAGATTGGTACCCTTTCACGTCCAAATCTCTCAAACTCCGGGAGAGATTCTCAAAACCAAGGTTGACATGTTTCGAGTTCCTTTCAACATTTTGGAAATCCCGCTGAAACTTTGGACATTCTGGCGAAGGGTTCCCAATCCCCGACAAGATTGGTACCCTTTCACGTCCAAATCTCTCAAACTCCGGGAGAGATTCTCAAAACCAAGGTTGACATGGTTCGAGTTCCTTTCAACATTTTGGAAATCCCGCTGAAACTTTGGACATTCTCGCGAAGGGTTCCCAATCCCCGACAAGATTGGTACCCTTTCACGTCCAAATCTCTCAAACTCCGGGAGAGATTCTCAAAACCAAGGTTGACATGGTTCGAGTTCCTTTCAACATTTTGGAAATCCTGCTGAAACTTTGGACATTCTGGCGAAGGGTTCCCAATCCCCGACAAGATTGGTACCCTTTCACGTCCAAATCTCTCAAACTCCGGGAGAGATTCTCAAAACCAAGGTTGACATGGTTCGAGTTCCTTTCAACATTTTGGAAATCCCGCTGAAACTTTGGACATTCTCGCGAAGGGTTCCCAATCCCCGACAAGATTGGTACCCTTTCACGTCCAAATCTCTCAGACTCCGGGAGAGATTCTCAAAACCAAGGTTGACATGTTTCGAGTTCCTTTCAACATTTTGGAAATCCCGCTGAAACTTTGGACATTCTCGCGAAGGGTTCCCAATCCCCGACAAGATTGGTAGCTTTCACGTCCAAATCTCTCAAACTCCGGGAGAGATTCTCAAAACCATGGTTGACATGTTTCGAGTTCCTTTCAACATTTTGGAAATCCCGCTGAAACTTTGGACATTCTCGCGAAGGGTTCCCAATCCCCGCCAAGATTGGTACCCTTTCACGTCCAAATCTCTCAAACTCCGGGAGAGATTCTCAAAACCAAGGTTGACATGTTTCGAGTTCCTTTCAACATTTTGGAAATCCCGCTGAAACTTTGGACATTCTCGCGAAGGGTTCCCAATCCCCGACAAGATTGGTACCCTTTCACGTCCAAATGTCTCAAACTCCGGGAGAGATTCTCAAAACCATGGTTGAAACGTTTCGAGTTCCTTTCAACATTTTGGAAATCCCGCTGAAACTTTGGACATTCTCGCGAAGGGTTCCCAATCCCCGCCAAGATTGGTACACTTTCACGTCCAAATCTCTCAAACTCCGGGAGAGATTCTCAAAACCAAGGTTGACATGTTTCGAGTTCCTTTCAACATTTTGGAAATCCCACTGAAACTTTGGACATTCTCGCGAAGGGTTCCCAATCCCCGACAAGATTGGTACCCTTTCACGTCCAAATCTCTCAAACTCCGGGAGAGATTCTCAAAACCATGGTTGAAATGTTTCGAGTTCCTTTCAACATTTTGGAAATCCCGCTGAAACTTTGGATATTCTCGCGAAGGGTTCCCGATCCCCGACAAGATTGGTACCCTTTCACGTCCAAATCTCTCAAACTCCGGGAGAGATTCTCAAAACCAAGGTTGACATGGTTCGAGTTCCTTTCAACATTTTGGAAATCCCGCTGAAACTTTGGACATTGTCGCGAAGGGTTCCCAATCCCCGACAAGATTGGTACCCTTTCACGTCCAAATCTCTCAAACTCCGGGAGAGATTCTCAAAACCAAGGTTGACATGGTTCGAGTTCCTTTCAACATTTTGGAAATCCCGCTGAAACTTTGGACATTCTTGCGAAGGGTTCCCGATCCCCGACAAGATTGGTACCCTTTCACGTCCAAATCTCTCAAACTCCGGGAGAGATTCTCAAAACCAAGGTTGACATGGTTCGAGTTCCTTTCAACATTTTGGAAATCCCGCTGAAACTTTGGACATTCTCGCGAAGGGTTCCCGATCCCCGACAAGATTGGCACCCTTTCACGTCCAAATCTCTCACACTCCGGGAGAGATTCTCAAAACCAAGGTTGACATGTTTCGAGTTCCTCTCAACATTTTGGAAATCCCCCTGAAACTTTGGACATTCTCGTGAAGGGTTCCCAATCCCCGACAAGATCAGTACCCTTTCACGTCCAAATCTCTCAAACTCCGGGAGAGATTCTCAAAACCAAGGTTGACATGTTTCGAGTTCCTTTACACATTTTGGAAATCCCGCTGAAACTTTGGATATTGTCGCGAAGGGTTCCCAATCCCCGACAAGACTGGTACCCTTTCACGTCCAAATCTCTCAAACTCCGGGAGAGATTCTCAAAACCATGGTTGAAACGTTTCGAGTTCCTTTCAACATTTTGGAAATCCCGCTGAAACTTTGGACATTCTCGCGAAGGGTTCCCGATCCCCGACAAGATTGGTACCCTTTCACGTCCAAATCTCTCAAACTCCGGGAGAGATTCTCAAAACCAAGGTTGACATGTTTCGAGTTCCTTTCAACATTTTGGAAATCCCGCTGAAACTTTGGACATTCTGGCGAAGGGTTCCCAATCCCCGACAAGATTGGTACCCTTTCACGTCCAAATCTCTCAAACTCCGGGAGAGATTCTCATAACCAATGTTGACATGGTTCGAGTTCCTTTCAACATTTTGGAAATCCCGCTGAAACTTTGGACATTCTCGCGAAGGGTTCCCAATCCCCGACAAGATTGGTACCCTTTCACGTCCAAATCTCTCAAACTCCGGGAGAGATTCTCAAAACCAAGGTTGACATGGTTCGAGTTCCTTTCAACATTTTGGAAATCCTGCTGAAACTTTGGACATTCTGGCGAAGGGTTCCCAATCCCCGACAAGATTGGTACCCTTTCACGTCCAAATCTCTCAAACTCCGGGAGAGATTCTCAAAACCAAGGTTGACATGGTTCGAGTTCCTTTCAACATTTTGGAAATCCCGCTGAAACTTTGGACATTCTCGCGAAGGGTTCCCAATCCCCGACAAGATTGGTACCCTTTCACGTCCAAATCTCTCAGACTCCGGGAGAGATTCTCAAAACCAAGGTTGACATGTTTCGAGTTCCTTTCAACATTTTGGAAATCCCGCTGAAACTTTGGACATTCTCGCGAAGGGTTCCCAATCCCCGACAAGATTGGTACCCTTTCACGTCCAAATCTCTCAAACTCCGGGAGAGATTCTCAAAACCATGGTTGACATGTTTCGAGTTCCTTTCAACATTTTGGAAATCCCGCTGAAACTTTGGACATTCTCGCGAAGGGTTCCCAATCCCCGCCAAGATTGGTACCCTTTCACGTCCAAATCTCTCAAACTCCGGGAGAGATTCTCAAAACCAAGGTTGACATGTTTCGAGTTCCTTTCAACATTTTGGAAATCCCGCTGAAACTTTGGACATTCTCGCGAAGGGTTCCCAATCCCCGACAAGATTGGTACCCTTTCACGTCCAAATGTCTCAAACTCCGGGAGAGATTCTCAAAACCATGGTTGAAACGTTTCGAGTTCCTTTCAACATTTTGGAAATCCCGCTGAAACTTTGGACATTCTCGCGAAGGGTTCCCAATCCCCGCCAAGATTGGTACACTTTCACGTCCAAATCTCTCAAACTCCGGGAGAGATTCTCAAAACCAAGGTTGACATGTTTCGAGTTCCTTTCAACATTTTGGAAATCCCGCTGAAACTTTGGACATTCTCGCGAAGGGTTCCCAATCCCCGACAAGATTGGTACCCTTTCACGTCCAAATCTCTCAAACTCCGGGAGAGATTCTCAAAACCATGGTTGACATGGTTCGAGTTCCTCTCAACATTTTGGAAATCCCGCTGAAACTTTGGACATTCTCGCGAAGGGTTCCCAGTCCCCGACAAGATTGGTACCCTTTCACGTCCAAATCTCTCAAACTCCGGGAGAGATTCTCAAAACCAAGGTTGACATGTTCCGAGTTCCTTTCAACATTTTGGAAATCCCACTGAAACTTTGGTCATTCTCGCGACGGGTTCCCAATCCCCGACAAGATTGGTACCCTTTCACGTCCAAATCTCTCAAACTCCGGGAGAGATTCTCAAAACCAAGGTTGACATGGTTCGAGTTCCTTTCAACATTTTGGAAATCCCGCTGAAACTTTGGACATTCTCGCGAAGGGTTCCCAATCCCCGACAAGATTGGTACCCTTTCACGTCCAAATCTCTCAAACTCCGGGAGAGATTCTCAAAACCATGGTTGAAATGTTTCGAGTTCCTTTCAACATTTTGGAAATCCCGCTGAAACTTTGGATATTCTCGCGAAGGGTTCCCGATCCCCGACAAGATTGGTACCCTTTCACGTCCAAATCTCTCAAACTCCGGGAGAGATTCTCAAAACCAAGGTTGACATGGTTCGAGTTCCTTTCAACATTTTGGAAATCCCGCTGAAACTTTGGACATTGTCGCGAAGGGTTCCCAATCCCCGACAAGATTGGTACCCTTTCACGTCCAAATCTCTCAAACTCCGGGAGAGATTCTCAAAACCATGGTTGAAACGTTACGAGTTCCTTTCAACATTTTGGAAATCCCTCTGAAACTTTGGACATTCTGGCGAAGGGTTCCCAATCCCCGACAAGATTGGTACCCTTTCACGTCCAAATCTCTCAAACTCCGGGAGAGATTCTCAAAACCAAGGTTGACATGGTTCGAGTTCCTTTCAACATTTTGGAAATCCCGCTGAAACTTTGGACATTCTCGTGAAGGGTTCCCAATCCCCGACAAGACTGGTACCCTTTCACGTCCAAATCTCTCAAACTCCGGGAGAGATTCTCAAAACCAAGGTTGACATGTTTCGAGTTCCTTTCAACATTTTAAAAATCCCGCTGAAACTTTGGACATTGTCGCGAAGGGTTCCCAATCCCCGACAAGATTGGTACCCTTGCACGTCCAAATCCCTCAAACTCCGGGAGAGATTCTCAAAACCAAGGTTGACATGTTCCGAGTTCCTTTCAACATTTTGGAAATCCCGCTGAAACTTTGGTCATTCTCGCGAAGGGTTCCCAATCCCCAACAAGATTGGTACCCTTTCACGTCCAAATCTCTCAAACTCCGGGAGAGATTCTCAAAACCAAGGTTGACATGGTTCGAGTTCCTTTCAACATTTTGGAAATCCCACTGAAACTTTGGACATTCTCGCGAAGGGTTCCCAATCCCCGACAAGACTGGTACCCTTTCACGTCCAAATCTCTCAAACTCCGGGAGAGATTCTCAAAAACAAAGTTGACATGTTTCGAGTTCCTTTCAACATTTTGGAAATCCTGCTGAAACTTTGGACATTCTCACGAAGGGTTCCCAATCCCCGACAAGATTGGTACCCTTTCACGTCCAAATCTCTCAAACTCCGGGAGAGATTCTCAAAACCAAGGTTGACATGGTTCGAGTTCCTTTCAACATTTTGGAAATCCCGCTGAAACTTTGGACATTCTTGCGAAGGGTTCCCGATCCCCGACAAGATTGGTACCCTTTCACGTCCAAATCTCTCAAACTCCGGGAGAGATTCTCAAAACCAAGGTTGACATGGTTCGAGTTCCTTTCAACATTTTGGAAATCCCGCTGAAACTTTGGACATTCTCGCGAAGGGTTCCCGATCCCCGACAAGATTGGCACCCTTTCACGTCCAAATCTCTCAAACTCCGGGAGAGATTCTCAAAACCAAGGTTGACATGTTTCGAGTTCCTTTCAAAATTTTGGAAATCCCACTGAAACTTTGGTCATTCTCGCGAAGGGTTCCTAATCCCCGACAAGATTGGTACCCTTTCACGTCCAAATCTCTCAAACTCCGGGAGAGATTCTCAAAACCAAGGTTGACATGGTTCGAGTTCCTTTCAACATTTTGGAAATCCCGCTGAAACTTTGGACATTCTCGCGAAGGGTTCCCAATCCCCGACAAGATTGGTACCCTTTCACGTCCAAATCTCTCAAACTCCGGGAGAGATTCTCAAAACCATGGTTGAAACGTTTCGAGTTCCTTTCAACATTTTGGAAATCCCGCTGAAACTTTGGACATTCTCGCGAAGGGTTCCCAATCCCCGACAAGATTGGTACCCTTTCACGTCCAAATCTCTCAAACTCCAGGAGAGATTCTCAAAACCAAGGTTGACATGTTTCGAGTTCCTTTCAACATTTCGGAAATCCCGCTGAAACTTTGGACATTCTCGCGAAGGGTTCCCAATCCCCGACAAGATTGGCACCCTTTCACGTCCAAATCTCTCAAACTCCGGGAGAGATTCTCAAAACCAAGGTTGACATATTTCGAGTTCCTCAAAACATTTTGGAAATCCCCCTGAAACTTTGGACATTCTCGTGAAGGGTTCCCAATCCCCGACAAGATCGGTACCCTTTCACGTCCAAATCTCTCAAACACCGGGAGAGATTCTCAAAACCAAGGTTGACATGTTTCGAGTTCCTTTACACATTTTGGAAATCCCGCTGAAACTTTGGACATTCTGGCGAAGGGTTCCCAATCCCCGACAAGATTGGTACCCTTTCACGTCCAAATCTCTCAAACTCCGGGAGAGATTCTCAAAACCAAGGTTGACATGTTTCGAGTTCCTTTCAACATTTTGGAAATCCCGCTGAAACTTTGGACCTTCTTGCGAAGGGTTCCCAATCCCCGACAAGATTGGTACCCTTTCACGTCCAAATCTCTCAAACTCCGGGAGAGATTCTCAAAACCAAGGTTGACATGTTTCGAGTTCCTTTCAACATTTTGGAAATCCTGCTGAAACTTTGGACATTCTGGCGAAGGGTTCCCAATCCCCGACAAGATTGGTACCCTTTCACGTCCAAATCTCTCAAACTCCGGGAGAGATTCTCAAAACCAAGGTTGACATGTTTCGAGTTCCTTTCAACATTTTGGAAATCCCGCTGAAACTTTGGACATTCTCGCGAAGGGTTCCCAATCCCCGACAAGATTGGTACCCTTTCACGTCCAAATCTCTCAGACTCCGGGAGAGATTCTCAAAACCATGGTTGAAACGTTTCGAGTTCCTTTCAACATTTTGGAAATCCCGCTGAAACTTTGGACATTCTCGCGAAGGGTTCCCAATCCCCGCCAAGATTGGTACCCTTTCACGTCCAAATCTCTCAAACTCCGGGAGAGATTCTCAAAACCAAGGTTGACATGTTTCGAGTTCCTTTCAACATTTTGGAAATCCCGCTGAAACTTTGGACATTCTCGCGAAGGGTTCCCAATCCCCGACAAGATTGGTACCCTTTCACGTCCAAATCTCTCAAACTCCGGGAGAGATTCTCAAAACCAAGGTTGACATGTTTCGAGTTCCTTTCAACATTTTGGAAATCCCGCTGAAACTTTGGACATTCTCGCGAAGGGTTCCCAATCCCCGACAAGATTGGTACCCTTTCACGTCCAAATCTCTCAAACTCCGGGAGAGATTCTCAAAACCAAGATTGACATGTTTCGAGTTCCTTTCAACATTTTGGAAATCCTGCTGAAACTTTGGACATTCTGGCGAAGGGTTCCCAATCCCCGACAAGATTGGTACCCTTTCACGTCCAAATCTCTCAAACTCCGGGAGAGATTCTCAAAACCAAGGTTGACATGGTTCGAGTTCCTTTCAACATTTTGGAAATCCCGCTGAAACTTTGGACATTCTCGCGAAGGGTTCCCAATCCCTGACAAGATTGGTACCCTTTCACGTCCAAATCTCTCAGACTCCGGGAGAGATTCTCAAAACCAAGGTTGACATGTTTCGAGTTCCTTTCAACATTTTGGAAATCCCGCTGAAACTTTGGACATTCTCGCGAAGGGTTCCCAATCCCCGACAAGATTGGTACCCTTTCACGTCCAAATCTCTCAAACTCCGGGAGAGATTCTCAAAACCAAGGTTGAAACGTTTCGAGTTCCTTTCAACATTTTGGAAATCCCGCTGAAACTTTGGACATTCTGGCGAAGGGTTCCCAATCCCCGCCAAGATTGGTATCCTTTCACGTCCAAATCTCTCAAACTCCGGGAGAGATTCTCAAAACCAAGGTTGACATGTTTCGAGTTCCTTTCAACATTTTGGAAATCCCGCTGAAACTTTGGACATTCTCGCGAAGGGTTCCCAATCCCCGACAAGATTGGTACCCTTTCACGTCCAAATCTCTCAAACTCCGGGAGAGATTCTCAAAACCATGGTTGAAACGTTTCGAGTTCCTTTCAACATTTTGGAAATCCCGCTGAAACTTTGGACATTCTCGTGAAGGGTTCCCAATCCCCGCCAAGATTGGTACCCTTTCACGTCCAAATCTCTCAAACTCCGGGAGAGATTCTCAAAACCAAGGTTGACATGTTTCGAGTTCCTTTCAACATTTTGGAAATCCCGCTGAAACTTTGGACATTCTCGCGAAGGGTTCCCAATCCCCGACAAGATTGGTACCCTTTCACGTCCAAATCTCTCAAACTCCGGGAGAGATTCTCAAAACCAAGGTTGACATGGTTCGAGTTCCTTTCAACATTTTGGAAATCCCGCTGAAACTTTGGACATTCTCGCAAAGGGTTCCCAATCCCCGACAAGATTGGTACCCTTTCACGTCCAAATCTCTCAAACTCCGGGAGAGATTCTCAAAACCAAGGTTGACATGGTTAGAGTTCCTTTCAACATTTTGGAAATCCCGCTGAAACTTTGGACATTGTCGCGAAGGGTTCCCGATCCCCGACAAGATTGGTACCCTTTCACGTCCAAATCTCTCAAACTCCGGGAGAGATTCTCAAAACCATGGTTGAAACGTTACGAGTTCCTTTCAACATTTTGGAAATCCCGCTGAAACTTTGGACATTCTGGCGAAGGGTTCCCAATCCCCGACAAGATTGGTACCCTTTCACGTCCAAATCTCTCAAACTCCGGGAGAGATTCTCAAAACCAAGGTTGACATGGTTCGAGTTCCTTTCAACATTTTGGAAATCCCGCTGAAACTTTGGACATTCTCGCGAAGGGTTCCCAATCCCCGGCAAGATTGGTACCCTTTCACGTCCAAATCTCTCAAATTCCGGGAGAGATTCTCAAAACCAAGGTTGACATGGTTCGAGTTCCTTTCAACATTTTGGAAATCCCGCTGAAACTTTGGACATTCTCGCGAAGGGTTCCCAATCCCTGACAAGATTGGTACCCTTTCACGTCCAAATCTCTCAAACTCCGGGAGAGATTCTCAAAACCAAGGTTGACATGTTTTGAGTTTCTTTCAACATTTTGGAAATCCCGCTGAAACTTTGGACATTCTCGCGAAGGGTTCCCAATCCCCGACAAGACTGGTACCCTTTCACG
Organism: Streptopelia decaocto; assembly: GCF_964273445.1. Lineage (NCBI taxonomy): Eukaryota > Metazoa > Chordata > Aves > Columbiformes > Columbidae > Streptopelia > Streptopelia decaocto. The sequence continues at coordinate 902,241 of NW_028117052.1, forward strand.
TCCAAATCTCTCAAACTCCGGGAGAGATTCTCAAAACCAAGGTTGACATGTTTCGAGTTCCTTTCAACATTTTAAAAATCCCGCTGAAACTTTGGACATTGTCGCGAAGGGTTCCCAATCCCCGACAAGATTGGTACCCTTTCACGTCCAAATCCCTCAAACTCCGGGAGAGATTCTCAAAACCAAGGTTGACATGTTCCGAGTTCCTTTCAACATTTTGGAAATCCCGCTGAAACTTTGGTCATTCTCGCGAAGGGTTCCCAATCCCCGACAAGATTGGTACCCTTTCACGTCCAAATCTCTCAAACTCCGGGAGAGATTCTCAAAACCAAGTTTGACATGGTTCGAGTTCCTTTCAACATTTTGGAAATCCCGCTGAAACTTTGGACATTCTCGCGAAGGGTTCCCAATCCCCGACAAGATTGGTACCCTTTCACGTCCAAATCTCTCAAACTCCGGGAGAGATTCTCAAAACCATGGTTGAAATGTTTCGAGTTCCTTTCAACATTTTGGAAATCCCGCTGAAACTTTGGACATTCTCGCGAAGGGTTCCCGATCCCCGACAAGATTGGTACCCTTTCACGTCCAAATCTCTCAAACTCCGGGAGAGATTCTCAAAACCAAGGTTGACATGGTTCGAGTTCCTTTCAACATTTTGGAAATCCCGCTGAAACTTTGGACATTCTCGCGAAGGGTTCCCAATCCCCGACAAGATTGGTACCCTTTCACGTCCAAATCTCTCAAACTCCGGGAGAGATTCTCAAAACCATGGTTGAAACGTTACGAGTTCCTTTCAACATTTTGGAAATCCCGCTGAAACTTTGGACATTCTCGCGAAGGGTTCCCAATCCCCGACAAGATTGGTACCCTTTCACGTCCAAATCTCTCAAACTCCGGGAGAGATTCTCAAAACCAAGGTTGACATGGTTCGAGTTCCTTTCAACATTTTGGAAATCCCGCTGAAACTTTGGACATTCTCGCGAAGGGTTCCCAATCCCCGGCAAGATTGGTACCCTTTCACGTCCAAATCTCTCAAACTCCGGGAGAGATTCTCAAAACCAAGGTTGACATGTTTCGAGTTCCTTTCAACATTTTGGAAATCCCGCTGAAACTTTGGACATTCTCGCGAAGGGTTCCCAATCCCCGACAAGATTGGTACCCTTTCACGTCCAAATCTCTCAAACTCCGGGAGAGATTCTCAAAACCATGGTTGAAACGTTTCGAGTTCCTTTCAACATTTTGGAAATCCCGCTGAAACTTTGGACATTCTCGTGAAGGGTTCCCAATCCCCGACAAGATTGGTACCCTTTCACGTCCAAATCTCTCAAATTCCGGGAGAGATTCTCAAAACCAAGGTTGACATGGTTCGAGTTCCTTTCAACATTTTGGAAATCCCGCTGAAACTTTGGACATTCTCGCGAAGGGTTCCCAATCCCTGACAAGATTGGTACCCTTTCACGTCCAAATCTCTCAAACTCTGGGAGAGATTCTCAAAACCAAGGTTGACATGTTTTGAGTTTCTTTCAACATTTTGGAAATCCCGCTGAAACTTTGGACATTCTCGCGAAGGGTTCCCAATCCCCGACAAGACTGATACCCTTTCACGTCCAAATCTCTCAAACTCCGGGAGAGATTCTCAAAACCAAGGTTGACATGTTTCGAGTTTCTTTCAACATTTTAAAAATCCCGCTGAAACTTTGGACATTGTCGCGAAGGGTTCCCAATCCCCGACAAGATTGGTACCCTTTCACGTCCAAATCCCTCAAACTCCGGGAGAGATTCTCAAAACCAAGGTTGACATGTTCCGAGTTCCTTTCAACATTTTGGAAATCCCGCTGAAACTTTGGTCATTCTCGCGAAGGGTTCCCAATCCCCAACAAGATTGGTACCCTTTCACGTCCAAATCTCTCAAACTCCGGGAGAGATTCTCAAAACCAAGGTTGACATGGTTCGAGTTCCTTTCAACATTTTGGAAATCCCACTGACACTTTGGACATTCTGGCGAAGGGTTCCCAATCCCCGACAAGATTGGTACCCTTTCACGTCCAAATCTCTCAAACTCCGGGAGAGATTCTCAAAACCAAGGTTGACATGGTTCGAGTTCCTTTCAACATTTGGGAAATCCCGCTGAAACTTTGGACATTCTCACGAAGGGTTCCCGATCCCCGACAAGACTGGTACCCTTTCACGTCCAAATCTCTCAAACTCCGGGAGAGATTCTCAAAACCAAGGTTGACATGTTTCGAGTTCCTTTCAACATTTTGGAAATCCCGCTGAAACTTTGGACATTCTCGCGAAGGGTTCCCAATCCCCGACAAGATTGGTACCCTTTCACGTCCAAATCTCTCAAACTCCGGGAGAGATTCTCAAAACCAAAGTTGACATGTTTCGAGTTCCTTTCAACATTTTGGAAATCCCGCTGAAACTTTGGACATTCTCGCGAAGGGTTCCCAATCCCCGACAAGATTGGTACCCTTTCACGTCCAAATCTCTCAAACTCCGGGAGAGATTCTCAAAACCAAGGTTGACATGTTTCGAGTTCCTTTCAACATTTGGGAAATCCCGCTGAAACTTTGGACATTCTCGCGAAGGGTTCCCGATCCCCGACAAGATTGGTACCCTTTCACGTCCAAATCTCTCAAACTCCGGGAGAGATTCTCAAAACTAAGGTTGACATGTTTCGAGTTCCTTTCAACATTTTGGAAATCCCGCTGAAACTTTGGACATTCTCGCGAAGGGTTCCCAATCCCCGACAAGATTGGTACCCTTTCACGTCCAAATCTCTCAAACTCCGGGAGAGATTCTCAAAACCAAAGTTGAAACGTTTCGAGTTCCTTTCAACATTTTGGAAATCCCGCTGAAACTTTGGACATTCTCGCGAAGGGTTCCCAATCCCCGACAAGACTGGTACCCTTTCACGTCCAAATCTCTCAAACTCCGGGAGAGATTCTCAAAACCAAGGTTGACATGTTTCGAGTTCCTTTCAACATTTTGGAAATCCCGCTGAAACTTTGGACATTCTTGCGAAGGGTTCCCAATCCCCGTCAAGATTGGTACCCTTTCACGTCCAAATCTCTCAAACTCCGGGAGAGATTCTCAAAACCAAGGTTGACATGGTTCGAGTTCCTTTCAACATTTGGGAAATCCCGCTGAAACTTTGGACATTCTCGCGAAGGGTTCCCGATCCCCGACAAGATTGGTACCCTTTCACGTCCAAATCTCTCAAACTCCGGGAGAGATTCTCAAAACCAAGGTTGACATGGTTCAAGTTCCTTTCAACATTTTGGAAATCCCGCTGAAACTTTGGACATTCTCGCGAAGGGTTCCCAATCCCCGACAAGATTGGCACCCTTTCACGTCCAAATCTCTCAAACTCCGGGAGAGATTCTCAAAACCAAAGTTGACATGTTTCGAGTTCCTTTCAACATTTTGGAAATCCCGCTGAAACTTTGGACATTCTGGCGAAGGGTTCCCAATCCCCGACAAGACTGGCACCCTTTCACGTCCAAATCTCTCAAACTCCGGGAGAGATTCTCAAAACCAAGGTTGACATGTTTCGAGTTCCTTTCAACATTTTGGAAATCCCGCTGAAACTTTGGACATTCTCGCGAAGGGTTCCCGATCCCCGACAAGATTGGTACCCTTTCACGTCCAAATCTCTCAAACTCCGGGAGAGATTCATAAAACCAAGGTTGACATGGTTCGAGTTCCTTTCAACATTTTGGAAATTCCGCTGAAACTTTGGACATTCTCGCGAAGGGTTCCCAATCCCCGACAAGATTGGTACCCTTTCACGTCCAAATCTCTCAAATTCCGGGAGAGATTCTCAAAACCAAGGTTGACATGGTTCGAGTTCCTTTCAACATTTTGGAAATCCCGCTGAAACTTTGGACATTCTCGCGAAGGGTTCCCAATCCCTGACAAGATTGGTAACCTTTCACGTCCAAATCTCTCAAACTCTGGGAGAGATTCTCAAAACCAAGGTTGACATGTTTTGAGTTTCTTTCAACATTTTGGAAATCCCGCTGAAACTTTGGACATTCTGGCGAAGGGTTCCCAATCCCCGACAAGATTGGTACCCTTTCACGTCCAAATCTCTCAAACTCCGGGAGAGATTCTCAAAACCATGGTTGACATAGTTCGAGTTCCTTTCAACATTTTGGAAATCCCGCTGAAACTTTGGACATTCTCGCGAAGGGTTCCCAATCCCCGACAAGATTGGTACCCTTTCACGTCCAAATCTCTCAAATTCCGGGAGAGATTCTCAAAACCATGGTTGAAACGTTTCGAGTTCCTTTCAACATTTTGGAAATCCACTGAAACTTTGGACATTCTCGTGAAGGGTTCCCAATCCCTGACAAGATTGGTAACCTTTCACGTCCAAATCTCTCAAACTCTGGGAGAGATTCTCAAAACCAAGGTTGACATGTTTCGAGTTCCTTTCAACATTTTGGAAATCCCGCTGAAACTTTGGATATTGTCGCGAAGGGTTCCTAATCCCCGACAAGACTGGTACCCTTTCACGTCCAAATCTCTCAAACTCCGGGAGAGATTCTCAAAACCAAGGTTGACATGGTTCGAGTTCCTTTCAACATTTTGGAAATCCCGCTGAAACTTTGGACATTCTCGCGAAGGGTTCCCAATCCCCGACAAGATTGGTACCCTTTCACGTCCAAATCTCTCAAACTCCGGGAGAGATTCTCAAAACCAAGGTTGACATGTTTCGAGTTCCTTTCAACATTTTGGAAATCCCGCTGAAACTTTGGACATTCTCGCGAAGGGTTCCCAGTCCCCGACAAGATTGGTACCCTTTCACGTCCAAATCTCTCAAACTCCGGGAGAGATTCTCAAAACCAAGGTTGACATGTTTCGAGTTCCTTTCAACATTTTGGAAATCCCGCTGAAACTTTGGACATTCTCGCGAAGGGTTCCCAATCCCCGACAAGATTGGTACCCTTTCATGTCCAAATCTCTCAAACTCCGGGAGAGATTCTCAAAACCATGGTTGAAATGTTTCGAGTTCCTTTCAACATTTTGGAAATCCCGCTGAAACTTTGGACATTCTTGCGAAGGGTTCCCAATCCCCGACAAGATTGGTACCCTTTCACGTCCAAATCTCTCAAACTCCGGGAGAGATTCTCAAAAACAAAGTTGACATGTTTCGAGTTCCTTTCAACATTTTGGAAATCCTGCTGAAACTTTGGACATTCTCACGAAGGGTTCCCTATCCCCGACAAGATTGGTACCCTTTCACGTCCAAATCTCTCAAACTCCGGGAGAGATTCTCAAAACCAAGGTTGACATGGTTCCAGTTCCTTTCAACATTTTGGAAATCCCGCTGAAACTTTGGACATTCTTGCGAAGGGTTCCCAATCCCCGACAAGATTGGTACCCTTTCACGTCCAAATCTCTCAAACTCCGGGAGAGATTCTCAAAACCAAGGTTGACATGGTTCGAGTTCCTTTCAACATTTTGGAAATCCCGCTGAAACTTTGGAAATTCTCGTGAAGGGTTCCCAATCCCCGACAAGATTGGCACCCTTTCACGTCCAAATCTCTCAAACTCCGGGAGAGATTCTCAAAACCAAGGTTGACATGTTTCGAGTTCCTTTCAACATTTTGGAAATCCCGCTGAAACTTTGGACATTCTCGCGAAGGGTTCCCGATCCCCGACAAGATTGGTACCCTTTCACGTCCAAATCTCTCAAACTCCGGGAGAGATTCATAAAACCAAGGTTGACATGGTTCGAGTTCCTTTCAACATTTTGGAAATTCCGCTGAAACTTTGGACATTCTCGCGAAGGGTTCCCAATCCCCGACAAGACTGGTACCCTTTCACGTCCAAATCTCTCAAATTCCGGGAGAGATTCTCAAAACCAAGGTTGACATGTTTCGAGTTCCTTTCAACATTTTGGAAATCCCGCTGAAACTTTGGACATTCTCGCGAAGGGTTCCCAATCCCTGACAAGATTGGTAACCTTTCACGTCCAAATCTCTCAAACTCTGGGAGAGATTCTCAAAACCAAGGTTGACATGTTTTGAGTTTCTTTCAACATTTTGGAAATCCCGCTGAAACTTTGGACATTCTGGCGAAGGGTTCCCAATCCCCGACAAGATTGGTACCCTTTCACGTCCAAATCTCTCAAACTCCGGCAGAGATTCTCAAAACCATGGTTGACATAGTTCGAGTTCCTTTCAACATTTTGGAAATCCCGCTGAAACTTTGGACATTCTCGCGAAGGGTTCCCAATCCCCGACAAGATTGGTACCCTTTCACGTCCAAATCTCTCAAATTCCGGGAGAGATTCTCAAAACCATGGTTGAAACGTTTCGAGTTCCTTTCAACATTTTGGAAATCCACTGAAACTTTGGACATTCTCGTGAAGGGTTCCCAATCCCTGACAAGATTGGTAACCTTTCACGTCCAAATCTCTCAAACTCTGGGAGAGATTCTCAAAACCAAGGTTGACATGTTTCGAGTTCCTTTCAACATTTTGGAAATCCCGCTGAAACTTTGGATATTGTCGCGAAGGGTTCCCAATCCCCGACAAGACTGGTACCCTTTCACGTCCAAATCTCTCAAACTCCGGGAGAGATTCTCAAAACCAAGGTTGACATGGTTCGAGTTCCTTTCAACATTTTGGAAATCCCGCTGAAACTTTGGACATTCTCGCGAAGGGTTCCCAATCCCCGACAAGATTGGTACCCTTTCACGTCCAAATCTCTCAAACTCCGGGAGAGATTCTCAAAACCAAGGTTGACATGTTTCGAGTTCCTTTCAACATTTTGGAAATCCCGCTGAAACTTTGGACATTCTCGCGAAGGGTTCCCAGTCCCCGACAAGATTGGTACCCTTTCACGTCCAAATCTCTCAAACTCCGGGAGAGATTCTCAAAACCAAGGTTGACATGTTTCGAGTTCCTTTCAACATTTTGGAAATCCCGCTGAAACTTTGGACATTCTCGCGAAGGGTTCCCAATCCCCGACAAGATTGGTACCCTTTCATGTCCAAATCTCTCAAACTCCGGGAGAGATTCTCAAAACCATGGTTGAAATGTTTCGAGTTCCTTTCAACATTTTGGAAATCCCGCTGAAACTTTGGACATTCTTGCGAAGGGTTCCCAATCCCCGACAAGATTGGTACCCTTTCACGTCCAAATCTCTCAAACTCCGGGAGAGATTCTCAAAAACAAAGTTGACATGTTTCGAGTTCCTTTCAACATTTTGGAAATCCTGCTGAAACTTTGGACATTCTCACGAAGGGTTCCCTATCCCCGACAAGATTGGTACCCTTTCACGTCCAAATCTCTCAAACTCCGGGAGAGATTCTCAAAACCAAGGTTGACATGGTTCCAGTTCCTTTCAACATTTTGGAAATCCCGCTGAAACTTTGGACATTCTTGCGAAGGGTTCCCAATCCCCGACAAGATTGGTACCCTTTCACGTCCAAATCTCTCAAACTCCGGGAGAGATTCTCAAAACCAAGGTTGACATGGTTCGAGTTCCTTTCAACATTTTGGAAATCCCGCTGAAACTTTGGAAATTCTCGCGAAGGGTTCCCAATCCCCGACAAGATTGGCACCCTTTCACGTCCAAATCTCTCAAACTCCGGGAGAGATTCTCAAAACCAAGGTTGACATGTTTCGAGTTCCTTTCAACATTTTGGAAATCCCGCTGAAACTTTGGACATTCTCGCGAAGGGTTCCCAATCCCCGACAAGATTGGTACCCTTTCATGTCCAAATCTCTCAAACTCCGGGAGAGATTCTCAAAACCATGGCTGACATGTTTCGAGTTCCTTTCAACATTTTGGAAATCCCGCTGAAACTTTGGACATTCTTGCGAAGGGTTCCCAATCCCCGTCAAGATTGGTACCCTTTCACGTCCAAATCTCTCAAACTCCGGGAGAGATTCTCAAAACCAAAGTTGACATGTTTCGAGTTCCTTTCAACATTTTGGAAATCCTGCTGAAACTTTGGACATTCTCGCGAAGGGTTCCCAATCCCTGACAAGATTGGTACCCTTTTACGTCCAAATCTCTCAAACTCCGGGAGAGATTCTCAAAACCAAGGTTGACATGTTTCGAGTTCCTTTCAACATTTTGGAAATCCCGCTGAAACTTTGGACATTCTTGCGAAGGGTTCCCGATCCCCGACAAGATTGGTACCCTTTCACATCCAAATCTCTCAAACTCCGGGAGAGATTCTCAAAACCAAGGTTGACATGTTTCGAGTTCCTTTCAACATTTTGGAAATCCCGCTGAAACTTTGGACATTCTCGCGAAAGGTTCCCAATTCCCGACAAGATTGGTACCCTCTCACGTCCAAATCTCTCAAACTCCGGGAGAGATTCTCAAAACCAAGGTTGACATGTTTCGAGTTCCTTTCAACATTTTGGAAATCCCGCTGAAACTTTGGACATTCTGGCGAAGGGTTCCCAATCCCCGACAAGACTGGTACCCTTTAACGTCCAAATCTCTCAAACTCCGGGAGAGATTCTCAAAACCATGGTTGACATAGTTCGAGTTCCTTTCAACATTTTGGAAATCCCGCTGAAACTTTGGACATTCTCGCGAAGGGTTCCCAATCCCCGACAAGATTGGTACCCTTTCACGTCCAAATCTCTCAAATTCCGGGAGAGATTCTCAAAACCATGGTTGAAACGTTTCGAGTTCCTTTCAACATTTTGGAAATCCACTGAAACTTTGGACATTCTCGTGAAGGGTTCCCAATCCCTGACAAGATTGGTAACCTTTCACGTCCAAATCTCTCAAACTCTGGGAGAGATTCTCAAAACCAAGGTTGACATGTTTCGAGTTCCTTTCAACATTTTGGAAATCCCGCTGAAACTTTGGATATTGTCGCGAAGGGTTCCCAATCCCCGACAAGACTGGTACCCTTTCACGTCCAAATCTCTCAAACTCCGGGAGAGATTCTCAAAACCAAGGTTGACATGGTTCGAGTTCCTTTCAACATTTTGGAAATCCCGCTGAAACTTTGGACATTCTCGCGAAGGGTTCCCAATCCCCGACAAGATTGGTACCCTTTCACGTCCAAATCTCTCAAACTCCGGGAGAGATTCTCAAAACCAAGGTTGACATGTTTCGAGTTCCTTTCAACATTTTGGAAATCCCGCTGAAACTTTGGACATTCTCGCGAAGGGTTCCCAGTCCCCGACAAGATTGGTACCCTTTCACGTCCAAATCTCTCAAACTCCGGGAGAGATTCTCAAAACCAAGGTTGACATGTTTCGAGTTCCTTTCAACATTTTGGAAATCCCGCTGAAACTTTGGACATTCTCGCGAAGGGTTCCCAATCCCCGACAAGATTGGTACCCTTTCATGTCCAAATCTCTCAAACTCCGGGAGAGATTCTCAAAACCATGGTTGAAATGTTTCGAGTTCCTTTCAACATTTTGGAAATCCCGCTGAAACTTTGGACATTCTTGCGAAGGGTTCCCAATCCCCGACAAGATTGGTACCCTTTCACGTCCAAATCTCTCAAACTCCGGGAGAGATTCTCAAAAACAAAGTTGACATGTTTCGAGTTCCTTTCAACATTTTGGAAATCCTGCTGAAACTTTGGACATTCTCACGAAGGGTTCCCTATCCCCGACAAGATTGGTACCCTTTCACGTCCAAATCTCTCAAACTCCGGGAGAGATTCTCAAAACCAAGGTTGACATGGTTCCAGTTCCTTTCAACATTTTGGAAATCCCGCTGAAACTTTGGACATTCTTGCGAAGGGTTCCCGATCCCCGACAAGATTGGTACCCTTTCACGTCCAAATCTCTCAAACTCCGGGAGAGATTCTCAAAACCAAGGTTGACATGGTTCGAGTTCCTTTCAACATTTTGGAAATCCCGCTGAAACTTTGGAAATTCTCGCGAAGGGTTCCCAATCCCCGACAAGATTGGCACCCTTTCACGTCCAAATCTCTCAAACTCCGGGAGAGATTCTCAAAACCAAGGTTGACATGTTTCGAGTTCCTTTCAACATTTTGGAAATCCCGCTGAAACTTTGGACATTCTCGCGAAGGGTTCCCAATCCCCGACAAGATTGGTACCCTTTCATGTCCAAATCTCTCAAACTCCGGGAGAGATTCTCAAAACCATGGCTGACATGTTTCGAGTTCCTTTCAACATTTTGGAAATCCCGCTGAAACTTTGGACATTCTTGCGAAGGGTTCCCAATCCCCGACAAGATTGGTACCCTTTCACGTCCAAATCTCTCAAACTCCGGGAGAGATTCTCAAAACCAAGGTTGACATGGTTCGAGTTCCTTTCAACATTTTGGAAACCCCGCTGAAACTTTGGACATTCTCGCGAAGGGTTCCCAATCCCCGACAAGATTGGTACCCTTTCACGTCCAAATCTCTCAAACTCCGGGAGAGATTCTCAAAACCAAGGTTGACATGGTTCGAGTTCCTTTCAACATTTTGGAAATCCCGCTGAAACTTTGGACATTCTTGCGAAGGGTTCCCGATCCCCGACAAGATTGGTACCCTTTCACGTCCAAATCTCTCAAACTCCGGGAGAGATTCTCAAAACCAAGGTTGACATGGTTCGAGTTCCTTTCAACATTTTGGAAATCCCGCTGAAACTTTGGACATTCTTGCGAAGGGTTCCCAATCCCCGACAAGATTGGCACCCTTTCACGTCCAAATCTCTCAAACTCCGGGAGAGATTCTCAAAACCAAGGTTGACATGGTTCCAGTTCCTTTCAACATTTTGGAAATCCCGCTGAAACTTTGGACATTCTCGCGAAGGGTTCCCAATCCCCGACAAGATTGGTACCCTTTCATGTCCAAATCTCTCAAACTCCGGGAGAGATTCTCAAAACCATGGCTGACATGGTTCCAGTTCCTTTCAACATTTTAAAAATCCCGCTGAAACTTTGGACATTGTCGCGAAGGGTTCCCAATCCCCGACAAGATTGGTACCCTTTCACGTCCAAATCTCTCAAACTCCGGGAGAGATTCTCAAAACCAAGGTTGACATGGTTCGAGTTCCTTTCAACATTTTGGAAATCCCGCTGAAACTTTGGACATTCTTGCGAAGGGTTCCCAATCCCCGACAAGATTGGCACCCTTTCACGTCCAAATCTCTCAAACTCCGGGAGAGATTCTCAAAACCAAGGTTGACATGGTTCGAGTTCCTTTCAACATTTTGGAAATCCCGCTGAAACTTTGGACATTCTCGCGAAGGGTTCCCAATCCCCGACAAGATTGGTACCCTTTCATGTCCAAATCTCTCAAACTCCGGGAGAGATTCTCAAAACCATGGCTGACATGGTTCCAGTTCCTTTCAACATTTTAAAAATCCCGCTGAAACTTTGGACATTCTCGCGAAGGGTTCCCAATCCCCGTCAAGATTGGTACCCTTTCACGTCCAAATCTCTCAAACTCCGGGAGAGATTCTCAAAACCAAGGTTGACATGTTTCGAGTTCCTTTCAACATTTTGGAAACCCCGCTGAAACTTTGGACATTCTCGCGAAGGGTTCCCAATCCCCGACAAGATTGGTACCCTTTCACGTCCAAATCTCTCAAACTCCGGGAGAGATTCTCAAAACCAAGGTTGACATGGTTCGAGTTCCTTTCAACATTTTGGAAATCCCGCTGAAACTTTGGACATTCTTGCGAAGGGTTCCTGATCCCCGACAAGATTGGTACCCTTTCACGTCCAAATCTCTCAAACTCCGGGAGAGATTCTCAAAACCAAGGTTGACATGTTTCGAGTTCCTTTCAACATTTTGGAAATCCCGCTGAAACTTTGGACATTCTTGCGAAGGGTTCCCAATCCCCGACAAGATTGGCACCCTTTCACGTCCAAATCTCTCAACCTCCGGGAGAGATTCTCAAAACCAAGGTTGACATGTTTCGAGTTCCTTTCAACATTTTGGAAATCCCGCTGAAACTTTTTACATTCTCGCGAAGGGTTCCCAATCCCCGACAAGATTGGTACCCTTTCATGTCCAAATCTCTCAAACTCCAGGAGAGATTCTCAAAACCATGGCTGACATGGTTCCAGTTCCTTTCAACATTTTAAAAATCCCGCTGAAACTTTGGACATTGTCGCGAAGGGTTCCCAATCCCCGACAAGATTGGTACCCTTTCACGTCCAAATCTCTCAAACTCCGGGAGAGATTCTCAAAACCAAGGTTGACATGGTTCGAGTTCCTTTCAACATTTTGGAAATCCCGCTGAAACTTTGGACATTCTGGCGAAGGGTTCCCAATCCCCGACAAGATTGGCACCCTTTCACGTCCAAATCTCTCAAACTCCGGGAGAGATTCTCAAAACCAAGGTTGACATGGTTCGAGTTCCTTTCAACATTTTGGAAATCCCGCTGAAACTTTGGACATTCTCGCGAAGGGTTCCCAATCCCCGACAAGATTGGTACCCTTTCATGTCCAAATCTCTCAAACTCCGGGAGAGATTCTCAAAACCATGGCTGACATGGTTCCAGTTCCTTTCAACATTTTAAAAATCCCGCTGAAACTTTGGACATTCTCGCGAAGGGTTCCCAATCCCCGTCAAGATTGGTACCCTTTCACGTCCAAATCTCTCAAACTCCGGGAGAGATTCTCAAAACCAAGGTTGACATGTTTCGAGTTCCTTTCAACATTTTGGAAACCCCGCTGAAACTTTGGACATTCTCGCGAAGGGTTCCCAATCCCCGACAAGATTGGTACCCTTTCACGTCCAAATCTCTCAAACTCCGGGAGAGATTCTCAAAACCAAGGTTGACATGGTTCGAGTTCCTTTCAACATTTTGGAAATCCCGCTGAAACTTTGGACATTCTTGCGAAGGGTTCCTGATCCCCGACAAGATTGGTACCCTTTCACGTCCAAATCTCTCAAACTCCGGGAGAGATTCTCAAAACCAAGGTTGACATGTTTCGAGTTCCTTTCAACATTTTGGAAATCCCGCTGAAACTTTGGACATTCTTGCGAAGGGTTCCCAATCCCCGACAAGATTGGCACCCTTTCACGTCCAAATCTCTCAACCTCCGGGAGAGATTCTCAAAACCAAGGTTGACATGTTTCGAGTTCCTTTCAACATTTTGGAAATCCCGCTGAAACTTTTTACATTCTCGCGAAGGGTTCCCAATCCCCGACAAGATTGGTACCCTTTCATGTCCAAATCTCTCAAACTCCGGGAGAGATTCTCAAAACCATGGCTGACATGGTTCCAGTTCCTTTCAACATTTTAAAAATCCCGCTGAAACTTTGGACATTCTCGCGAAGGGTTCCCAATCCCCGACAAGATTGGTACCCTTTCACGTCCAAATCTCTCAAACTCCGGGAGAGATTCTCAAAACCAAGGTTGACATGTTTCGAGTTCCTTTCAACATTTTGGAAATCCCGCTGAAACTTTGGACATTCTTGCGAAGGGTTCCCGATCCCCGACAAGATTGGTACCCTTTCACGTCCAAATCTCTCAAACTCCGGGAGAGATTCTCAAAACCAAGGTTGACATGTTTCGAGTTCCTTTCAACATTTTGGAAATCCCGCTGAAACTTTGGACATTCTCGCGAAAGGTTCCCAATTCCCGACAAGATTGGTACCCTCTCACGTCCAAATCTCTCAAACTCCGGGAGAGATTCTCAAAACCAAGGTTGACATGTTTCGAGTTCCTTTCAACATTTTGGAAATCCCGCTGAAACTTTGGACATTCTGGCGAAGGGTTCCCAATCCCCGACAAGACTGGTACCCTTTAACGTCCAAATCTCTCAAACTCCGGGAGAGATTCTCAAAACCAAGGTTGACATGTTTCGAGTTCCTTTCAACATTTTGGAAATCCCGCTGAAACTTTGGACATTCTTGCGAAGGGTTCCCAATCCCCGACAAGATTGGTACCCTTTCACGTCCAAATCTCTCAAACTCCGGGAGAGATTCTCAAAAACAAAGTTGACATGTTTCGAGTTCCTTTCAACATTTTGGAAATCCCGCTGAAACTTTGGACATTCTGGCGAAGGGTTCCCAATCCCCGACAAGATTGGTACCCTTTCACGTCCAAATCTCTCAAACTCCGGGAGAGATTCTCAAAACCAAGGTTGACATGGTTCCAGTTCCTTTCAACATTTTGGAAATCCCGCTGAAACTTTGGACATTCTTGCGAAGGGTTCCCAATCCCCGACAAGATTGGTACCCTTTCACGTCCAAATCTCTCAAACTCCGGGAGAGATTCTCAAAACCAAGGTTGACATGGTTCGAGTTCCTTTCAACATTTTGGAAACCCCGCTGAAACTTTGGACATTCTCGCGAAGGGTTCCCAATCCCCGACAAGATTGGTACCCTTTCACGTCCAAATCTCTCAAACTCCGGGAGAGATTCTCAAAACCAAGGTTGACATGGTTCGAGTTCCTTTCAACATTTTGGAAATCCCGCTGAAACTTTGGACATTCTTGCGAAGGGTTCCCGATCCCCGACAAGATTGGTACCCTTTCACGTCCAAATCTCTCAAACTCCGGGAGAGATTCTCAAAACCAAGGTTGACATGGTTCGAGTTCCTTTCAACATTTTGGAAATCCCGCTGAAACTTTGGACATTCTTGCGAAGGGTTCCCAATCCCCGACAAGATTGGCACCCTTTCACGTCCAAATTTCTCAAACTCCGGGAGAGATTCTCAAAACCAAGGTTGACATGTTTTGAGTTTCTTTCAACATTTTGGAAATCCCGCTGAAACTTTGGACATTCTCGCGAAGGGTTCCCAATCCCCGACAAGATTGGTACCCTTTCACGTCCAAATCTCTCAAACTCCGGGAGAGATTCTCAAAACCAAGGTTGACATGGTTCGAGTTCCTTTCAACATTTTGGAAATCCCGCTGAAACTTTGGACATTCTTGCGAAGGGTTCCCAATCCCCGACAAGATTGGCACCCTTTCACGTCCAAATCTCTCAAACTCCGGGAGAGATTCTCAAAACCAAGGTTGACATGGTTCGAGTTCCTTTCAACATTTTGGAAATCCCGCTGAAACTTTGGACATTCTCGCGAAGGGTTCCCAATCCCCGACAAGATTGGTACCCTTTCATGTCCAAATCTCTCAAACTCCGGGAGAGATTCTCAAAACCATGGCTGACATGGTTCCAGTTCCTTTCAACATTTTAAAAATCCCGCTGAAACTTTGGACATTCTCGCGAAGGGTTCCCAATCCCCGTCAAGATTGGTACCCTTTCACGTCCAAATCTCTCAAACTCCGGGAGAGATTCTCAAAACCAAGGTTGACATGTTTCGAGTTCCTTTCAACATTTTGGAAACCCCGCTGAAACTTTGGACATTCTCGCGAAGGGTTCCCAATCCCCGACAAGATTGGTACCCTTTCACGTCCAAATCTCTCAAACTCCGGGAGAGATTCTCAAAACCAAGGTTGACATGTTTCGAGTTCCTTTCAACATTTTGGAAATCCCGCTGAAACTTTGGACATTCTTGCGAAGGGTTCCCAATCCCCGACAAGATTGGCACCCTTTCACGTCCAAATCTCTCAAACTCCGGGAGAGATTCTCAAAACCAAGGTTGACATGTTTCGAGTTCCTTTCAACATTTTGGAAATCCCGCTGAAACTTTTTACATTCTCGTGAAGGGTTCCCAATCCCCGACAAGATTGGTACCCTTTCATGTCCAAATCTCTCAAACTCCGGGAGAGATTCTCAAAACCATGGCTGACATGGTTCCAGTTCCTTTCAACATTTTAAAAATCCCGCTGAAACTTTGGACATTCTCGCGAAGGGTTCCCAATCCCCGACAAGATTGGTACCCTTTCACGTCCAAATCTCTCAAACTCCGGGAGAGATTCTCAAAACCAAGGTTGACATGTTTCGAGTTCCTTTCAACATTTTGGAAACTCCGGTGAAACTTTGGACATTCTGGCGAAGGGTTCCCAATCCCCGACAAGATTGGTACCCTTTCACGTCCAAATCTCTCAAACTCCGGGAGAGATTCTCAAAACCAAGGTTGACATGTTTCGAGTTCCTTTCAACATTTTGGAAATCCCGCTGAAACTTTGGACATTCTGTCGAAGGGTTCCCAATCCCCGTCAAGATTGGTACCCTTTCACGTTCAAATCTCTCAAACTCCGGGAGAGATTCTCAAAACCAAGGTTGACATGTTTCGAGTTCCTTTCAACATTTTGGAAATCCCGCTGAAACTTTGGACATTCTCGCGAAGGGTTCCCAATCCCCGACAAGATTGGTACCCTTTCACGTCCAAATCTCTCAAACTCCGGGAGAGATTCTCAAAACCAAGGTTGACATGTTTCGAGTTCCTTTCAACATTTTGGAAATCCCGCTGAAACTTTTTACATTCTCGCGAAGGGTTCCCAATCCCCGACAAGATTGGTACCCTTTCATGTCCAAATCTCTCAAACTCCGGGAGAGATTCTCAAAACCATGGCTGACATGGTTCCAGTTCCTTTCAACATTTTAAAAATCCCGCTGAAACTTTGGACATTCTCGCGAAGGGTTCCCAATCCCCGACAAGATTGGTACCCTTTCACGTCCAAATCTCTCAAACTCCGGGAGAGATTCTCAAAACCAAGGTTGACATGTTTCGAGTTCCTTTCAACATTTTGGAAATCCCGCTGAAACTTTGGACATTCTTGCGAAGGGTTCCCGATCCCCGACAAGATTGGTACCCTTTCACGTCCAAATCTCTCAAACTCCGGGAGAGATTCTCAAAACCAAGGTTGACATGTTTCGAGTTCCTTTCAACATTTTGGAAATCCCGCTGAAACTTTGGACATTCTCGCGAAAGGTTCCCAATTCCCGACAAGATTGGTACCCTCTCACGTCCAAATCTCTCAAACTCCGGGAGAGATTCTCAAAACCAAGGTTGACATGTTTCGAGTTCCTTTCAACATTTTGGAAATCCCGCTGAAACTTTGGACATTCTGGCGAAGGGTTCCCAATCCCCGACAAGACTGGTACCCTTTAACGTCCAAATCTCTCAAACTCCGGGAGAGATTCTCAAAACCAAGGTTGACATGTTTCGAGTTCCTTTCAACATTTTGGAAATCCCGCTGAAACTTTGGACATTCTTGCGAAGGGTTCCCAATCCCCGACAAGATTGGTACCCTTTCACGTCCAAATCTCTCAAACTCCGGGAGAGATTCTCAAAAACAAAGTTGACATGTTTCGAGTTCCTTTCAACATTTTGGAAATCCCGCTGAAACTTTGGACATTCTGGCGAAGGGTTCCCAATCCCCGACAAGATTGGTACCCTTTCACGTCCAAATCTCTCAAACTCCGGGAGAGATTCTCAAAACCAAGGTTGACATGGTTCCAGTTCCTTTCAACATTTTGGAAATCCCGCTGAAACTTTGGACATTCTTGCGAAGGGTTCCCAATCCCCGACAAGATTGGTACCCTTTCACGTCCAAATCTCTCAAACTCCGGGAGAGATTCTCAAAACCAAGGTTGACATGGTTCGAGTTCCTTTCAACATTTTGGAAACCCCGCTGAAACTTTGGACATTCTCGCGAAGGGTTCCCAATCCCCGACAAGATTGGTACCCTTTCACGTCCAAATCTCTCAAACTCCGGGAGAGATTCTCAAAACCAAGGTTGACATGGTTCGAGTTCCTTTCAACATTTTGGAAATCCCGCTGAAACTTTGGACATTCTTGCGAAGGGTTCCCGATCCCCGACAAGATTGGTACCCTTTCACGTCCAAATCTCTCAAACTCCGGGAGAGATTCTCAAAACCAAGGTTGACATGGTTCGAGTTCCTTTCAACATTTTGGAAATCCCGCTGAAACTTTGGACATTCTTGCGAAGGGTTCCCAATCCCCGACAAGATTGGCACCCTTTCACGTCCAAATCTCTCAAACTCCGGGAGAGATTCTCAAAACCAAGGTTGACATGTTTTGAGTTTCTTTCAACATTTTGGAAATCCCGCTGAAACTTTGGACATTCTCGCGAAGGGTTCCCAATCCCCGACAAGATTGGTACCCTTTCACGTCCAAATCTCTCAAACTCCGGGAGAGATTCTCAAAACCAAGGTTGACATGGTTCGAGTTCCTTTCAACATTTTGGAAATCCCGCTGAAACTTTGGACATTCTTGCGAAGGGTTCCCAATCCCCGACAAGATTGGCACCCTTTCACGTCCAAATCTCTCAAACTCCGGGAGAGATTCTCAAAACCAAGGTTGACATGGTTCGAGTTCCTTTCAACATTTTGGAAATCCCGCTGAAACTTTGGACATTCTCGCGAAGGGTTCCCAATCCCCGACAAGATTGGTACCCTTTCATGTCCAAATCTCTCAAACTCCGGGAGAGATTCTCAAAACCATGGCTGACATGGTTCCAGTTCCTTTCAACATTTTAAAAATCCCGCTGAAACTTTGGACATTCTCGCGAAGGGTTCCCAATCCCCGTCAAGATTGGTACCCTTTCACGTCCAAATCTCTCAAACTCCGGGAGAGATTCTCAAAACCAAGGTTGACATGTTTCGAGTTCCTTTCAACATTTTGGAAACCCCGCTGAAACTTTGGACATTCTCGCGAAGGGTTCCCAATCCCCGACAAGATTGGTACCCTTTCACGTCCAAATCTCTCAAACTCCGGGAGAGATTCTCAAAACCAAGGTAGACATGTTTCGAGTTCCTTTCAACATTTTGGAAATCCCGCTGAAACTTTGGACATTCTTGCGAAGGGTTCCTGATCCCCGACAAGATTGGTACCCTTTCACGTCCAAATCTCTCAAACTCCGGGAGAGATTCTCAAAACCAAGGTTGACATGTTTCGAGTTCCTTTCAACATTTTGGAAATCCCGCTGAAACTTTGGACATTCTTGCGAAGGGTTCCCAATCCCCGACAAGATTGGCACCCTTTCACGTCCAAATCTCTCAAACTCCGGGAGAGATTCTCAAAACCAAGGTTGACATGTTTCGAGTTCCTTTCAACATTTTGGAAATCCCGCTGAAACTTTTTACATTCTCGCGAAGGGTTCCCAATCCCCGACAAGATTGGTACCCTTTCATGTCCAAATCTCTCAAACTCCGGGAGAGATTCTCAAAACCATGGCTGACATGGTTCCAGTTCCTTTCAACATTTTAAAAATCCCGCTGAAACTTTGGACATTCTCGCGAAGGGTTCCCAATCCCCGACAAGATTGGTACCCTTTCACGTCCAAATCTCTCAAACTCCGGGAGAGATTCTCAAAACCAAGGTTGACATGTTTCGAGTTCCTTTCAACATTTTGGAAATCCCGCTGAAACTTTGGACATTCTTGCGAAGGGTTCCCGATCCCCGACAAGATTGGTACCCTTTCACGTCCAAATCTCTCAAACTCCGGGAGAGATTCTCAAAACCAAGGTTGACATGTTTCGAGTTCCTTTCAACATTTTGGAAATCCCGCTGAAACTTTGGACATTCTCGCGAAAGGTTCCCAATTCCCGACAAGATTGGTACCCTCTCACGTCCAAATCTCTCAAACTCCGGGAGAGATTCTCAAAACCAAGGTTGACATGTTTCGAGTTCCTTTCAACATTTTGGAAATCCCGCTGAAACTTTGGACATTCTGGCGAAGGGTTCCCAATCCCCGACAAGACTGGTACCCTTTAACGTCCAAATCTCTCAAACTCCGGGAGAGATTCTCAAAACCAAGGTTGACATGTTTCGAGTTCCTTTCAACATTTTGGAAATCCCGCTGAAACTTTGGACATTCTTGCGAAGGGTTCCCAATCCCCGACAAGATTGGTACCCTTTCACGTCCAAATCTCTCAAACTCCGGGAGAGATTCTCAAAAACAAAGTTGACATGTTTCGAGTTCCTTTCAACATTTTGGAAATCCCGCTGAAACTTTGGACATTCTGGCGAAGGGTTCCCAATCCCCGACAAGATTGGTACCCTTTCACGTCCAAATCTCTCAAACTCCGGGAGAGATTCTCAAAACCAAGGTTGACATGGTTCCAGTTCCTTTCAACATTTTGGAAATCCCGCTGAAACTTTGGACATTCTTGCGAAGGGTTCCCAATCCCCGACAAGATTGGTACCCTTTCACGTCCAAATCTCTCAAACTCCGGGAGAGATTCTCAAAACCAAGGTTGACATGGTTCGAGTTCCTTTCAACATTTTGGAAACCCCGCTGAAACTTTGGACATTCTCGCGAAGGGTTCCCAATCCCCGACAAGATTGGTACCCTTTCACGTCCAAATCTCTCAAACTCCGGGAGAGATTCTCAAAACCAAGGTTGACATGGTTCGAGTTCCTTTCAACATTTTGGAAATCCCGCTGAAACTTTGGACATTCTTGCGAAGGGTTCCCGATCCCCGACAAGATTGGTACCCTTTCACGTCCAAATCTCTCAAACTCCGGGAGAGATTCTCAAAACCAAGGTTGACATGGTTCGAGTTCCTTTCAACATTTTGGAAATCCCGCTGAAACTTTGGACATTCTTGCGAAGGGTTCCCAATCCCCGACAAGATTGGCACCCTTTCACGTCCAAATCTCTCAAACTCCGGGAGAGATTCTCAAAACCAAGGTTGACATGTTTTGAGTTTCTTTCAACATTTTGGAAATCCCGCTGAAACTTTGGACATTCTCGCGAAGGGTTCCCAATCCCCGACAAGATTGGTACCCTTTCATGTCCAAATCTCTCAAACTCCGGGAGAGATTCTCAAAACCATGGCTGACATGGTTCCAGTTCCTTTCAACATTTTAAAAATCCCGCTGAAACTTTGGACATTGTCGCGAAGGGTTCCCAATCCCCGACAAGATTGGTACCCTTTCACGTCCAAATCTCTCAAACTCCGGGAGAGATTCTCAAAACCAAGGTTGACATGGTTCGAGTTCCTTTCAACATTTTGGAAATCCCGCTGAAACTTTGGACATTCTTGCGAAGGGTTCCCAATCCCCGACAAGATTGGCACCCTTTCACGTCCAAATCTCTCAAACTCCGGGAGAGATTCTCAAAACCAAGGTTGACATGGTTCGAGTTCCTTTCAACATTTTGGAAATCCCGCTGAAACTTTGGACATTCTCGCGAAGGGTTCCCAATCCCCGACAAGATTGGTACCCTTTCATGTCCAAATCTCTCAAACTCCGGGAGAGATTCTCAAAACCATGGCTGACATGGTTCCAGTTCCTTTCAACATTTTAAAAATCCCGCTGAAACTTTGGACATTCTCGCGAAGGGTTCCCAATCCCCGTCAAGATTGGTACCCTTTCACGTCCAAATCTCTCAAACTCCGGGAGAGATTCTCAAAACCAAGGTTGACATGTTTCGAGTTCCTTTCAACATTTTGGAAACCCCGCTGAAACTTTGGACATTCTCGCGAAGGGTTCCCAATCCCCGACAAGATTGGTACCCTTTCACGTCCAAATCTCTCAAACTCCGGGAGAGATTCTCAAAACCAAGGTTGACATGGTTCGAGTTCCTTTCAACATTTTGGAAATCCCGCTGAAACTTTGGACATTCTTGCGAAGGGTTCCCGATCCCCGACAAGATTGGTACCCTTTCACGTCCAAATCTCTCAAACTCCGGGAGAGATTCTCAAAACCAAGGTTGACATGTTTCGAGTTCCTTTCAACATTTTGGAAATCCCGCTGAAACTTTGGACATTCTTGCGAAGGGTTCCCAATCCCCGACAAGATTGGCACCCTTTCACGTCCAAATCTCTCAAACTCCGGGAGAGATTCTCAAAACCAAGGTTGACATGTTTCGAGTTCCTTTCAACATTTTGGAAATCCCGCTGAAACTTTTTACATTCTCGTGAAGGGTTCCCAATCCCCGACAAGATTGGTACCCTTTCATGTCCAAATCTCTCAAACTCCGGGAGAGATTCTCAAAACCATGGCTGACATGGTTCCAGTTCCTTTCAACATTTTAAAAATCCCGCTGAAACTTTGGACATTCTCGCGAAGGGTTCCCAATCCCCGACAAGATTGGTACCCTTTCACGTCCAAATCTCTCAAACTCCGGGAGAGATTCTCAAAACCAAGGTTGACATGTTTCGAGTTCCTTTCAACATTTTGGAAACTCCGGTGAAACTTTGGACATTCTGGCGAAGGGTTCCCAATCCCCGACAAGATTGGTACCCTTTCACGTCCAAATCTCTCAAACTCCGGGAGAGATTCTCAAAACCAAGGTTGACATGTTTCGAGTTCCTTTCAACATTTTGGAAATCCCGCTGAAACTTTGGACATTCTGTCGAAGGGTTCCCAATCCCCGTCAAGATTGGTACCCTTTCACGTTCAAATCTCTCAAACTCCGGGAGAGATTCTCAAAACCAAGGTTGACATGTTTCGAGTTCCTTTCAACATTTTGGAAATCCCGCTGAAACTTTGGACATTCTGGCGAAGGGTTCCCAATCCCCGACAAGATTGGTACCCTTTCACGTCCAAATCTCTCAAACTCCGGGAGAGATTCTCAAAACCAAGGTTGACATGGTTCGAGTTCCTTTCAACATTTTGGAAATCCCGCTGAAACTTTGGACATTCTCGCGAAGGGTTCCCAATCCCCGACAAGACTGGTACCCTTTCACGTCCAAATCTCTCAAACTCCGGGAGAGATTCTCAAAACCAAGGTTGACATGTTTCGAGTTCCTTTCAACATTTTGGAAATCCCGCTGAAACTTTGGACATTGTCGCGAAGGGTTCCCAATCCCCGACAAGACTGGTACCCTTTCACGTCCAAATCTCTCAAACTCCGGGAGAGATTCTCAAAACCATGGTTGAAACATTTCGAGTTCCTTTCAACATTTTGGAAATCCCGCTGAAATTTTGGACATTCTCGCGAAGGGTTCCCGATCCCCGACAAGATTGGTACCCTTTCACGTCCAAATCTCTCAAACTCCGGGAGAGATTCTCAAAACCAAGGTTGACATGTTTCGAGTTCCTTTCAACATTTTGGAAATCCCGCTGAAACTTTGGACATTCTTGCAAAGGGTTCCCAATCCCCGTCAAGATTGGTACCCTTTCACGTCCAAATCTCTCAAACTCCGGGAGAGATTCTCAAAACCAAGGTTGACATGGTTCCAGTTCCTTTCACCATTTTAAAAATCCCGCTGAAACTTTGGACATTCTCGCGAAGGGTTCCCAATCCC
Source organism: Streptopelia decaocto (assembly GCF_964273445.1). Classification (NCBI taxonomy): domain Eukaryota; kingdom Metazoa; phylum Chordata; class Aves; order Columbiformes; family Columbidae; genus Streptopelia; species Streptopelia decaocto. Next base: position 925,282 of record NW_028117052.1, read on the forward strand.
CGACAAGACTGGTACCCTTTCACGTCCAAATCTCTCAAACTCCGGGAGAGATTCTCAAAACCAAGGTTGACATGTTTCGAGTTCCTTTCAACATTTTGGAAATCCCGCTGAAACTTTGGACATTCTCGCGAAGGGTTCCCAATCCCCGACAAGACTGGTACCCTTTCACGTCCAAATCTCTCAAACTCCGGGAGAGATTCTCAAAACCAAGGTTGACATGGTTCGAGTTCCTTTCAACATTTTGGAAACCCCGCTGAAACTTTGGACATTCTGGCGAAGGGTTCCCAATCCCCGACAAGATTGGTACCCTTTCACGTCCAAATCTCTCAAACTCCGGGAGAGATTCTCAAAACCAAGGTTGACATGGTTCGAGTTCCTTTCAACATTTTGGAAATCCCGCTGAAACTTTGGACATTCTGGCGAAGGGTTCCCAATCCCCGACAAGATTGGTACCCTTTCACGTCCAAATCTCTCAAACTCCGGGAGAGATTCTCAAAACCAAGGTTGACATGGTTCCAGTTCCTTTCAACATTTTAAAAATCCCGCTGAAACTTTGGACATTCTCGCGAAGGGTTCCCAATCCCCGACAAGACTGGTACCCTTTCACGTCCAAATCTCTCAAACTCCGGGAGAGATTCTCAAAACCAAGGTTGACATGTTTCGAGTTCCTTTCAACATTTTGGAAATCCCGCTGAAACTTTGGACATTGTCGCGAAGGGTTCCCAATCCCCGACAAGACTGGTACTCTTTCACGTCCAAATCTCTCAAACTCCGGGAGAGATTCTCAAAACCATGGTTGAAACGTTTCGAGTTCCTTTCAACATTTTGGAAATCCCGCTGAAACTTTGGACATTCTCGCGAAGGGTTCCCGATCCCCGACAAGATTGGTACCCTTTCACGTCCAAATCTCTCAAACTCCGGGAGAGATTCTCAAAACCAAGGTTGACATGTTTCGAGTTCCTTTCAACATTTTGGAAATCCCGCTGAAACTTTGGACATTCTCGCGAAGGGTTCCCAATCCCCGACAAGATTGGTACCCTTTCACGTCCAAATCTCTCAAACTCCGGGAGAGATTCTCAAAACCAAGGTTGACATGGTTCGAGTTCCTTTCAACATTTTGGAAATCCCGCTGAAACTTTGGACATTCTCGCGAAGGGTTCCCAATCCCCGACAAGACTGGTACCCTTTCACGTCCAAATCTCTCAAACTCCGGGAGAGATTCTCAAAACCAAGGTTGACATGTTTCGAGTTCCTTTCAACATTTTGGAAATCCCGCTGAAACTTTGGACATTCTCGCGAAAGGTTCCCAATCCCCGACAAGATTGGTACCCTTTCACGTTCAAATCTCTCAAACTCCGGGAGAGATTCTCAAAACCAAGGTTGACATGTTTCGAGTTCCTTTCAACATTTTGGAAATCCCGCTGAAACTTTGGACATTCTGGCGAAGGGTTCCCAATCCCCGACAAGACTGGTACCCTTTAACGTCCAAATCTCTCAAACTCCGGGAGAGATTCTCAAAACCAAGGTTGACATGGTTCGAGTTCCTTTCAACATTTTGGAAATCCCGCTGAAACTTTGGACATTCTGGCGAAGGGTTCCCAATCCCCGACAAGATTGGTACCCTTTAACGTCCAAATCTCTCAAACTCCGGGAGAGATTCTCAAAACCAAGGTTGACATGTTTCGAGTTCCTTTCAACATTTTGGAAATCCCGCTGAAACTTTGGACATTCTCGCGAAGGGTTCCCAATCCCCGACAAGATTGGTACCCTTTCATGTCCAAATCTCTCAAACTCCGGGAGAGATTCTCAAAACCATGGCTGACATGTTTCGAGTTCCTTTCAACATTTTGAAAATCCCGCTGAAACTTTGGACATTCTTGCGAAGGGTTCCCAATCCCCGACAAGATTGGTACCCTTTCACGTCCAAATCTCTCAAACTCCGGGAGAGATTCTCAAAACCAAGGTTGACATGTTTCGAGTTCCTTTCAACATTTTGGAAACCCTGCTGAAACTTTGGACATTCTCACGAAGGGTTCCCAATCCCCGACAAGATTGGTACCCTTTCACGTCCAAATCTCTCAAACTCCGGGAGAGATTCTCAAAACCAAGGTTGACATGGTTCGAGTTCCTTTCAACATTTTGGAAATCCCGCTGAAACTTTGGACATACTCGCGAAGGGTTCCCGATCCCCGCGACAAGATTGGTACCCTTTCACGTCCAAATCTCTCAAACTCCGGGAGAGATTCTCAAAACCAAGGTTGACATGGTTCGAGTTCCTCTCAACATTTTGGAAATCCCGCTGAAACTTTGGACATTGTCGCGAAGGGTTCCCAATCCCCGACAAGATTGGTACCCTTTCACGTCCAAACTCTCAAACTCCGGGAGAGATTCTCAAAACCAAGGTTGACATGTTTCGAGTTCCATTCAACATTTTGGAAATCCCGCTGAAACTTTGGACATTCTCGCGAAGGGTTCCCAATCCCCGTCAAGATTGGTACCCTTTCACGTCCAAATCTCTCAAACTCCGGGAGAGATTCTCAAAACCAAGGTTGACATGGTTCGAGTTCCTTTCAACATTTTGGAAATCCCGCTGAAACTTTGGACATTCTGGCGAAGGGTTCCCAATCCCCGACAAGATTGGTACCCTTTCACGTCCAAATCTCTCAAACTCCGGGAGAGATTCTCAAAACCAAGGTTGACATGTTTCGAGTTCCTTTCAACATTTTGGAAATCCCGCTGAAACTTTGGACATTCTTGCGAAGGGTTCCCAATCCCCGTCAAGATTGGTACCCTTTCACTTCCAAATCTCTCAAACTCCGGGAGAGATTCTCAAAACCAAGGTTGACATGGTTCCAGTTCCTTTCAACATTTTAAAAATCCCGCTGAAACTTTGGACATTCTCGCGAAGGGTTCCCAATCCCCGACAAGACTGGTACCCTTTCACGTCCAAATCTCTCAAACTCCGGGAGAGATTCTCAAAACCAAGGTTGACATGTTTCGAGTTCCTTTCAACATTTTGGAAATCCCGCTGAAACTTTGGACATTCTCGCGAAAGGTTCCAAATCCCCGACAAGATTGGTACCCTTTCACGTCCAAATCTCTCAAACTCCGGGAGAGATTCTCAAAACCAAGGTTGACATGGTTCCAGTTCCTTTCAACATTTTAAAAATCCCGCTGAAACTTTGGACATTCTCGCGAAGGGTTCCCAATCCCCGACAAGACTGGTACCCTTTCACGTCCAAATCTCTCAAACTCCGGGAGAGATTCTCAAAACCAAGGTTGACATGTTTCGAGTTCCTTTCAACATTTTGGAAATCCCGCTGAAACTTTGGACATTCTCGCGAAGGGTTCCCAATCCCCGACAAGATTGGTACCCTTTCACGTCCAAATCTCTCAAACTCCGGGAGAGATTCTCAAAACCAAGGTTGACATGGTTCCAGTTCCTTTCAACATTTTAAAAATCCCGCTGAAACTTTGGACATTCTCGCGAAGGGTTCCCAATCCCCGACAAGACTGGTACCCTTTCACGTCCAAATCTCTCAAACTCCGGGAGAGATTCTCAAAACCAAGGTTGACATGTTTCGAGTTCCTTTCAACATTTTGGAAATCCCGCTGAAACTTTGGACATTGTCGCGAAGGGTTCCCAATCCCCGACAAGACTGGTACTCTTTCACGTCCAAATCTCTCAAACTCCGGGAGAGATTCTCAAAACCATGGTTGAAACGTTTCGAGTTCCTTTCAACATTTTGGAAATCCCGCTGAAACTTTGGACATTCTCGCGAAGGGTTCCCGATCCCCGACAAGATTGGTACCCTTTCACGTCCAAATCTCTCAAACTCCGGGAGAGATTCTCAAAACCAAGGTTGACATGTTTCGAGTTCCTTTCAACATTTTGGAAATCCCGCTGAAACTTTGGACATTCTCGCGAAGGGTTCCCAATCCCCGACAAGATTGGTACCCTTTCACGTCCAAATCTCTCAAACTCCGGGAGAGATTCTCAAAACCAAGGTTGACATGGTTCGAGTTCCTTTCAACATTTTGGAAATCCCGCTGAAACTTTGGACATTCTGGCGAAGGGTTCCCAATCCCCGACAAGACTGGTACCCTTTAACGTCCAAATCTCTCAAACTCCGGGAGAGATTCTCAAAACCAAGGTTGACATGGTTCGAGTTCCTTTCAACATTTTGGAAATCCCGCTGAAACTTTGGACATTCTGGCGAAGGGTTCCCAATCCCCGACAAGATTGGTACCCTTTAACGTCCAAATCTCTCAAACTCCGGGAGAGATTCTCAAAACCAAGGTTGACATGTTTCGAGTTCCTTTCAACATTTTGGAAATCCCGCTGAAACTTTGGACATTCTCGCGAAGGGTTCCCAATCCCCGACAAGATTGGTACCCTTTCATGTCCAAATCTCTCAAACTCCGGGAGAGATTCTCAAAACCATGGCTGACATGTTTCGAGTTCCTTTCAACATTTTGAAAATCCCGCTGAAACTTTGGACATTCTTGCGAAGGGTTCCCAATCCCCGACAAGATTGGTACCCTTTCACGTCCAAATCTCTCAAACTCCGGGAGAGATTCTCAAAACCAAGGTTGACATGTTTCGAGTTCCTTTCAACATTTTGGAAACCCTGCTGAAACTTTGGACATTCTCACGAAGGGTTCCCAATCCCCGACAAGATTGGTACCCTTTCACGTCCAAATCTCTCAAACTCCGGGAGAGATTCTCAAAACCAAGGTTGACATGGTTCGAGTTCCTTTCAACATTTTGGAAATCCCGCTGAAACTTTGGACATTCTTGCGAAGGGTTCCCGATCCCCGACAAGATTGGTACCCTTTCACGTCCAAATCTCTCAAACTCCGGGAGAGATTCTCAAAACCAAGGTTGACATGGTTCGAGTTCCTCTCAACATTTTGGAAATCCCGCTGAAACTTTGGACATTGTCGCGAAGGGTTCCCAATCCCCGACAAGATTGGTACCCTTTCACGTCCAAACTCTCAAACTCCGGGAGAGATTCTCAAAACCAAGGTTGACATGTTTCGAGTTCCATTCAACATTTTGGAAATCCCGCTGAAACTTTGGACATTCTCGCGAAGGGTTCCCAATCCCCGTCAAGATTGGTACCCTTTCACGTCCAAATCTCTCAAACTCCGGGAGAGATTCTCAAAACCAAGGTTGACATGGTTCGAGTTCCTTTCAACATTTTGGAAATCCCGCTGAAACTTTGGACATTCTGGCGAAGGGTTCCCAATCCCCGACAAGATTGGTACCCTTTCACGTCCAAATCTCTCAAACTCCGGGAGAGATTCTCAAAACCAAGGTTGACATGTTTCGAGTTCCTTTCAACATTTTGGAAATCCCGCTGAAACTTTGGACATTCTTGCGAAGGGTTCCCAATCCCCGTCAAGATTGGTACCCTTTCACTTCCAAATCTCTCAAACTCCGGGAGAGATTCTCAAAACCAAGGTTGACATGGTTCCAGTTCCTTTCAACATTTTAAAAATCCCGCTGAAACTTTGGACATTCTCGCGAAGGGTTCCCAATCCCCGACAAGACTGGTACCCTTTCACGTCCAAATCTCTCAAACTCCGGGAGAGATTCTCAAAACCAAGGTTGACATGTTTCGAGTTCCTTTCAACATTTTGGAAATCCCGCTGAAACTTTGGACATTCTCGCGAAAGGTTCCCAATCCCCGACAAGATTGGTACCCTTTCACGTCCAAATCTCTCAAACTCCAGGAGAGATTCTCAAAACCAAGGTTGACATGTTTCGAGTTCCTTTCAACATTTTGGAAATCCCGCTGAAACTTTGGACATTCTGGCGAAGGGTTCCCAATCCCCGACAAGACTGGTACCCTTTAACGTCCAAATCTCTCAAACTCCGGGAGAGATTCTCAAAACCAAGGTTGACATGTTTCGAGTTCCTTTCAACATTTTGGAAATCCCGCTGAAACTTTGGACATTCTGGCGAAGGGTTCCCAATCCCCGACAAGATTGGTAACCTTTCACGTCCAAATCTCTCAAACTCCGGGAGAGATTCTCAAAACCAAGGTTGACATGTTTCGAGTTCCTTTCAACATTTTGGAAATCCCGCTGAAACTTTGGACATTCTCGCGAAAGGTTCCCAATCCCCGACAAGATTGGTACCCTTTCACGTCCAAATCTCTCAAACTCCGGGAGAGATTCTCAAAACCAAGGTTGACATGTTTCGAGTTCCTTTCAACATTTTGGAAATCCCGCTGAAACTTTGGACATTCTGGCGAAGGGTTCCCAATCCCCGACAAGACTGGTACCCTTTAACGTCCAAATCTCTCAAACTCCGGGAGAGATTCTCAAAACCAAGGTTGACATGTTTCGAGTTCCTTTCAACATTTTGGAAATCCCGCTGAAACTTTGGACATTCTGGCGAAGGGTTCCCAATCCCCGACAAGATTGGTACCCTTTAACGTCCAAATCTCTCAAACTCCGGGAGAGATTCTCAAAACCAAGGTTGACATGGTTCGAGTACCTTTCAACATTTTGGAAATCCTGCTGAAACTTTGGACATTCTCGCGAAGGGTTCCCAATCCCCGACAAGATTGGTACCCTTTCACGTCCAAATCTCTCAAACTCTGGGAGAGATTCTCAAAACCAAGGTTGACATGGTTCGAGTTCCTTTCAACATTTTGGAAATCCCGCTGAAACTTTGGACATTCTCGCGAAGGGTTCCCAATCCCCGACAAGACTGGTACCCTTTCACGTCCAAATCTCTCAAACTCCGGGAGAGATTCTCAAAACCAAGGTTGACATGTTTCGAGTTCCTTTCAACATTTTGGAAATCCCGCTGAAACTTTGGACATTGTCGCGAAGGGTTCCCAATCCCCGACAAGACTGGTACCCTTTCACGTCCAAATCTCTCAAACTCCGGGAGAGATTCTCAAAACCATGGTTGAAACATTTCGAGTTCCTTTCAACATTTTGGAAATCCCGCTGAAATTTTGGACATTCTCGCGAAGGGTTCCCGATCCCCGACAAGATTGGTACCCTTTCACGTCCAAATCTCTCAAACTCCGGGAGAGATTCTCAAAACCAAGGTTGACATGTTTCGAGTTCCTTTCAACATTTTGGAAATCCCGCTGAAACTTTGGACATTCTTGCAAAGGGTTCCCAATCCCCGTCAAGATTGGTACCCTTTCACGTCCAAATCTCTCAAACTCCGGGAGAGATTCTCAAAACCAAGGTTGACATGGTTCCAGTTCCTTTCAACATTTTGGAAATCTCGCTGAAACTTTGGACATTCTCGCGAAGGGTTCCCAATCCCCGACAAGATTGGTACCCTTTCACGTCCAAATCTCTCAAACTCCGGGAGAGATTCTCAAAACCAAGGTTGACATGGTTCGAGTTCCTTTCAACATTTTGGAAATCCCGCTGAAACTTTGGACATTCTCGCGAAGGGTTCCCAATCCCCGACAAGACTGGTACCCTTTCACGTCCAAATCTCTCAAACTCCGGGAGAGATTCTCAAAACCAAGGTTGACATGTTTCGAGTTCCTTTCAACATTTTGGAAATCCCGCTGAAACTTTGGACATTCTCGCGAAAGGTTCCCAATCCCCGACAAGATTGGTACCCTTTCACGTTCAAATCTCTCAAACTCCGGGAGAGATTCTCAAAACCAAGGTTGACATGTTTCGAGTTCCTTTCAACATTTTGGAAATCCCGCTGAAACTTTGGACATTCTGGCGAAGGGTTCCCAATCCCCGACAAGACTGGTACCCTTTAAAGTCCAAATCTCTCAAACTCCGGGAGAGATTCTCAAAACCAAGGTTGACATGTTTCGAGTTCCTTTCAACATTTTGGAAATCCCGCTGAAACTTTGGACATTCTGGCGAAGGGTTCCCAATCCCCGACAAGATTGGTACCCTTTTACGTCCAAATCTCTCAAACTCCGGGAGAGATTCTCAAAACCAAGGTTGACATGTTTCGAGTTCCTTTCAACATTTTGGAAATCCCGCTGAAACTTTGGACATTCTCGCGAAGGGTTCCCAATCCCCGACAAGATTGGTACCCTTTCATGTCCAAATCTCTCAAACTCCGGGAGAGATTCTCAAAACCATGGCTGACATGTTTCGAGTTCCTTTCAACATTTTGAAAATCCCGCTGAAACTTTGGACATTCTTGCGAAGGGTTCCCAATCCCCGACAAGATTGGTACCCTTTCACGTCCAAATCTCTCAAACTCCGGGAGAGATTCTCAAAACCAAGGTTGACATGTTTCGAGTTCCTTTCAACATTTTGGAAACCCTGCTGAAACTTTGGACATTCTCACGAAGGGTTCCCAATCCCCGACAAGATTGGTACCCTTTCACGTCCAAATCTCTCAAACTCCGGGAGAGATTCTCAAAACCAAGGTTGACATGGTTCGAGTTCCTTTCAACATTTTGGAAATCCCGCTGAAACTTTGGACATTCTTGCGAAGGGTTCCCGATCCCCGACAAGATTGGTACCCTTTCACGTCCAAATCTCTCAAACTCCGGGAGAGATTCTCAAAACCAAGGTTGACATGGTTCGAGTTCCTTTCAACATTTTGGAAATCCCGCTGAAACTTTGGACATTGTCGCGAAGGGTTCCCAATCCCCGACAAGATTGGTACCCTTTCACGTCCAAATCTCTCAAACTCCGGGAGAGATTCTCAAAACCAAGGTTGACATGTTTCGAGTTCCATTCAACATTTTGGAAATCCCGCTGAAACTTTGGACATTCTCGCGAAGGGTTCCCAATCCCCGACAAGACTGGTACCCTTTCACGTCCAAATCTCTCAAACTCCGGGAGAGATTCTCAAAACCAAGGTTGACATGGTTCGAGTTCCTTTCAACATTTTGGAAATCCCGCTGAAACTTTGGACATTCTGGCGAAGGGTTCCCAATCCCCGACAAGATTGGTACCCTTTCACGTCCAAATCTCTCAAACTCCGGGAGAGATTCTCAAAACCAAGGTTGACATGTTTCGAGTTCCTTTCAACATTTTGGAAATCCCGCTGAAACTTTGGACATTCTTGCGAAGGGTTCCCAATCCCCGTCAAGATTGGTACCCTTTCACGTCCAAATCTCTCAAACTCCGGGAGAGATTCTCAAAACCAAGGTTGACATGGTTCCAGTTCCTTTCAACATTTTAAAAATCCCGCTGAAACTTTGGACATTCTCGCGAAGGGTTCCCAATCCCCGACAAGACTGGTACCCTTTCACGTCCAAATCTCTCAAACTCCGGGAGAGATTCTCAAAACCAAGGTTGACATGTTTCGAGTTCCTTTCAACATTTTGGAAATCCCGCTGAAACTTTGGACATTCTCGCGAAAGGTTCCCAATCCCCGACAAGATTGGTACCCTTTCACGTCCAAATCTCTCAAACTCCGGGAGAGATTCTCAAAACCAAGGTTGACATGTTTCGAGTTCCTTTCAACATTTTGGAAATCCCGCTGAAACTTTGGACATTCTGGCGAAGGGTTCCCAATCCCCGACAAGACTGGTACCCTTTAACGTCCAAATCTCTCAAACTCCGGGAGAGATTCTCAAAACCAAGGTTGACATGTTTCGAGTTCCTTTCAACATTTTGGAAATCCCGCTGAAACTTTGGACATTCTGGCGAAGGGTTCCCAATCCCCGACAAGATTGGTACCCTTTCACGTCCAAATCTCTCAAACTCCGGGAGAGATTCTCAAAACCAAGGTTGACATGTTTCGAGTTCCTTTCAACATTTTGGAAATCCCGCTGAAACTTTGGACATTCTCGCGAAGGGTTCCCAATCCCCGACAAGATTGGTACCCTTTCATGTCCAAATCTCTCAAACTCCGGGAGAGATTCTCAAAACCATGGCTGACATGTTTCGAGTTCCTTTCAACATTTTGAAAATCCCGCTGAAACTTTGGACATTCTTGCGAAGGGTTCCCAATCCCCGACAAGATTGGTACCCTTTCACGTCCAAATCTCTCAAACTCCGGGAGAGATTCTCAAAACCAAGGTTGACATGGTTCGAGTTCCTTTCAACATTTTGGAAATCCCGCTGAAACTTTGGACATTCTTGCGAAGGGTTCCCAATCCCCGACAAGATTGGTACCCTTTCACGTCTAAATCTCTCAAACTCCGGGAGAGATTCTCAAAACCAAGGTTGACATGGTTCGAGTTCCTTTCAACATTTTGGAAATCCCGCTGAAACTTTGGACATTGTCGCGAAGGGTTCCCAATCCCCGACAAGATTGGTACCCTTTCACGTCCAAATCTCTCAAACTCCGGGAGAGATTCTCAAAACCAAGGTTGACATGTTTCGAGTTCCTTTCAACATTTTGGAAATCCCGCTGAAACTTTGGACATTCTGTCGAAGGGTTCCCAATCCCTGACAAGATTGGTACCCTTTCACGTCCAAATCTCTCAAACTCCGGGAGAGATTCTCAAAACCAAGGTTGACATGGTTCGAGTTCCTTTCAACATTTTGGAAATCCCGCTGAAACTTTGGACATTCTCGCGAAGGGTTCCCAATCCCCGACAATAGTGGTACCCTTTCACGTCCAAATCTCTCAAACTCCGGGAGAGATTCTCAAAACCAAGGTTGACATGGTTCGAGTTCCTCTCAACATTTTGGAAATCCCGCTGAAACTTTGGACATTCTCGCGAAGGGTTCCCAATCCCCGACAAGATTGGTACCCTTTCATGTCCAAATCTCTCAAACTACGGGAGAGATTCTCAAAACCAAGGTTGACATGTTTCGAGTTCCTTTCAACATTTTGGAAATCCCGCTGAAACTTTGGACATTCTGGCGAAGGGTTCCCAATCCCCGACAAGATTGGTACCCTTTCACGTCCAAATCTCTCAAACTCCGGGAGAGATTCTCAAAACCAAGGTTGACATGTTTCGAGTTCCTTTCAACATTTTGGAAATCCCACTGAAACTTTGGACATTCTCGCGAAGGGTTCCCGATCCCCGACACGATTGGTACCCTTTCACGTCCAAATCTCTCAAACTCCGGGAGAGATTCTCAAAACCAAGGTTGACATGTTTCGAGTTCCTTTCAACATTTTGGAAATCCCGCTGAAACTTTGGACTTTCTCGCGAAGGGTTCCCAATCCCCGACAAGATTGGTACCCTTTCACGTCCAAATCTCTCAAACTCCGGGAGAGATTCTCAAAACCAAGGTTGACATGTTTCGAGTTCCTTTCAACATTTTGGAAATCCCGCTGAAACTTTGGACATTCTCGCGAAGGGTTCCCAAACCCCGACAAGATTGGTACAATTTCATGTCCAAATCTCTCAAACTCCGGGAGAGATTCTCAAATCTAAGGTTGACATGTTTCGAGTTCCTCTCAACATTTTGGAAATCCCGCTGAAACTTTGGACATTCTCACGAAGGGTTCCCAATCCCCGACACGATTGGTACCCATTCACGTCCAAATCTCTCAAACTCCGGGAGAGATTCTCAAAACCAAGGTTGACATGTTTCGAGTTCCTTTCAACATTTTGGAAATCCCGCTGAAACTTTGGACATTCTGGCGAAGGGTTCCCAATCCCCGACAAGACTGGTACCCTTTCACGTCCAAATCTCTCAAACTCCGGGAGAGATTCTCAAAACCAAGGTTGACATGTTTCGAGTTCCTTTCAACATTTTGGAAATCCCGCTGAAACTTTGGACATTCTCGTGAAGGGTTCCCAATCCCCGACAAGATTGGTACCCTTTCATGTCCAAATCTCTCAAACTCCAGAGAGATTCTCAAAACCATGGCTGACATGTTTCGAGTTCCTTTCAACATTTTGGAAATCCCGCTGAAACTTTGGACATTCTTGCGAAGGGTTCCCAATCCCCGACAAGATTGGTACCCTTTAACGTCCAAATCTCTCAAACTCCGGGAGAGATTCTCAAAAACAAAGTTGACATGTTTCGAGTTCCTTTCAACATTTTGGAAATCCTGCTGAACCTTTGGACATTCTCACGAAGGGTTCCCAATCCCCGACAAGTATGGTACCCTTTCACGTCCAAATCTCTCAAACTCCGGGAGAGATTCTCAAAACCAAGGTTGACATGTTTCGAGTTCCTTTCAACATTTTGGAAATCCCGCTGAAACTTTGGACATTGTCGCGAAGGGTTCCCAATCCCCGACAAGATTGGTACCCTTTCACGTCCAAATCTCTCAAAGTCCGGGAGAGATTCTCAAAACCAAGGTTGACATGTTTCGAGTTCCTTTCAACATTTTGGAAATCCCGCTGAAACTTTGGACATTCTTGCGAAGGGTTCCCAATCCCCGACAAGACTGGTACCCTTTCACGTCCAAATCTCTCAAACTCCGGGAGAGATTCTCAAAACCAAGGTTGACATGTTCCAGTTCCTTTCAACATTTTGGAAATCCCGCTGAAACTTTGGACATTCTCGCGAAGGGTTCCCAATCCCCGACAAGATTGGTACCCTTTCATGTCCAAATCTCTCAAACTCCAGAGAGATTCTCAAAACCATGGCTGACATGTTTCGAGTTCCTTTCAACATTTTGGAAATCCCGCTGAAACTTTGGACATTCTTGCGAAGGGTTCCCAATCCCCGACAAGATTGGTACCCTTTCACGTCCAAATCTCTCAAACTCCGGGAGAGATTCTCAAAAACAAAGTTGACATGTTTCGAGTTCCTTTCAACATTTTGGAAATCCTGCTGAAACTTTGGACATTCTCACGAAGGGTTCCCAATCCCCGACAAGATTGGTACCCTTTCACGTCCAAATCTCTCAAACTCCGGGAGAGATTCTCAAAACCAAGGTTGACATGGTTCGAGTTCCTCTCAACATTTTGGAAATCCCGCTGAAACTTTGGACATTCTCGCGAAGGGTTCCCAATCCCCGACAAGATTGGTACCCTTTCACGTCCAAATCTCTCAAACTCCGGGAGAGATTCTCAAAACCAAGGTTGACATGTTTCGAGTTCCTTTCAACATTTTGAAAATCCCGCTGAAACTTTGGACATTCTGTCGAAGAGTTCCCAATCCCCGTCAAGATTGGTACCCTTTCACGTTCAAATCTCTCAAACTCCGGGAGAGATTCTCAAAACCAAGGTTGACATGGTTCGAGTTCCTTTCAACATTTTGGAAATCCCGCTGAAACTTTGGACATTCTGGCGAAGGGTTCCCAATCTCCGACAAGATTGGTACCCTTTCACGTCCAAATCTCTCAAACTCCGGGAGAGATTCTCAAAACCAAGGTTGACATGGTTCGAGTACCTTTCAACATTTTGGAAATCCCGCTGAAACTTTGGACATTCTCGCGAAGGGTTCCCAATCCCCGACAAGACTGGGACCCTTTAACGTCCAAATCTCTCAAACTCCGGGAGAGATTCTCAAAACCAAGGTTGACATGGTTCGAGTTCCTTTCAACATTTTGGAAATCCCGCTGAAACTTTGGACATTCTCGCGAAGGGTTCCCAATCCCCGACAAGACTGGTACCCTTTCACGTCCAAATCTCTCAAACTCCGGGAGAGATTCTCAAAACCAAGGTTGACATGTTTCGAGTTCCTTTCAACATTTTGGAAATCCCGCTGAAACTTTGGACATTGTCGCGAAGGGTTCCCAATCCCCGACAAGACTGGTACCCTTTCACGTCCAAATCTCTCAAACTCCGGGAGAGATTCTCAAAACCATGGTTGAAACGTTTCGAGTTCCTTTCAACATTTTGGAAATCCCGCTGAAATTTTGGACATTCTCGCGAAGGGTTCCCGATCCCCGACAAGATTGGTACCCTTTCACGTCCAAATCTCTCAAACTCCGGGAGAGATTCTCAAAACCAAGGTTGACATGGTTCGAGTTCCTTTCAACATTTTGGAAATCCCGCTGAAACTTTGGACATTCTCGCGAAGGGTTCCCGATCCCCGACACGATTGGTACCCTTTCACGTCCAAATCTCTCAAACTCCGGGAGAGATTCTCAAAACCAAGGTTGACATGTTTCGAGTTCCTTTCAACATTTTGGAAATCCCGCTGAAACTTTGGACATTCTGTCGAAGGGTTCCCAATCCCCGATGAGATTGGTACCCTTTCACGTCCAAATCTCTCAAACTCCGGGAGAGATTCTCAAAACCAAGGTTGACATGGTTCGAGTTCCTTTCAACATTTTGGAAATCCCGCTGAAACTTTGGACATTCTGGCGAAGGGTTCCCAATCCCCGACAAGATTGGTACCCTTTCACGTCCAAATCTCTCAAACTCCGGGAGAGATTCTCAAAACCAAGGTTGACATGGTTCGAGTACCTTTCAACATTTTGGAAATCCCGCTGAAACTTTGGACATTCTCGCGAAGGGTTCCCGATCCCCGACAAGATTGGTACCCTTTCACGTCCAAATCTCTCAAACTCCGGCAGAGATTCTCAAAACCAAGGTTGGCATGGTTCGAGTTCCTTTCAACATTTTGGAAATCCCGCTGAAACTTTGGACATTCTCGCGAAGGGTTCCCAATCCCCGACAAGACTGGTACCCTTTCACGTCCAAATCTCTCAAACTCCGGGAGAGATTCTCAAAACCATGGTTGAAACGTTTCGAGTTCCTTTCAACATTTTGGAAATCCCGCTGAAATTTTGGACATTCTCGCGAAGGGTTCCCGATCCCCGACAAGATTGGTACCCTTTCACGTCCAAATCTCTCAAACTCCGGCAGAGATTCTCAAAACCAAGGTTGACATGGTTCGAGTTCCTTTCAACATTTTGGAAATCCCGCTGAAACTTTGGACATTCTCGCGAAGGGTTCCCAATCCCCGACAAGATTGGCACCCTTTCACGTCCAAATCTCTCAAACTCCGGGAGAGATTCTCAAAACCAAGGTTGACATGGTTCCAGTTCCTTTCAACATTTTAAAAATCCCGCTGAAACTTTGGACATTCTCGCGAAGGGTTCCCAATGCCCGACAAGACTGGTACCCTTTCACGTCCAAATCTCTCAAACTCCGGGAGAGATTCTCAAAACCAAGGTTGACATGTTTCGAGTTCCTTTCAACATTTTGGAAATCCCGCTGAAACTTTGGACATTCTGTCGAAGGGTTCCCAATCCCCGTCAAGATTGGTACCCTTTCACGTCCAAATCTCTCAAACTCCGGGAGAGATTCTCAAAACCAAGGTTGACATGGTTCGAGTTCCTTTCAACATTTTGGAAATCCCGCTGAAACTTTGGACATTCTCGCGAAGGGTTCCCAATCTCCGACAAGATTGGTACCCTTTCACGTCCAAATCTCTCAAACTCCGGGAGAGATTCTCAAAACCAAGGTTGACATGGTTCGAGTACCTTTCAACATTTTGGAAATCCCGCTGAAACTTTGGACATTCTCGCGAAGGGTTCCCAATCCCCGACAAGATTGGTATCCTTTCACGTCCAAATCTCTCAAACTCTGGGAGAGATTCTCAAAACCAAGGTTGACATGTTTCGAGTTCCTTTCAACATTTTGGAAATCCCGCTGAAACTTTGGACATTGTCGCGAAGGGTTCCCAATCCCCGACAAGACTGGTACCCTTTCACGTCCAAATCTCTCAAACTCCGGGAGAGATTCTCAAAACCAAGGTTGACATGTTTCGAGTTCCTTTCAACATTTTGGAAATCCCGCTGAAACTTTGGACATTCTCGCGAAGGGTTCCCAATCCCCGACAAGATTGGTACCCTTTCATGTCCAAATCTCTCAAACTCCAGAGAGATTCTCAAAACCATGGCTGACATGTTTCGAGTTCCTTTCAACATTTTGGAAATCCCGCTGAAACTTTGGACATTGTCGCGAAGGGTTCCCAATCCCCGACAAGACTGGTACCCTTTCACGTCCAAATCTCTCAAACTCCGGGAGAGATTCTCAAAACCATGGTTGAAACGTTTCGAGTTCCTTTCAACATTTTGGAAATCCCGCTGAAACTTTGGACATTCTCGCGAAGGGTTCCCGATCCCCGACAAGATTGGTACCCTTTCACGTCCAAATCTCTCAAACTCCGGGAGAGATTCTCAAAACCAAGGTTGACATGTTTCGAGTTCCTTTCAACATTTTGGAAATCCCGCTGAAACTTTGGACATTCTCGCGAAGGGTTCCCAATCCCCGACAAGATTGGTACACTTTCACGTCCAAATCTCTCAAACTCCGGGACAGATTCTCAAAACCAAGGTTGACATGGTTCCAGTTCCTTTCAACATTTTAAAAATCCCGCTGAAACTTTGGACATTCTCGCGAAGGGTTCCCAATCCCCGACAAGACTGGTACCCTTTCACGTCCAAATCTCTCAAACTCCGGGAGAGATTCTCAAAACCAAGGTTGACATGTTTCGAGTTCCTTTCAACATTTTGGAAATCCCGCTGAAACTTTGGACATTCTCGCGAAAGGTTCCCAATCCCCGACAAGATTGGTACCCTTTCACGTCCAAATCTCTCAAACTCCGGGAGAGATTCTCAAAACCAAGGTTGACATGTTTCGAGTTCCTTTCAACATTTTGGAAATCCCGCTGAAACTTTGGACATTCTGGCGAAGGGTTCCCAATCCCCGACAAGACTGGTACCCTTTCACGTCCAAATCTCTCAAACTCCGGGAGAGATTCTCAAAACCAAGGTTGACATGTTTCGAGTTCCTTTCAACATTTTGGAAATCCCGCTGAAACTTTGGACATTCTGGCGAAGGGTTCCCAATCCCCGACAAGATTGGTACCCTTTAACGTCCAAATCTCTCAAACTCCGGGAGAGATTCTCAAAACCAAGGTTGACATGTTTCGAGTTCCTTTCAACATTTTGGAAATCCCGCTGAAACTTTGGACATTCTGGCGAAGGGTTCCCAATCCCCGACAAGATTGGTACCCTTTCATGTCCAAATCTCTCAAACTCCGGGAGAGATTCTCAAAACCATGGCTGACATGTTTCGAGTTCCTTTCAACATTTTGAAAATCCCGCTGAAACTTTGGACATTCTTGCGAAGGGTTCCCAATCCCCGACAAGATTGGTACCCTTTCACGTCCAAATCTCTCAAACTCCGGGAGAGATTCTCAAAACCAAGGTTGACATGTTTCGAGTTCCTTTCAACATTTTGGAAATCCTGCTGAAACTTTGGACATTCTCACGAAGGGTTCCCAATCCCCGACAAGATTGGTACCCTTTCACGTCCAAATCTCTCAAACTCCGGGAGAGATTCTCAAAACCAAGGTTGACATGTTTCGAGTTCCTTTCAACATTTTGGAAATCCCGCTGAAACTTTGGACATTCTTGCGAAGGGTTCCCGATCCCCGACAATATTGGTACCCTTTCACGTCCAAATCTCTCAAACTCCGGGAGAGATTCTCAAAACCAAGGTTGACATGGTTCGAGTTCCTTTCAACATTTTGGAAATCCCACTGAAACTTTGGACATTGTCGCGAACGGTTCCCAATCCCCGACAAGATTGGTACCCTTTCACGTCCAAATCTCTCAAACTCCGGGAGAGATTCTCAAAACCAAGGTTGACATGTTTCGAGTTCCTTTCAACATTTTGGAAATCCCGCTGAAACTTTGGACATTCTTGCGAAGGGTTCCCAATCCCCGACAAGATTGGTACCCTTTCACGTCCAAATCTCTCAAACTCCGGGAGAGATTCTCAAAACCAAGGTTGACATGGTTCGAGTACCTTTCAACATTTTGGAAATCCCGCTGAAACTTTGGACATTCTCGCGAAGGGTTCCCAATCCCCGACAAGATTGGTACCCTTTCACGTCCAAATCTCTCAAACTCCGGCAGAGATTCTCAAAACCAAGGTTGACATGTTTCGAGTTCCTTTCAACATTTTGGAAATCCCGCTGAAACTTTGGACATTCTGGCGAAGGGTTCCCAATCCCCGACAAGACTGGTACCCTTTCACGTCCAAATCTCTCAAACTCCGGGAGAGATTCTCAAAACCAAGGTTGACATGTTTCGAGTTCCTTTCAACATTTTGGAAATCCCGCTGAAACTTTGGACATTGTCGCGAAGGGTTCCCAATCCCCGACAAGATTGGTACCCTTTAACGTCCAAATCTCTCAAACTCCGGGAGAGATTCTCAAAACCAAGGTTGACATGTTTCGAGTTCCTTTCAACATTTTGGAAATCCCGCTGAAACTTTGGACATTCTCGCGAAGGGTTCCCAATCCCCGACAAGATTGGTACCCTTTCATGTCCAAATCTCTCAAACTCCGGGAGAGATTCTCAAAACCAAGTTTGACGTGTTTCGAGTTCCTTTCAACATTTTGGAAATCCCGCTGAAACTTTGGACATTCTTGCGAAGGGTTCCCAATCCCCGACAAGATTGGTACCCTTTCACGTCCAAATCTCTCAAACTCCGGGAGAGATTCTCAAAACCAAGGTTGACATGTTTCGAGTTCCTTTCAACATTTTGGAAATCCTGCTGAAACTTTGGACATTCTCACGAAGGGTTCCCAATCCCCGACAAGATTGGTACCCTTTCACGTCCAAATCTCTCAAACTCCGGGAGAGATTCTCAAAACCAAGGTTGACATGTTTCGAGTTCCTTTCAACATTTTGGAAATCCCGCTGAAACTTTGGACATTCTTGCGAAGGGTTCCCGATCCCCGACAATATTGGTACCCTTTCACGTCCAAATCTCTCAAATTCCGGGAGAGATTCTCAAAACCAAGGTTGACATGGTTCGAGTTCCTTTCAACATTTTGGAAATCCCACTGAAACTTTGGACATTGTCGCGAAGGGTTCCCATTCCCCGACAAGATTGGTACCCTTTCACGTCCAAATCTCTCAAACTCCGGGAGAGATTCTCAAAACCAAGGTTGACATGTTTCGAGTTCCTTTCAACATTTTGGAAATCCCGCTGAAACTTTGGACATTCTGTCGAAGGGTTCCCAATCCCCGACAAGATTGGTACCCTTTCACGTCCAAATCTCTCAAACTCCGGGAGAGATTCTCAAAACCAAGGTTGACATGGTTCGAGTACCTTTCAACATTTTGGAAATCCCGCTGAAACTTTGGACATTCTCGCGAAGGGTTCCCAATCCCCGACAAGATTGGTACCCTTTCACGTCCAAATCTCTCAAACTCCGGCAGAGATTCTCAAAACCAAGGTTGACATGGTTCGAGTTCCTTTCAACATTTTGGAAATCCCGCTGAAACTTTGGACATTGTCGCGAAGGGTTCCCAATCCCCGACAAGACTGGTACCCTTTCACGTCCAAATCTCTCAAACTCCGGGAGAGATTCTCAAAACCATGGTTGAAACGTTTCGAGTTCCTTTCAACATTTTGGAAATCCCGCTGAAATTTTGGACATTCTCGCGAAGGGTTCCCAATCCCCGACAAGATTGGTACCCTTTCACGTCCAAATCTCTCAAACTCCGGGAGAGATTCTCAAAACCAAGGTTGACATGTTTCGAGTTCCTTTCAACATTTTGGAAATCCCGCTGAAACTTTGGACATTCTCGCGAAGGGTTCCCAATCCCCGACAAGACTGGTACCCTTTCACGTCCAAATCTCTCAAACTCCGGGAGAGATTCTCAAAACCATGGTTGAAACGTTTCGAGTTCCTTTCAACATTTTGGAAATCCCGCTGAAACTTTGGACATTCTCGCGAAGGGTTCCCGATCCCCGACAAGATTGGTACCCTTTCACGTCCAAATCTCTCAAACTCCGGGAGAGATTCTCAAAACCAAGGTTGACATGTTTCGAGTTCCTTTCAACATTTTGGAAATCCCGCTGAAACTTTGGACATTCTCGCGAAGGGTTCCCAATCCCCGACAAGATTGGTACCCTTTCACGTCCAAACTCTCAAACTCCGGGAGAGATTCTCAAAACCAAGGTTGACATGGTTCCAGTTCCTTTCAACATTTTAAAAATCCCGCTGAAACTTTGGACATTCTCGCGAAGGGTTCCCAATCCCCGACAAGATTGGTACCCTTTCACGTCCAAATCTCTCAAACTCCGGGAGAGATTCTCAAAACCAAGGTTGACATGTTTCGAGTTCCTTTCAACATTTTGGAAATCCCGCTGAAACTTTGGACATTCTGGCGAAGGGTTCCCAATCCCCGACAAGACTGGTACCCTTTCACGTCCAAATCTCTCAAACTCCGGGAGAGATTCTCAAAACCAAGGTTGACATGTTTCGAGTTCCTTTCAACATTTTGGAAATCCCGCTGAAACTTTGGACATTCTGGCGAAGGGTTCCCAATCCCCGATAAGATTGGTACCCTTTCACGTCCAAATCTCTCAAACTCCGGGAGAGATTCTCAAAACCAAGGTTGACATGTTTCGAGTTCCTTTCAACATTTTGGAAATCCCGCTGAAACTTTGGACATTCTCGCGAAGGGTTCCCAATCCCCGACAAGATTGGTACCCTTTCATGTCCAAATCTCTCAAACTCCGGGAGAGATTCTCAAAACCATGGCTGACATGTTTCGAGTTCCTTTCAACATTTTGAAAATCCCGCTGAAACTTTGGACATTCTTGCGAAGGGTTCCCAATCCCCGACAAGATTGGTACCCTTTCACGTCCAAATCTCTCAAACTCCGGGAGAGATTCTCAAAACCAAGGTTGACATGTTTCGAGTTCCTTTCAACATTTTGGAAATCCTGCTGAAACTTTGGACATTCTCACGAAGGGTTCCCAATTCCCGACAAGATTGGTACCCTTTCACGTCCAAATCTCTCAAACTCCGGGAGAGATTCTCAAAACCAAGGTTGACATGTTTCGAGTTCCTTTCAACATTTTGGAAATCCCGCTGAAACTTTGGACATTCTGGCGAAGGGTTCCCAATCCCCGTCAAGATTGGTACTCTTTCACGTCCAAATCTCTCAAACTCCGGGAGAGATTCTCAAAACCAAGGTTGACATGGTTCCAGTTCCTTTCAACATTTTAAAAATCCCGCTGAAACTTTGGACATTCTCGCGAAGGGTTCCCAATCCCCGACAAGACTGGTACCCTTTCACGTCCAAATCTCTCAAACTCCGGGAGAGATTCTCAAAACCAAGGTTGACATGTTTCGAGTTCCTTTCAACATTTTGGAAATCCCGCTGAAACTTTGGACATTGTCGCGAAGGGTTCCCAATCCCCGACAAGACTGGTACCCTTTCACGTCCAAATCTCTCAAACTCCGGGAGAGATTCTCAAAACCATGGTTGAAACGTTTCGAGTTCCTTTCAACATTTTGGAAATCCCGCTGAAACTTTGGACATTCTCGCGAAGGGTTCCCGATCCCCGACAAGATTGGTACCCTTTCACGTCCAAATCTCTCAAACTCCGGGAGAGATTCTCAAAACCAAGGTTGACATGTTTCGAGTTCCTTTCAACATTTTGGAAATCCCGCTGAAACTTTGGACATTCTCGCGAAGGGTTCCCAATCCCCGACAAGATTGGTACCCTTTCACGTCCAAATCTCTCAAACTCCGGGAGAGATTCTCAAAACCAAGGTTGACATGGTTCCAGTTCCTTTCAACATTTTAAAAATCCCGCTGAAACTTTGGACATTCTCGCGAAGGGTTCCCAATCCCCGACAAGACTGGTACCCTTTCACGTCCAAATCTCTCAAACTCCGGGAGAGATTCTCAAAACCAAGGTTGACATGTTTCGAGTTCCTTTCAACATTTTGGAAATCCCGCTGAAACTTTGGACATTCTCGCGAAAGGTTCCCAATCCCCGACAAGATTGGTACCCTTTCACGTCCAAATCTCTCAAACTCCGGGAGAGATTCTCAAAACCAAGGTTGACATGTTTCGAGTTCCTTTCAACATTTTGGAAATCCCGCTGAAACTTTGGACATTCTGGCGAAGGGTTCCCAATCCCCGACAAGACTGGTACCCTTTCACGTCCAAATCTCTCAAACTCCGGGAGAGATTCTCAAAACCAAGGTTGACATGTTTCGAGTTCCTTTCAACATTTTGGAAATCCCGCTGAAACTTTGGACATTCTGGCGAAGGGTTCCCAATCCCCGACAAGATTGGTACCCTTTAACGTCCAAATCTCTCAAACTCCGGGAGAGATTCTCAAAACCAAGGTTGACATGTTTCGAGTTCCTTTCAACATTTTGGAAATCCTGCTGAAACTTTGGACATTCTCGCGAAGGGTTCCCAATCCCCGACAAGATTGGTACCCTTTCATGTCCAAATCTCTCAAACTCCGGGAGAGATTCTCAAAACCATGGCTGACATGTTTCGAGTTCCTTTCAACATTTTGAAAATCCCGCTGAAACTTTGGACATTCTTGCGAAGGGTTCCCAATCCCCGACAAGATTGGTACCCTTTCACGTCCAAATCTCTCAAACTCCGGGAGAGATTCTCAAAACCAAGGTTGACATGTTTCGAGTTCCTTTCAACATTTTGGAAATCCTGCTGAAACTTTGGACATTCTCACGAAGGGTTCCCAATTCCCGACAAGATTGGTACCCTTTCACGTCCAAATCTCTCAAACTCCGGGAGAGATTCTCAAAACCAAGGTTGACATGTTTCGAGTTCCTTTCAACATTTTGGAAATCCCGCTGAAACTTTGGACATTCTTGCGAAGGGTTCCCGATCCCCGACAATATTGGTACCCTTTCACGTCCAAATCTCTCAAACTCCGGGAGAGATTCTCAAAACCAAGGTTGACATGGTTCGAGTTCCTTTCAACATTTTGGAAATCCCGCTGAAACTTTGGACATTGTCGCGAAGGGTTCCCAATCCCCGACAAGATTGGTACCCTTTCACGTCCAAATCTCTCAAACTCCGGGAGAGATTCTCAAAACCAAGGTTGACATGTTTCGAGTTCCTTTCAACATTTTGGAAATCCCGCTGAAACTTTGGACATTCTCGCGAAGGGTTCCCAATCCCCGTCAAGATTGGTACCCTTTCACGTCCAAATCTCTCAAACTCCGGGAGAGATTCTCAAAACCAAGGTTGACATGGTTCGAGTTCCTTTCAACATTTTGGAAATCCCGCTGAAACTTTGGACATTCTGGCGAAGGGTTCCCAATCCCCGACAAGATTGGTACCCTTTCACGTCCAAATCTCTCAAACTCCGGGAGAGATTCTCAAAACCAAGGTTGACATGGTTCGAGTACCTTTCAACATTTTGGAAATCCCGCTGAAACTTTGGACATTCTGGCGAAGGGTTCCCAATCCCCGACAAGATTGGTACCCTTTCACGTCCAAATCTCTCAAACTCCGGGAGAGATTCTCAAAACCAAGGTTGACATGGTTCGAGTTCCTTTCAACATTTTGGAAATCCCGCTGAAACTTTGGACATTCTCGCGAAGGGTTCCCAATCCCCGACAAGACTGGTACCCTTTCACGTCCAAATCTCTCAAACTCCGGGAGAGATTCTCAAAACCATGGTTGAAACGTTTCGAGTTCCTTTCAACATTCTGGAAATCCCGCTGAAACTTTGGACATTCTCGCGAAGGGTTCCCGATCCCCGACAAGATTGGTACCCTTTCACGTCCAAATCTCTCAAACTCCGGGAGAGATTCTCAAAACCAAGGTTGACATGTTTCGAGTTCCTTTCAACATTTTGGAAATCCCGCTGAAACTTTGGACATTCTCGCGAAGGGTTCCCAATCCCCGACAAGATTGGTACCCTTTCACGTCCAAACTCTCAAACTCCGGGAGAGATTCTCAAAACCAAGGTTGACATGGTTCCAGTTCCTTTCAACATTTTAAAAATCCCGCTGAAACTTTGGACATTCTCGCGAAGGGTTCCCAATCCCCGACAAGACTGGTACCCTTTCACGTCCAAATCTCTCAAACTCCGGGAGAGATTCTCAAAACCAAGGTTGACATGTTTCGAGTTCCTTTCAACATTTTGGAAATCCCGCTGAAACTTTGGACATTCTCGCAAAAGGTTCCCAATCCCCGACAAGATTGGTACCCTTTCACGTCCAAATCTCTCAAACTCCGGGAGAGATTCTCAAAACCAAGGTTGACATGTTTCGAGTTCCTTTCAACATTTTGGAAATCCCGCTGAAACTTTGGACATTCTGGCGAAGGGTTCCCGATCCCCGACAAGACTGGTACCCTTTCACGTCCAAATCTCTCAAACTCCGGGAGAGATTCTCAAAACCAAGGTTGACGTGTTTCGAGTTCCTTTCAACATTTTGGAAATCCCGCTGAAACTTTGGACATTCTGGCGAAGGGTTCCCAATCCCCGACAAGATTGGTACCCTTTAACGTCCAAATCTCTCAAACTCCGGGAGAGATTCTCAAAACCAAGGTTGACATGTTTCGAGTTCCTTTCAACATTTTGGAAATCCTGCTGAAACTTTGGACATTCTCGCGAAGGGTTCCCAATCCCCGACAAGATTGGTACCCTTTCATGTCCAAATCTCTCAAACTCCGGGAGAGATTCTCAAAACCATGGCTGACATGTTTCGAGTTCCTTTCAACATTTTGAAAATCCCGCTGAAACTTTGGACATTCTCGCGAAGGGTTCCCAATCCCCGACAAGATTGGTACCCTTTCACGTCCAAATCTCTCAAACTCCGGGAGAGATTCTCAAAACCAAGGTTGACATGTTTCGAGTTCCTTTCAACATTTTGGAAATCCTGCTGAAACTTTGGACATTCTCACGAAGGGTTCCCAATTCCCGACAAGATTGGTACCCTTTCACGTCCAAATCTCTCAAACTCCGGGAGAGATTCTCAAAACCAAGGTTGACATGTTTCGAGTTCCTTTCAACATTTTGGAAATCCCGCTGAAACTTTGGACATTCTTGCGAAGGGTTCCCGATCCCCGACAATATTGGTACCCTTTCACGTCCAAATCTCTCAAACTCCGGGAGAGATTCTCAAAACCAAGGTTGACATGGTTCGAGTTCCTTTCAACATTTTGGAAATCCCGCTGAAACTTTGGACATTGTCGCGAAGGGTTCCCAATCCCCGACAAGATTGGTACCCTTTCACGTCCAAATCTCTCAAACTCCGGGAGAGATTCTCAAAACCAAGGTTGACATGTTTCGAGTTCCTTTCAACATTTTGGAAATCCCGCTGAAACTTTGGACATTCTGTCGAAGGGTTCCCAATCCCCGTCAAGATTGGTACCCTTTCACGTCCAAATCTCTCAAACTCCGGGAGAGATTCTCAAAACCAAGGTTGACATGGTTCGAGTTCCTTTCAACATTTTGGAAATCCCGCTGAAACTTTGGACATTCTGGCGAAGGGTTCCCAATCCCCGACAAGATTGGTACCCTTTCACGTCCAAATCTCTCAAACTCCGGGAGAGATTCTCAAAACCAAGGTTGACATGGTTCGAGTACCTTTCAACATTTTGGAAATCCCGCTGAAACTTTGGACATTCTGGCGAAGGGTTCCCAATCCCCGACAAGATTGGTACCCTTTCACGTCCAAATCTCTCAAACTCCGGGAGAGATTCTCAAAACCAAGGTTGACATGGTTCGAGTTCCTTTCAACATTTTGGAAATCCCGCTGAAACTTTGGACATTCTCGCGAAGGGTTCCCAATCCCCGACAAGACTGGTACCCTTTCACGTCCAAATCTCTCAAACTCCGGGAGAGATTCTCAAAACCAAGGTTGACATGTTTCGAGTTCCTTTCAACATTTTGGAAATCCCGCTGAAACTTTGGACATTGTCGCGAAGGGTTCCCAATCCCCGACAAGACTGGTACCCTTTCACGTCCAAATCTCTCAAAGTCCGGGAGAGATTCTCAAAACCAAGGTTGACATGTTTCGAGTTCCTTTCAACATTTTGGAAATCCCGCTGAAACTTTGGACATTCTGGCGAAGGGTTCCCAATCCCCGACAAGACTGGTACCCTTTCACGTCCAAATCTCTCAAACTCCGGGAGAGATTCTCAAAACCAAGGTTGACATGTTCCAGTTCCTCTCAACATTTTGGAAATCCCGCTGAAACTTTGGACATTCTCGCGAAGGGTTCCCAATCCCCGACAAGATTGGTACCCTTTCACGTCCAAATCTCTCAAACTCCGGGAGAGATTCTCAAAACCAAGGTTGACATGTTTCGAGTTCCTTTCAACATTTTGGAAATCACGCTGAAACTTTGGACATTCTCGCGAAGGGTTCCCGATCCCCGACAATACTGGTACCCTTTCACGTCCAAATCTCTCAAACTCCGGGAGAGATTCTCAAAACCAAGGTTGACATGTTTCGAGTTCCTTTCAACATTTTGGAAATCCCGCTGAAACTTTGGACATTCTCGCGAAGGGTTCCCAATCCCCGACAAGATTGGTACAATTTCATGTCCAAATCTCTCAAACTCCGGGAGAGATTCTCAAAACTAAGGTTGACATGTTTCGAGTTCCTCTCAACATTTTGGAAATCCCGCTGAAACTTTGGACATTCTCGCGAAGGGTTCCCAATCCCCGACAAGATTGGTACCCTTTCACGTCCAAATCTCTCAAAGTCCGGCAGAGATTCTCAAAACCAAGGTTGATATGTTTTGAGTTCCTTTCAACATTTTGGAAATCCCGCTGAAACTTTGGACATTGTCGCGAAGGGTTCCCAATCCCCGACAAGATTGGTACCCTTTCACGTCCAAATCTCTCAAACTCCGGGAGAGATTCTCAAAACCAAGGTTGACATGTTTCGAGTTCCTTTCAACATTTTGGAAATCCCGCTGAAACTTTGGACATTCTCGCGAAGGGTTCCCAATCCCCGACAAGACTGGTAGCCTTTCACGTCCAAATCTCTCAAACTCCGGGAGAGATTCTCAAAACCAAGGTTGACATGTTTCGAGTTCCTCTCAACATTTTGGAAATCCCGCTGAAACTTTGGACATTCTCGCGAAGGGTTCCCAATCCCCGACAAGATTGGTACCCTTTCATGTCCAAATCTCTCAAACTCCAGAGAGATTCTCAAAACCATGGCTGACATGTTTCGAGTTCCTTTCAACATTTTGGAAATCCCGCTGAAACTTTGGACATTCTTGCGAAGGGTTCCCAATCCCCGACAAGATTGGTACCCTTTCACGTCCAAATCTCTCAAACTCCGGGAGAGATTCTCAAAAACAAAGTTGACATGTTTCGAGTTCCTTTCAACATTTTGGAAATCCTGCTGAAACTTTGGACATTCTCACGAAGGGTTCCCCATCCACGACAAGTATGGTACCCTTTCACGTCCAAATCTCTCAAACTCCGGGAGAGATTCTCAAAACCAAGGTTGACATGTTTCGAGTTCCTTTCAACATTTTGGAAATCCCGCTGAAACTTTGGACATTCTGGCGAAGGGTTCCCAATCCCCGACAAGATTGGTACCCTTTCACGTCCAAATCTCTCAAACTCTGGGAGAGATTCTCAAAACCAAGGTTGACATGTTTCGAGTTCCTTTCAACATTTTGGAAATCCCGCTGAAACTTTGGACATTGTCGCGAAGGGTTCCCAATCCCCGACAAGATTGGTACCCTTTCACGTCCAAATCTCTCAAAGTCCGGGAGAGATTCTCAAAACCAAGGTTGACATGTTTCGAGTTCCTTTCAACATTTTGGAAATCCCGCTGAAACTTTGGACATTCTGGCGAAGGGTTCCCAATCCCCGACAAGACTGGTACCCTTTCACGTCCAAATCTCTCAAACTCCGGGAGAGATTCTCAAAACCAAGGTTGACATGTTCCAGTTCCTCTCAACATTTTGGAAATCCCGCTGAAACTTTGGACATTCTCGCGAAGGGTTCCCAATCCCCGACAAGATTGGTACCCTTTCACGTCCAAATCTCTCAAACTCCGGGAGAGATTTTCAAAACCAAGGTTGACATGGTTCGAGTTCCTTTCAACATTTTGGAAATCCCGCTGAAACTTTGGACATTCTCGCGAAGGGTTCCCAATCCCCGACAAGACTGGTACCCTTTCACGTCCAAATCTCTCAAACTCCGGGAGAGATTCTCAAAACCAAGGTTGACATGGTTCGAGTTCCTTTCAACATTTTGGAAATCCCGCTGAAACTTTGGACATTCTCGCGAAGGGTTCCCAATCCCCGACAAGATTGGTACCCTTTCACGTCCAAATCTCTCAAACTCCGGGAGAGATTCTCAAAACCAAGGTTGACATGGTTCGAGTTCCTTTCAACATTTTGGAAATCCCGCTGAAACTTTGGACATTCTCGCGAAGGGTTCCCAATCCCCGACAAGACTGGTACCCTTTCACGTCCAAATCTCTCAAACTCCGGGAGAGATTCTCAAAACCAAGGTTGACATGGTTCGAGTTCCTTTCAACATTTTGGAAATCCCGCTGAAACTTTGGACATTCTCGCGAAGGGTTCCCAATCCCCGACAAGATTGGTACCCTTTCACGTCCAAATCTCTCAAACTCCGGGAGATATTCTCAAAAACAAGGTTGACATGTTTCGAGTTCCTTTCAACATTTTGGAAATCCCGCTGAAACTTTGGACATTCTCGCGAAGGGTTCCCGATACCCGACAAGATTGGTACCCTTTCATGTCCAAATCTCTCAAACTCCGGGAGAGATTCTCAAAACCAAGGTTGACATGTTTCGAGTTCCTTTCAACATTTTAAAAATCCCGCTGAAACTTTGGACATTGTCGCGAAGGGTTCCCAATCCTTGACAAGATTGGTACCCTTTCACGTCCAAATCTCTCAAACTCCGGGAGAGATTCTCAAAACCAAGGCTGACATGTTCCGAGTTCCTTTCAACATTTTGGAAATCCCACTGAAACTTTGGACATTCTCGCAAAGGGTTCCCAATCCCCGTCAAGATTGGTACCCTTTCACGTCCAAAACTCTCAAACTCCGGGAGAGATTCTCAAAACCAAGGTTGACATGTTTCGAGTTCCTTTCAACATTTTGGAAATCCCGCTGAAACTTTGGACATTCTGGCGAAGGGTTCCCGATCCCCGTCAAGATTGGTACCCTTTCATGTCCAAATCTCTCAAACTCCGGGAGAGATTCTCAAAACCATGGTTGACATGTTTCGAGTTCCTTTCAACATTTTAAAAATCCCGCTGAAACTTTGGACATTGTCGCGAAGGGTTCCCAATCCTTGACAAGATTGGTACCCTTTCACGTCCAAATCTCTCAAACTCCGGGAGAGATTCTCAAAACCAAGGCTGACATGTTCCGAGTTCCTTTCAACATTTTGGAAATCCCACTGAAACTTTGGACATTCTCACAAAGGGTTCCCAATCCCCGACAAGATTGGTACCCTTTCACGTCCAAATCTCTCAAACTCCGGGAGAGATTCTCAAAACCAAGGTTGACATGTTTCGAGTTCCTTTCAACATTTTGGAAATCCCGCTGAAACTTTGGACATTCTGGCGAAGGGTTCCCGATCCCCGTCAAGATTGATACCCTTTCACGTTCAAATCTCTCAAACTCCGGGAGAGATTCTCAAAACCATGGTTGACATGGTTCGAGTTCCTTTCAACATTTTGGAAATCCCGCTGAAACTTTGGACATTCTTGCGAAGGGTTCCGAATCCCCGACAAGATTGGCACCCTTTCACTTCCAAATCTCTCAAACTCCGGGAGAGATTCTCAAAACCAAGGTTGACATGTTTCGAGTTCCTCTCAACATTTTGGAAATCCCCCTGAAACTTTGAACATTCTCGTGAAGGGTTCCCAATCCCCGACAAGATCGGTACCCTTTCACGTCCAAATCTCTCAAACTCCGGGAGAGATTCTCAAAACCAAGGTTGACATGTTTCGAGTTCCTTTCAACATTTTGGAAATCCCGCTGAAACTTTGGACATTGTCGCGAAGAGTTCCCAATCCCCGACAAGACTGGTACCCTTTCACGTCCAAATCTCCCAAACTCCGGGAGAGATTCTCAAAACCATGGTTGAAACATTTCGAGTTCCTTTCAACATTTTGGAAATCCCGCTGAAACTTTGGACATTGTCGCGAAGGGTTCCCGATCCCCGACAAGATTGGTACCCTTTCACGTCCAAATCTCTCAAACTCCGGGAGAGATTCTCAAAACCAAGGTTGACATGTTTCGAGTTCCTTTCAACATTTTGGAAATCCCGCTGAAACTTTGGACATTCTCGCGAAGGGTTCCCAATCCCCGACAAGATTGGTACCCTTTCACGTCCAAATCTCTCAAACTCCGGCAGAGATTCTCAAAACCAAGGTTGACATGGTTCCAGTTCCTTTCAACATTTTAAAAATCCCGCTGAAACTTTGGACATTCTCGTGAAGGGTTCCCAATCCGCGACAAGATCAGTACCCTTTCACGTCCAAATCTCTCAAACTCCGGGAGAGATTCTCAAAACCAAGGTTGACATGTTTCGAGTTCCTTTCAACATTTTGGAAATCCCGCTGAAACTTTGGACATTCTCGCGAAGGGTTCCCAATCCCCGACAAGATTGGTACCCTTTCACGTCCAAATCTCTCAAACTCCGGGAGAGATTCTCAAAACCAAGGCTGACATGTTCCGAGTTCCTTTCAACATTTTGGAAATCCCACTGAAACTTTGGACATTCTCGCAAAGGGTTCCCAATCCCCGACAAGATTGGTACCCTTTCACGTCCAAATCTCTCAAACTCCGGGAGAGATTCTCAAAACCAAGGTTGACATGTTTCGAGTTCCTTTCAACATTTTGGAAATCCCGCTGAAACTTTGGACATTCTCGCGAAGGGTTCCCGATCCCCGTCAAGATTGGTACCCTTTCACGTTCAAATCTCTCAAACTCCGGGAGAGATTCTCAAAACCATGGTTGACATGGTTCGAGTTCCTTTCAACATTTTGGAAATCCCGCTGAAACTTTGGACATTGTCGCGAAGGGTTCCCAATCCCCGACAAGACTGGTACCCTTTCACGTCCAAATCTCTCAAACTCCGGGAGAGATTCTCAAAACCATGGTTGAAACGTTTCGAGTTCCTTTCAACATTTTGGAAATCCCGCTGAAACTTTGGACATTCTCGCGAAGGGTTCCCGATCCCCGACAAGATTGGTACCCTTTCACGTCCAAATCTCTCAAACTCCGGGAGAGATTCTCAAAACCAAGGTTGACATGTTTCGAGTTCCTTTCAACATTTTGGAAATCCCGCTGAAACTTTGGAC
Organism: Streptopelia decaocto; assembly: GCF_964273445.1. Classification (NCBI taxonomy): domain Eukaryota; kingdom Metazoa; phylum Chordata; class Aves; order Columbiformes; family Columbidae; genus Streptopelia; species Streptopelia decaocto. The sequence goes on from NW_028117052.1 coordinate 956,200, forward strand.
ATTCTCGCGAAGGGTTCCCAATCCCCGACAAGATTGGTACCCTTTCACGTCCAAATCTCTCAAACTCCGGGAGAGATTCTCAAAACCAAGGTTGACATGGTTCCAGTTCCTTTCAACATTTTAAAAATCCCGCTGAAACTTTGGACATTCTCGTGAAGGGTTCCCAATCCGCGACAAGATCAGTACACTTTCACGTCCAAATCTCTCAAACTCCGGGAGAGATTCTCAAAACCAAGGTCGACATGTTTCGAGTTCCTCTCAACATTTTGGAAATCCCGCTGAAACTTTGGACATTGTCGCGAAGGGTTCCCAATCCCCGACAAGACTGGTACCCTTTCACGTCCAAATCTCTCAAACTGCGGGAGAGATTCTCAAAACCAAGGTTGACATGTTTCGAGTTCCTTTCAACATTTTGGACATCCCGCTGAAACTTTGGACATTCTTGCGAAGGGTTCCCGATCCCCGACAAGATTGGCAACCTTTCACGTCCAAATCTCTCAAACTCCGGGAGAGATTCTCAAAACCAAGGTTGACATGTTTCGAGTTCCTTTCAACATTTTGGAAATCCCCCTGAAACTTTGGACATTCTCGCGAAGGGTTCCCAATCCCCGACAAGATCGGTACCCTTTCACGTCCAAATCTCTCAAACTCCGGGAGAGATTCTCAAAACCAAGGTTGACATGTTTCGAGTTCCTTTCAACATTTTGGAAATCCCGCTGAAACTTTGGACTTTCTCGCGAAGGGTTCCCGATCCCCGACAAGATTGGCAACCTTTCACGTCCAAATCTCTCAAACTCCGGG